>NC_087065.1:11999460-12599460 GCF_963678635.1 Symsagittifera roscoffensis | reverse complement strand
TCCATCTGAGCCTTGGAAATTAGAAAAATTGCACAAAACAACCAGAATTTAATATTCAGCATAATAAATTAAATAAATTAAATAATCGCCAAAGTTTGCACCAAGAAAAAATGCGAAACTAGTATTTCCTGAAGAATTTTGCACCGTTTTGGAAAAATTGAATCATTTCTGCCGTTTTTGGATCTAAATTTGATGATAGTTGGGTTTGCTTCATTCTGGGGCGGGTTGTAATCTCACATGTAATTGCATTAATATCAGAACCTCTAAAAGAATCTCTAAAACTTTGCACCAAAATTTCAACACCCCCATCAGAAGGATGCAAACCATCCGAGCTAAGCGCATCGGTATTTTGACTAAATTTTTTTTTATGTCTTAAATATCCAATTTTACTTCGCAAAAGTCCTTTACATTCCGTACTAAATTAAGAATTTGCTTGTTTAGCTTCTGTACATTTGGATTAAAATCTTTTCTAAAAGCGCCTAAGGGAGTTACAGTACATAGTGAAATTGTTTCTGGGGAGAATTTATGATTCACGAGATATTTTAGTTTTTCTAAGCTTATCACGGCTTCCTTCGCGTCGAAATCAATTGAGAAGCAGTCATTTATTCCAATTAGTGTAGTTACATGTTTAAAATGTCGCGATTTACTGTTTCTCACGCGTTCCAGCAATGCAGAAATTTTGTGCCCACCAAATCCTCTCGCCAACACATTTTACGATATTTGTTTCCCATTGATTCTGTTAACAATTGAGTCTCCCAGTAATAGGCCAGAATATTCTCCTTCTCGTGGTAAAAATAAATGTTTTCGTTGTTGGTCGAATTTTTCTTCTTGAATATTGGTTGCTTGTATTTTGATTTCTTGGTTATTCTTGCTTTCTTGGTTATTTTCGCTTCGTTTGTTCTAATTTCTGCTCCGAATTTCAATCTTGCTCCATTCATTTTCAAATTTGTTTTCTGCAATTTTCGAATTGACCGTGTTTTTAAAATTTTCTAGATCAATAAATTTGTTTCCTTTTTCTTCATCTTTCGTTGATACAGATAAGTTTTCGATAATTCGTTTAAAATAAGTAACATTTCAATCAAGTCTTTATACAGCTCGTATTTCAATTCGTCGTTCAAATTTCGGAAAGTTTCGAGGTCAAACATGTTGGCGATTAAAAGCGAAATTAAAAATAAGACATTAAAATGAACCGACTGATCGCTAGAAATTTAAATTTGACATGAAATGCCTTTGAGTTTTTTGGTTCAACTGTCGTCTGATCACGTGTTGTCGACTTAGTGAACGTTCGAAAATTACTATAGATTGCTTAAAGTTAGTGGTTGTGTTTCTTTTGTGTTTTACTGAGATTGAATTTTTGTTTTTTTTTTCAAAAAATTGTTGTTTTTTCTATGAAAACAGTTTTTTTTGGCGTTTTTTTCGATTCAATTGGCTCCTAACTACGTGTTATTGGCTTAATGAACGCTCGGAAAATTCTTAAAGCTGGTTAAGTCATGGTGGTTCCGTTTCTCGTCTGATTTTCGGAGATTAATTATTCGTAATTCCAAAAATATTGTTGATATTTTTAAGTTTTTTTTCGTTTTAGATATTTCAATCTCAGTGTAGTTGGTAGCTTGCAATGCCAGGCTTTTGTTGCATCGCCTCTGTGGGTTTTTCTTTGCTAATTGTTCTGACCTCCTGCCCTGCCAATATGTGCTCACAACTGACCTATTCGGCACTATTTTCTCAAAGCTGCCTGCTGGGCTGATCTTTTTGGACACAAATTTCGATATTAAGGAAAAAATACGCCCGGTATTAAATATATCTACTTGAACTATTACACTTTAAACCACTGACTAATTCTAAGTAAATAATTGAAAAAAATTACAATAAGTAATAAAAATAGAAGGTAGAAACTATTCGTGATTTGGTCCGCGTTTTTTTTTAGCGTCGCGTAACTGTAAATGATCGCTTCATTTTGTTCAATAATCTTCATGTTCTTTTAGCTTCGGAGTCAGAGTGAGAACGGGGGGACCATGAATGGTCTGTGGGTCTGTGATTGGTGGTACTGCTGTCTCATTTGCTCATCCACTCTCGCTCTTGGAGGCAATCTCTGAAATGACGCAAGTTATAGAAGCTCTGCTCAAAATAGAAACTACAGGAGACAAGTTGTTTATAGTCATTTGAAAAAAAAAATAACAACAAGTATATCAGACCAAAGCTTTGATTTTTCGGACTATCCCTTAAATCTGAAGAAAAACATTTTTTTTTTCAAAAACATCAACAAAACATTGACATAATTTCTTCTTCCTTTCTTTTCCCCACACGCCCTGTGGGAACTGTTTTGTTAGATGCGACAAACTGACTGGTTAGCGCGCTTATACGTTCAAATTATCACAATTCAAACTCTCAAAACATGCGTTAAAATGATAACAGGTAAAAAAAATTCTCGTTTGAGCTCTAAACAATGATCTTTCAAATTTGAGTTTTGACTGAACAAAAAAAATCACCTCGAACATGGAAGCTTTGTCTTTTTCTTTGAAAACCTGAACAAAACACGCTTCGATAATTGAAAATTTTAACTGGATCAGACCCAAAGAGAAAATTGTAGAATTATCAAAGGATTTAGTTGCAAAAAAACTATAATTTTTGGCCAATCAAAAAGAAAACTCGATTCATTGAAACGCAGTTTGAATCACAGCCAAAAATATTCAAAATATTCTATCAAATAATTCAAGGCGGTTTGTCTTAGTATTACCTGTGCTGATTGAAACGAATAGGCATCTCAGTTTGAATTTTTATTTCAATGAAAAGGCCAAGAATCTTTCTTTCGTGAATCTCTCCTAAATTATATATTCCATTACAAGTTTTATATTTACAATTTGGGGTTTTTTGCACACCAAGCAGCTAACGTAGTTAAATTCTAGATAAACATTATTTACGCGAGGAATCTATGTTTGCTTGGGTGATTTTTAATATTCAGACCAATTTGCAAATATTATTAGCTCATCTGGGGTGCTCAATCCCTGGACCTACGTGGGCCCACCGGGCGCGCGCTCAAGAATAAAAGCCTGACTTTCTGGTCTTTTTGAAACGAGTTCACGTAAATGGTTCATTTTATGCTTTGATGAGGAAAGAGTAACGCACTAACAATAGCGTGTTCCAATTTGAATTGAGGCAAAACGAAAAGTCTTAATCATTACATATACCTCTCATTTTTAACACTTAAAATTTGACATATTTCAGTCTAGAATTAGACAATTTTTCAACCATTTTTTTTTATTAAGCCGCACAATTCTCAGGGTTTTGCTATAATATCGAACAGGCTGATTTTCTATAATAACTAATTCTTAACTAAGTCAAGTTAACTAAGTTTTAACTACAAGCAAGCTCGTGAAGCGACTATTCGTAGCAAGTGACGATTCGTTGCCGGTGATTTTCGTAACAAATGACGATTCGTAATTTTTGAAGTGCGAACTTTCGAAACAAGCGACAATCTGTAACACTTAATTGCTGATATGGTGGATTAAAAATTGAGTTTCAATTGTTAACTGTAAGAGTTGGGGGGATTAAGTTTTTGTTTCTCTTTTGTTGGTTGTATCAAAAGACTCCTGGATTACCAACGCATTGACTTGATTTCAGTTTGTTTATCATAAAATTAGTAGTTTAAAATTATTTATAATAGAAGCATGGACTTCCTTACATTGGTTTTTCCTCAATTCAATTTGAACTTCATTCAATTATCTATCAATTTGATCCATGTAAACTCGTCCATCTAGGCCTCTAAAATAAACCAATGCCTCCAGTCGATGATGTGAGAGCCCATGCAAATTGTCCGTTATAATTTGCGATTGCTCAAATATTAGTGAAAAGAATGAATGTGGCCAGGAAAATTTTTCACATGAGCCAATATTCAACTCAAATCTTTGTTTTTTGGACGTGCAGATACCAGATTGATAAACATTTTACATAAAAAATTCGAACATAGGTTAAATAAAACTTAAACCAGCATAAATAGAGGACGTGAGTTTCTGTGGCAACTAGGGGGATTTTTTTTCAGCCAAACTAAAATTAGGGTTAAGCAAACATCATTTTTATAAGCAAGCCGGTATTTTTCTTGGGAAAAAAATTTGAAGTTTAACCCAAATGCTAGAAAAAAAATTTTTTAGAGTCAAACGTGCTATCAAAGTGAAAACCAAAGCCACTTCGGAACCCCCAAGACCTATTTATGCAGAGTTTACTGGAGACGCCTCAAAGAAGACGATGGTGAATTTGCCATATTATATTTCAAAAGCCTAAAAAATATTGCGATACCACTGCAGTTGATTCTCTCAGTCAGAAGGTGATACTTTTCCAACCTTTGATTCTTTGCCTGATGATGCGGACCGGATGTTGATTTTCTCAACGGAAGCAAGTTTAGATTTGTTAGAGAGCAACACAACTTGGCATGCTGATAGAACTGTTAAATCATGCCCCACGCTCTTCTATCAAGTATTTACTATACAAGCTGTAGTAAAAAAACAAACAGTTCCAATGGATTGATTTCTTTTAACACCAAAAAATAAATAACAAAATCTGCGAGCTTTGGAAGTGCTAGAACAGTTAAACTCTTACCTGGAGCCAGCCAAAGTTCCGCTCGATTTGAAAAAAAGCGTCAATCAATGTCTTTCATCAGTCTTTTTGCGTGCCATTATCAGGAAAAAGCCGCTTAGGCCACTTTGTGCATGCTATTTCGAGCAAATTTTAGGGAGCTTGGCGGAATTACCTTTTTTAGATCCGACGAAACACTGCGGCTTCTGATGAAATTAAATATTGCACTGGAATTTTTCCTTTTTCTCCAATATGATCTGCAGCTGAGGTTCAAATGCCTGAACAATCTATTTGGCAAAAATTTTCCAATCATTCCATATATTGAAACTTTTGGAAAGATATCGTTTGACCAATGTTTCGCACAAAACGCCAATCAGCTTTCTTCCCCTTAGATCTCTGGAATCAGTTTGAGTGCGCGCCGGATCAAAAGCAGAAGACGAATAACTTGGTGGATGGTTGACATCGTACTTTCCAGATGGAAAAGGGCTGTAAGCACCCAACAATCCACAAACTCATTAAATTTATTTGGCGAGAACAAAGGTTAGCTGAGAATAAGCTTATGAGTAAAAGTTCCAGAGAGAAGGCATCAAAGACAGCAAAATACGCAAAAATGCAGTTAAGATTGTAAGGTTTTAAAAAATTATCAGAACAACCAAATTAGTAATATACTATAGGGAATAGCTATTAACCTTTATTTTTGATTTCTTTAATTCCTTTTATTTTAATTTAGTTTATAATTGTTTCTTTTATTTGTTGAACATCAAACAAAACAATGATATCAATTTTCGCTTGATACAAATCGTCGCCCAGCCAAGCAAACTACATCCAGAACTTAAACTTGAAACTAAATTGAAAGAGTTTGTCTTTTTGGTTTTTCGAAAACAAGTTAAGAATGCCCGGGAACAACCAGGGCCGATATGCCTTCAAAATTGCTGTTTTTATGAAAGCGTTGGTATTCATGCCAATAGTTTCCAACGGCAAAAGTTTTAAGGCCAGGCACAGTAAAATTTTCCAAAGCTCTGACTGAATTTTTTCTGACTATTTGGTTCAAATTTCAGAATATTCAGATTTGATTGGCCAATGAAAAATTTTCAAATTTGAATATATTGATCAATGTAATTCAATGCTTCTGGATTGACCGGAAATTTAAGTTCGTGGCTGGACGCAGTTTTTTGGCGTAGAAAACAGAAAAAAAACACGCGTTTTTGATCAAAAAAGCAATAGAAAAAGTTAGTTAAAAATCTACAAATTTGAGAAAAAATTGGATTTTTGTAGGCGTGGAGAATTTTTCGAATACAAAAACTTCATGAGCGAAAATTAGATCGATACTTGAAAAAAAACATGTAAACATTTAAAACGTAATTATACACAAATAAATAGTAAATGGAGGAGTTTCGGTCTATTTATTGTTTTCCCAGATGTTTTCGGCTACTTTTGTCACTTTGTCTCAGCCGAAACTTAGAAATTGATTGAAAATTACCTTCTGTAAAGAGTGCAGGGCTCTCTCGGAAAGTAGAGATTGCATCAGCATCTGATTGGCTGTCAGAGGGTCAGGCGAGTTCACTAGAGGGCCGGCATGGGATAAATGCAGGGCTGCAGAAAACATGCAGTAAGGTGTCACAAAATACCTTACAAGTTATAACTTAAAAATCCCCCCCCCCCCCCGTTAAAAAAATCCGACTGCAATATCATATACTTTCAATCGGGTCTTGTTTTTATTCTATGCCTTCTGGTGTGTGTTAATTTTTTCTCGACTCGTTTTTTTCCACAAATAATCGAGAAAAAAAACGAGAAACCACAAATAATAATCGGATTGGGTGAGTGATGTATCATATTAAAGCCTTTTCAGTCGTGATTCCAACGATATTTAAAAATTTTCGAAAAAGTTCCTGAGTTTCGACAAAAAAGCTTTGTAGTTTTTGGTGACAAGTATTCGTTTCGAGCGAGTAAAGCAATTTAAGTCTTTTAATATAAAAAATAACATTTTTTAAGCGAAGAAAAATTTAGTTTTAATCTAGAAAAACTAGTTTTTGAAGCTTTATACAGCGCTTCCTCAGCAAAAAAAAAAGTTTCTTTATAAAATCAAAAAATAATTCTACAAAAAAGTACACTTTGCTTTTTAAACTAAAATTTTTGATCTTTTTTTGTTTTGTTGTTAAATTTTCGACGCCGATTTTTTCTTGTTCACGTTTTAAGCATATGTTTTTTCCTCGCACAAGCCACGCTCAAAAAGGTTAAAAAGTGTTTTTGGAGAAATATGGTCTAAACTTTCTTTTTTACTTGCATATCAACTGGCTAGTTTTTTGTTTTTCGCAAATGAGCGTTTCACCTGACTTCATGGTATAAGTAAAAAAGCAAATTTTACTTGTGCAGTTTCTAACCAGGTGAGTGTAAGAAAGGGTAGTTATTGTAGTTGGGTAGTGATTGTAGTTGTAAATGGGCTGGACTGTGCGGGTAATATCTCGGCGAAGGCATATATGCTTCCTAAATCAAAAGATTACATATCAGGCAGGGGCGGATTTAGGGGTGGTGGGGGTTTTTGGCTTTCTTCCTCAGGGATTCGACCCCCTGCCGACCCAAAAGGTCCCTCCTTTGGTACTTTTTAAGATATCCATTTTTGGCCGAACGACCCTAAAATTTTTCTAAAGGTGCCTGCGCCAATATATACTAATTTTGAGGGGGAGCGCTCGCCAAAAAAAAGCGATTTGTTTGTCAAAATTTTCAAAAAAATGCCCAAAAACGGCTTTTTTTGACCTGTTTTTTCAAAAAGTTGGCCAGTACAGCGTCTTTTTAGTGCTTTAGGAGAGCTCGGAAAATCAATTAGGTCGACCTAAAAAAAAGGTCGTAAAATTTTCGAATTTTTTTTGAAAATGCTCCCCCCCCCTCGAGAAAATCCTAGATCCGCCCCTGATATCAGGTTTAGAAGTGGAAGCGCCCTCACGTAAAATCAATCACTTCACTGGCCAAAACGGTAGTCTTTTGGCATTTTTTTTCACATTCCATTTTTGGTCAACCAATCGTGAAACTTTTCAAAAGGCAACTGCGATGAATATGCAAAAATTTTGAGGGGTATAGCTGCATTTTCGTCTAGAGCCCGTCAACATAAATCAGTTCATCCATAAAGAAAAGCCTTTTAATTCGCCACCTTCTGATGAAAAACAAATAAATCGTTATAAATGGTGAAAAATGAAAAAGGGGATAACCGAAAAAATTAACTAACTAACTCCTAGTAATGGATATTTTTTCAAGAATTGTACGCTTCTAGGGGTGATGTCGTCAAACAGATTGGTATAGTCATAACTTGCTCCCATCATCAGTCGTTGGTGTCGAGGAATGTTATCTTCCAAGAGATACTTTTCTCCCAGGAGAGATTTCGTTAAGTTTGGAATATCAGATATCATCGAAGGCTTCTCCAGCGCAGATTCTACTAACTTTTGTCTTAATTTGCGATACTGAAAACAAACATTTCGACCTTAAAATTTTCTAAAGGCGCTTTTGGCGCTGAAAATAAATACTAATTTGGGCGAGAGAATGAAAAATGGGCGGGAGTAATTTAAAACGGCATTTTTAGCACATTATGAAAAAGTTTGTCTGCGTTGCTGCATTTTCTGCCAAAATACGTCCTTTTAAAAGCTTAAAAAGAGCTCGCACAATGTTTTTGGACAAAAATATAGGAAAATGTCGGCGGAACTTTAGAAACATACAGCTCTTTTAAATCTGCACGACCCGCTATCAAAAATCCTATATCCGCTTTGAAGCAAGTAATTCGAAAAGGCGGTTTCGGTTGATTTTGGGTTAACCGCCTTACCTTTAGATACGACAGTTGCAGCTGCTTCTCTTTTAGTTGTTGTCGATATGAAGCTTCTTCTTCCAAACTGGTTGCTTAAAATAACAAAATGTTTGCAAATATTATTTTTACTTTATTTGAAATAGTAAAAAAAATTTGTCGACTTACAGTTTGTGTGGCTGGATTTCGATGAGCCTATTGGACTACCAAATTTGAGTTTCTAAAACAAAAATTAATTTCAAATGAGTGCAGTTGCGGATTAAGGGATTCATGATTCGACCTACCCCTCCCGATAATTCGACCCCTTGACCATACGCAAAAGGTCCCCCTTTTGGTATCATTTCACGCTATTCATTTTTGGTCAATAAAACCAATTCTAATCGCTAATCTGAACTGAGTTATTCTGTAGATTTAACTCATAGAGTAATTTCGGATAGGGTACACCGTCTGCTCGTCACGCTATCTTATTTTCGGCCGGATAGATTCGTGCAACTTCTTAGTCTAATACCGATCCTAATCTTATTCTTATATCTACTAGTCTCAGGGTGTTTAACTAGTCTCTGCTAGGCTCAATAGATCTAGAGTATACTGGCTAATTGCGATTGCTGAAGTTCTCTTGGAGAGGCAACTAATTTCTAAGTTAAATTCAAATCTCTCTGGTGCTGAAATTTCAAGTAATTTCAGCACTTACAAATAAGTGGGTTGTTAGTTAGATGGAATATGATTGGTTAATATTAAATAATTTATAATGATAAAATATCTAATTTATCCAAAAATAAAATGTAGTTTAGATCAGGTTCCACCCATCCGGGGCTTACAAAGTTTTTTAGATTTATCTTTCTTTCTGTAATTGAAGGATGGATGATGAACGTTGGTATTTGGCGAACATCATTTTCTTATCCGGTTCCTCTTGAAGAAGAACGTTCCAGGACGCTGGAATGGTGGAAATGAAGTTGTTATCTTGTCATTCGACAACGACTGTGATCCCCAATGAAATCAGTCCGATTTCAAAATGGTTTGCTATGTCAGATTCTTCTGTATTAGTAGAGAACTGTTTTGTGTGAAGCCTCGTCTGGGAAGGGCGTGAAGATCGTGTTTGGGAGGGATGCCTTGTAATCTCGGATCTGTACGTATACTTGGACATCGAGGTAGTCATTGGTCTAGTTCAATGAAGTCCTTTTCTGCGAAGTCAAGTCGTACTCTAAATCCTTTGAGTCGTGATTGTGGACGGCATGTCGGTTGTGTTTAGACATTCTTTGTTCGAGTTTGATGGGATCGTCTAGTCTTTGAATGTTTGTCTTTGTTGTTGTGTATGATCTATATACTGCATATTATGATTTACATTTTATAAATTTTTGTTAATTTGGTTTTTAGTCATGATCTTAGTTAGTTGTTTTCACAAAAGCGTTTTATTTTAGTTCAGTTATTTTGAAGAGTTACTCACCCTTGAGTACCTCTTATTAAAAATTGAAGTGTGGTCACAAAGCGTGGGTGTAGCGCGGTGGGTTAGGCCGGCTATAAGAATGCTCAGGACGTCCTTATCTGGTGGGTTAGGCCAGGATTGGGAGTACGATTTCATACTGTTTCTTTGAGAGGTCCTGTTATGTGATAACATTTTTTGTTGGTTTTTTCTGGTCATTCTTATGTTACTTTGGTTGTGTCTTTTTTTCAAAAATCTAATTGTTTTTGGTTTGGGTTTGTCTTACGACTTTTTTGTGTTTTATTATTTTATTCTTAGACTTTATAATAGTCTCTAAAAGAATAAACTATCCAGTTTTAAGCTGGTTTAATCCGGTTTGGGTACCGTTGGTTTTCTTTTCTTAGTCTTGCTGTTATTTTATGATTTGTAGTGTTTAGTAAGCTGCGTTGGTTAGTTTGGTTTAATACATAGTTCCTTTCCAACTGGGTTAAAGAAAAGTTTGAAACTTGTTTATGCTTGTTTGAGTCGTTGTTAGTGAAAAATTGAAACATAAAATCATTATTTAAACAATTCTTCGTGGGCGAGCTGTGCGAGTTTGGATAAAATTTTTGTGCGAATGAATGAAAATTTTGAAAAGGTTAGTACTGCTTTCTCATTTTATGAAATCATTGCTTGAAAATTGAATTTTACTGCATTTGGGGAAGTTAAAAATTATAAATTTTCATCGTATTTAGTTTTACTGCTTTTGGGGAAATAATTTATAAATGAAATTACTACATGGGGTATGAATTTTATTTTATTATTTAGTGCGAAACATTTTTATTATGAATTAACAAGTTTAAATTTTTAGTTGTCTTTTTTCTGTTTTGTAGATTATTGTGTTGTGAAGACTAAAAGAACAATTTAAACATTGATAGAAAATGGCTAGTATAATTTGAATTTTTTTGCTAAAATTATTTTAATTCATTTTTACCTTATTCATCTGAAAAAAAGCCATGTGGGAAGATGTCTTGAATCAAGTCTGATGTTGTTAGTAGCTTGGCTAGTATGCGTATAACATTTTTCTTTTGTAGCAGTGGCCAAAGCAATTGAAGTGGATCGATGGTGTTTAGTTCTTCTGTGCCTACTGCGAATTCATGAGGTGTGTTTTGAATTAGGTTAAATTTTATGATTATATTTAGTATTTTGAATAAATTCTACTATGGGTATTTCGATAGGTTGTATGAATTCATGCGGGATAATGAAGGGTCTTGATTTTTCATCATTGAAGGTCTTCGTGATGGTACAAATTATATACATTTGGGTAACTGGGTCGTAGTTGCGGAGGATGCCGTGGAGGTTAGTATTTTTAATTCAATCTGTGAAATTAAGAAAGAATGGTGATGTGTACTTTGAATTAACAAACTGAAAACGGTGGTGGGGTTGTCGTGATGGTGTGTGTAAATCAAAATGGTTTTGTAAAAAACGATAATATGTATAAGTGTGCGTTTGTTTAGTGCGTAACATTATATCGTGGGAACAGTGCAAATCGCGTTCCTGTGGTGAAAGAAAGTGAAAGGTTAGTGAAAATAACTGAAATTTATCATAGAAGCTTTCATATGCTTGTATGTCAACTAGTGCTTCTGAAATTATATGGTCGTGCTTTTTATCAAAAATATTAAGTGTAAATAAGTATGGTGTTTTAATAAAAAAAATTTCGGTTAGTTGCGGGTTTGCAAAGCGGTCTTCGTCTAAAAATTGATCATGATTAGGACGGATGATATTGTGATCGTAGTATTCAATTGAGTAATCGTTAGCTCGGGGTGCGGTAAATGTTGTTAGTAATTTTTATATCCAACGTATGTAAATTGTCGAGGTGTTAATGATGTGGTGAGTATATACCGTATATTTTTGTTTCTCTCGATATTTTCACTTGTATCAGTGAGTGGTAGATAAAGGGGGTTGGTATAGTTGTAGTAAGCTGTCCAAGGAAGTGTTGGCATTAAAATAAGTCGTTTGTTAGTTAGATGGAATATGATTGGTTAATATTAAATATTTTATAGTGATAAAATATCTAATTTATCCAATAATAAAATGTAGTTTAGATCAGGTTCCACCCATCCGGGGCTTACAGAACTTTTAGATTTATCTTTTTTTCTGTAATTGAAGGATGGATGATGAACGTTGTATTTGGCGAACATCATTTTCTTATCCGGTTCCTCTTGAAGAAGAACGTTCCAGGACGCTGGAATGGTGGAAATGAAGTTGTTATCTTGCCATTCAACAACGACTGTGATCCCCAATGAAATCAGTCCGATTTCAAAATGGTTTGCTATGTCAGACTCTTATGTATTAGTAGAGAACTGTTTTGTGTGCAGCCTCGTCTGGGAATGGCGTGTTTGGGAGTGATGCCTTGTAATCTCGGATCTGTACGTATACTTGGACATCGAGGTGGTCATTGGTCTAGTTCAATGAAGTCCTTTTCTGCGAAGTCAAGTCGTACTCTAAATCCTTTGAGTCGTGATTGTGGACGGCATGTCGGTTGTGTTTAGCCATTCTTTGTTCGAGTTTGATGGGATCGTCTAGTCTTTGAATGTTCGTCTTTGTTGTTGTGTATGATCTATATACTGCATATTATGATTTACATTTTATAAATTTTTGTTAATTTGGTTTTTAGTCATGATCTTAGTTAGTTGTGTTCACAAAAGCGTTTTATTTTAGTTCAGTTATTTTGAAGAGTTACTCACCCTTGAGTACCTCTTATTAAAAATTGAAGTGTGGTCACAAAGCGTGGGTGTAGCGCGGTGGGTTAGGCCGGCTATAAGCATGCTCAGGGCGTCCTTATCTGGTGGGTTAGGCCAGGATTGGGAGTATGATTTCATGCTGTTTCTTTGAGAGGTACTGTTATGTGATAACATTTTATGTCGTTTTTTTCTGGTCTTTCTTATGTTACTTTGGTTGCGTCTTTTTTTCAAAAATCAAATTGTTTTTGATTCGGGTTTGTCTTACGACTTTTTTGTGTTTTATTATTTTATTCTTAGACCTTATAATAGTCTCTAAAAGTTTAAATTATCCAGTTTTAAGCTGGGTTAATCCGGTTTGGGTACCGTTGGTTTTCTTTTCTTAGTCTTGCTGTTATTTTATGATTTGTGGTGTTTAGTAAGCTGCGTTGGTTAGTTTGGTTTAATACATAGTTCCTTTCCAACCGGGTTAAAGAAAAGTTTGAAACTTGTTATTGCTTGTTTGAGTCGTTGTTAGTGAAAACTTGAAACATAAAATCATTATTTAAACAATTCTTCGTGGGCGAGCTGTGCGAGTTTGGATAGAATTCTTGTGCGAATGAATGAAAATATTGAAAAAGTTAGTACTGCTTTCTAATTTTATGAAATCATTTGATTGAAAATTGAATTTTACTACATTTGGAGAAGTTTAAAATTATAACTTTCATCGTATTTAGTTTTACTGCTTTTGGGGAAATAATTTATAAATGAAATTACTACATGGGTATGAATTTTATTACATTATTTAGTGCGAAAGATTTAGGAGTTTTATTATGAATTAACAAGTTTAAATTTTTATTTGTCTTTTTTCTGTTTTGTAGATGATTGTGCTGTGAAGATTAAAAGAACAATTTAAACATTGATAGAAAATGGTTAGTATAATTTGAATTTTTTAGTTAAAATTATTTTAATACATTTTTACCTTATTCATCTGGAAAAAAGCCACGTGGGTAGATGTCGTGAATCAAGTCTGATGTTGTTAGTAGCTTGGCTAGTATGCGTATATCATTTTTCGTTTGTAGCAGTGGCCAAAGCAATTGAAGTGCATTGATGGTGTTTAGTTCTTCTGTGCCTACTGCGAATTCATGAGGTGTGTTTTGAATTAGGTTGTAAAATTTATGATTATATTTAGTATAATGAATAAATTCTAGTATGGGTATTTCGATAGGTTGTATGAACTCATGCGGGATAATGAAGGGTCTTGATTCTTCGTCATTGAAGGTCTTCTTGATGGGGCAAAAAATATACATTTGGGTAACTGGGTCGTAGTTGCGGAGGATGCCGTGGAGGTTAGTATTTTTAATGCAATATGTGAAATTAAGAAAGAATGGTGACGTGTACTTTGAATTAATAAACTAAAAACGGTGGTGGGGTTGTCGTGATGGTGTGTGTAAATCAAAATGGTTTTGTATAAAACTATAATATGTATAAGTGTGCGTTTGTTTAGTGCGTAACATTATATCGTGGGAACAGTGCAAATCGCGTTCCTGTGGTGAAAGAAAGTGAAAGGTTAGTGAAAATAACTGAAATTTATCATAGAAGCTTTCATATGCTTGTATGTCAACTAGTGCTTCTGAAATTATATGGTCGTGCTTTTTATCAAAAATATTAAGTGTAAATAAGTATGGTGTTTTAATAAAAAAAATTTTGGTTAGTTGCGGGTTTGCAAAGCGGTCTTCGTCTAAACATTGATCATGGTTAGGACGGATGATATTGTGATCGTAGTATTCAATTGAGTATTCGTTAGCTCGGGGTGCGGTGAATGTTGTTAGTAATTTTTATATCCAACGTATGTAAATTGTCGAGGTGTTAATGATGTGGTGAGTATATACAGTATATTTTTGTTTCTCTCGATATTTTCATTAGTATCAGTGAGTGGTAGATAAAGGGGGTTGGTATAGTTGTAGTAAGCTGTCCAATGAAGTGTTGGCATTAAAACGTGCTCATCAACAAAATTTCGTGTTTCATTAGTAGTGGTAGAAGTATTTAAGGTATATTGTGGAAATGAGGGTAGGGTTAGTTGAAGGTAATTTTTGTGTTTGTGTGATCTGGATGGTTGATATATTCTTTGGCTGTTCCGGGTTTGGTTGTAAATGGGTGATTTGGAAATTTTCGTTTAAAAGTGCGGTAAGCTCGGTTAGTGCTGGTAGGTGTTTCAGTGGATGTGGATGATTGAGCTAATGATGGAGTGTAATCGGAAAGTGGTGTAGGTGTTTGTGGATTTGATGATGTTACCGTTGATGACAGTTGATGTATCGTAAGAGTGTGGGGGTGTGTTAACTGTTGTTGATGTGTAAAAAAATTGTCAAGTTCTTCGGAAATTTGAATGTTATCTAGGGAGTTATTATGCTATCTGTCAGAATTAAATGGAGAATAGGTTGGGGTTACTTGGGATGCGTAAGAAGGAGTGGAAAGAGAAGGGAGTGGATGAATGGTTTGGATGGGTCTGGGTATGGGTAGAGGGAGATGGTCTGGGTATGGGTAGAGGGAGATGGTTCGGAGTTAGCGAATTCGTCGGGAAATTCTACATCGGAGTTGTTAAAGTGTGAGATGGTATGAAAAACTGAAATATCTGAGTTAGTATCAGAATTCATGCTTGATGGTATATTAAAAACTGGAGAATCGGGTGGCGAGAAAGCCAAAAGTGGTATAATTGGGATTTGAGTTTGGAGGTTGGCTGGGTGGGAATTTGAGCGATTGAGGGATCCATTTTGTCGGCTCATCGTGGGCTAAAAAAATGATCATTTTGAGATTGAAAAGTGGTGGTATGAGGTTGTTAGAAAATTTGTTCATATGTATTATCTTTTTGTGAATGATGTGTCATTATGTGTTGAATGGGGCTTTGTGTTGTATTTGGTCTGAAATTTGGATTATTTGTAATTGCTAGGTTTCGAAAATTTCGGGGAACTAATGATAATGGATGGTTCTGTGGTAGGGTTGGTATCTGTGGTGCTGTAGGTGTTGTATCGACATTATTATGTTCTTCGTCATATGTGTTTGGTCTTGTGGATATTTTTGTATTATATTCTTTTATTTGATTGATGATGAGAAAATTCCAAAAAATCCTGCAAATAGCATACGTGCTACACTTGCTTGGCGCTTCACTTGTGTGTGTATAGCGCATGTGTTATAGATTCCTTTTAACAGTGAGAAAAGAAATCCTATAAAATTAAACATAGCGTATAAGATAGTTAATCTTTCTAAGATGTAGTAGGGCCATCCTAGAAAGGCGAGAATTTCCTTTTTTAAGGTTACAAAACTGAAAATATTTATGGGTGAAATATCATATGGTCGGTATTTTCCACCGTTTAAATATTTTTAATCTTGAATATCCTTAAAATATCCGCTGTAGTCTTGTGTATAAATGTCTGCAAATCCTGCGGTTTCGGCAAGTTTTCTTAAATTCTGGTCAATTGATTGTCGTTGTATAGTGTCCATTTGTGTTAGCAATTTTTGAAATTGCTGTGTTCTAATGTGATGTTGTATATCAGATTTAGAATATATTCCAACTGACTGTAAATCAAAATTTGGGTTACGAGCGATAGCTCGGATATTTTCTGGTGAAATTTTTTTTAGTGGTTGCATTAATGTAGGATACGGTGTAAGTGGGTAGTATTTATATTCGTCAGGGTTTAATTGAACGATGTTGTGGCTATCTTCTGATCCACATGGAACTGCGGTATCCCAAAAACATGTTCGTCTTGAAAGTGTATCGACAAAATTTACTTTATTTTTGTAGAATATGGGGATTCTTTTTTAACAACGTTTATCTTCAAAAACAAATAATGGTGATAATTTTTTGGTGCAAGTATAAAACCATAAAATGTTTCCTTCGTAATCAAGAAAATTTGATCTACTTCCTGAAAATAAATATCCTGCGTAGGGTATTTTTAATACTGCTAATGCGAGTGATTGTAAGATTTGAGTTCTAATTCGCATAACTGAAGAAGTGTTTCTAATTCAGAAAACGACCTTTCTTGGAAAATTCTACTAATTGTGTAGTCTAATTTCATATCTAAGTGAATATCATAATGTATATTACCAATATAGGTGTTATTCATTAATGAGAATTCTTGTAAACGTGTGCTTTTACTATCGTATGGTGTTAGCTTTCCACCAGGGTTACCTGTGCGTTTATGGAGGTTCACTGGGACGTATGCTGTTCCTTCGTTAATAGAGTGACTTATTGCATAAGGGTCAAATTTTATTTTTCCAGTCTTCATGTCGAAACCTTTTTCGTATTCGACAAGTACCTCAGAGTATTGTGTTTTATAAAGTGGATTGCGATATTTACATGCAAATTCTGTTTCGTGATAGATTTGAAAACGTGGCATTTTATTTTCAATATCATGAAAGTTTTTGAAATCATTGCTTTGTTTGTGAGACGGGTTCACTTGTTCGTATGGAATTGACTCAATGACATATTTTTCATGAAATTTTATCATTCGAGCGTGTGTTTTTGCTACTTGAAATGTTGTGCATGTATCTTCAGGAAATCAAACAATTGTTGCTTGGGTTCTTGTTTTAGGGTCACAATAACCTTGATCATTTTTGCAAGGCAATCTAATTCCTTGATAGATCATGGTGTTATCGGTTAAATCTCGTGTGAGTTGTATTTTTTCAAGTTGTATTTTCCAATCAAAAAACATTATTTCTTGATATCCTTTATTTTTTGTGTCTGCTATGCAGTTTGAGGGATCATTTATTCCAATGTGTGGTTTCCAGTGTTTATCGTGTATATCAAAAGTTAATCGTCCGTGTGCGCCATTATATGGGTATTTTTCATCTAACTGAACATGTCCTTGATATCGTTCAAGTTCTGCTTGATGTACAGAATCGGCAAAGACTTGAAAATTTACTATTTTTCTGTCTGTGTTTTTATTTCTTGTTAGATTTAGTCTGAGTAATTCATTTTTACAATCATCGGGGTTTAGATGTAAAAGTCTTTCTATGTTACTCTGATAAAATGATTCGTGATCAAGTCGGTTTTTATTTCCGTTGGAAACTTGTGAACAATGTACTTTCTTTTCGGAAAATGTTGCTGTAAACTTATATCCTGCGACTGTTGTTGCTCGGGCTTTTGAATACAATGTTGCTATTACATTTGTAGTTTCTATAGCTGGTGGTTCTGTTTCGCATTGTGTTACTTGATTTATTGCATACTTGTGTAGTCTTTTTTAGTTTTCTTCACAATCATAGTGTTTTACTAATAAATCCTGAGGTCCTGTGCGAGGAGATGGATTTGTGTTGTGGTCGGTTTCATATCCGGAGTATGGGTTATAAAATAATATGTATCCAATTGTGTTTTTTCCATATCTATCGTAATTATATTTTACTTCAGTTGTTATGAATGGAGGAGGTAGTGATTGAGCTGTTATGTTTGGCGGACTTAAGGGAAAGGGGTGTTTAACAATATTATTAAGTCTTATTGTGATTTCAAATTTTAATTGGAGACTGTTTTGTTGAAGTATTTGAATGTTATGTTCTCGGATATCGTCGTTGATATCTTGTCTATTTTGTAGTCTATTAAGTGTCCAACTATGGAGTCGGTTACTTTCTTGATGTTGTCCAAATATTGGGGGAGGTGCTATGAAAGTCTTCCAATTTAATCCTAAAGGGATATTTGATGATGATTGTTCTCGATATCTAGCGTCGAGGTTGTTAGGGAAATTTAAGGGGAAAAGTGTCGGTGAGATTTGACTTAATGATGGTGTTGAAGGCAGTGACAGTGTTTCTGGTAATGATGATAGTGTTGTATCAGAAGAAATATCTATTGGTTCATTTACTATTTTCGGTTCACCTTGTGTATATGAGTGTGTTGTCCAATATGTTGGTCTTTCTGTGGTATCTGGGGGATTAAAAGGGTTTTCTCGGGTTTGTTGTGATGTGGGGGTTGAACCTAGGTAGTCTGAGGTTATATTTGAGGTGCTATGTTGTGAAAGAAGTGTGGGAGTTTCTGGTAGTGTACTGCTTGAAAGTTCTGAGGTAGTTGGTGTTGGTGATTGGGGTATATCAAAATGAACTCTGGGGGTTTGAAAATTTCTATTTCTTCGCGAATGTATAATTTGTCTATTTACTTCAAGTGTATTTTGTTTTTGACTGATATGTCTTATTCGACTTAAATCTTGTGGTAATGTGGGGTACAAACTATATGTTGGTTCATTTAGAGATGCTTGTCGCTGAGCCGGTTCTAGTGGTTCGGATAAGCGGGCGTGTGAAATTCGTGTGGATGTTTGGGGGTTTTGGGTAGTTGAGGTTATGCCTGGGTTTTCTTGGGAAGAGGTCGGTGAAGACTGTTTTAGTGGTGGTTGGTTAGCAATTTTGGAAATGTGTCCTATTAATCTGTTTCATAGTGGGAAGATTTATGTTTATTGTAATATTCTTCGATAAAAAGAATTAAAAGGATTATTGCTAAGGCGAATGTGATTATTGCCTTTTATACACATCTGCACATTGTCATAATTAGGGATGATAAAAATGTGATGAAAATTACGAATAGTAAAAAAATATCTGTTCTACGAAAAATTGTTTGTATCATTTAAATAGACTTTGAATTATCGTACCTGTGAACGTGGTCAATGATTTGGGAAAGTTGAAGATATATTTCAAATAGGGAGTAGAAAGAAATTTAAAAAAATATTGCAAAAAATTATTAAAAGGATTATTAGGGCTTCAAAAAATTCAATAAAAAATATTAGCAAAAGTTTAAGTAGAATGAAAAATTTTATGAAAAGGTTTGTGATTATATTTTTTAAAGTATCGACTGTTAAAGAGAGAAGCAGTTAAGAAATTATTCTGTCGTCGAATATTTTTTGAACTTCTGTGGCGAAATCCAAGTGTGGTCGGATTATTTATTGATTTTTTGACAAGTGGGTTGAGTTTTGTTAAAAATTGTTGGAGGCTAATTTTATGGTGCTTGGGAGGTCTTCTCTGCTTTGTTTTTATTTGTTGAGTAATCTGGGGTATTTTTGAAATATTTGTATTTTAGGCCAAACAATTATGGTCCTTTTTTTATATTAGGCTAATTCGTCATTTTTGGTTGGAGGGTTTTTGAGGTCTAAGTTGGGAAAATATTGTTGATCTTTGCATTATTTGATAGGGGAGGGTTGTAATATTATCGTGGTGTTTATTTTAGTTGTCAAGATTTAGCAAGTTGCTTATTTTTGACCTGGAGGTTATAAAGTTATAGTTATAGATATGACTGGAGATTAATATCTATCGGCTAGTAGGTTTGTGTTAGAGATATTGAAGGTGACGCATTTGAGTGAATCCTATTGGCTGAATTTGAACTAGAACTGTTGCGTATGTTTCAGCATGTTATCTTGAAAATATGAAAGTTCAAAATGATTTAGAGGTGTATGAATGATTGACTTTGAAAATTAAAGTTGTTTTTGAAATTCAATTTTCTTTAATATTTTAGATTGTGGGATGAATGTTTTGTAATTTTACGTGGTTGGTTTCTAAGTCGTGATAATTCTCTGTGTTCTGATTTTTCTATTTGTTCTTGTGGTAAGATTTTTTCTTATCATTTTTCTGTTTTTCTTTCTTATTGAGATATTTTTGGGTCTGGTGTTATTATATTTTTATGAGTTGTGTTTTGTTTTTGATTTTGTTTGTGATGAATGTCGTCATGTACATTAGTTTTCTGTTCTGAATATGTATTGTTTTGAATAACTTTTAAACCTGTAGAAGAATAAATTTGAGTTAATTCGCGTAATGCGTATTCTTTTGGGTAGTAAGGTAATAAATTGTTACGATGTTGAACAATTTCTTTTTTAGTTGAATCTGTGAGTTTGTATTTTACTTCAGTGGGTTTGGCAATTATTTGGTATGGTCCTTTGCGAAGTGGTTGTTATTTTTTGGAGATTCCTTTTTGAGTAGTAAAATTGGGTATTATGACAGTGTTCCAATTTTTAAATCGGTGGCTGGCATAAAACGTGAATTAATTTGGCTGTTTATGTTTTGCCTTTGTAACAATTTCTTTGTTACCTTTTGGTAGATTTCATTGTGCTTTTTATCTCTATTTAAAATCCCTTCGGTATGTGTGCCGGAGGCTAACTTGAGAATTTGTGGGTGATGAAAATGATCTTCATCATGTGTGTGTAATGGTAGATTATAGCATATTGAATCTTTATTTGGTTTGCAGTGACCTTGTGCATTTTTGTGAGCATTAGCTGTGAACATAATTGGTTTTCTTAGTTTTTGATTAAAAACCATTTCATACGGTGACATTCCTAAGGTTGTCGTTATTTGTGAATTGTATGATAAGGGAAATAATTTTACATCTGTTGACTTTTCTGTGTATCGTGTATCATTTCCATTAATGATACATCTAAGATATTCTTGTAATGAACGGTTCATACTTTCGACTAAACCGTTTGTCCAAGGTGCATCAGATGTACGTGGTTTATGTTTAATGTTGTAGAAGTGGCATAGTGTGATAATTTCAGTATTAATAAATTCTGTACCGTTGTCTGTAACTAGTATTTCGGGTAACCCGAATTTAGCTATCCAGTGTTCGTAAAGTGTTGTTTAAGCATAATAAGCATTACAATGTGGTACTGGGTTGAGTGCTACAAAGTGCGTGAATGCATCAACAATGACCATAATGGAAGAATTTCATTCAGATGATGGTGAAATTGGTCCTTTTGTGTCGAATGAAATTCTATGGTTGAAATATAAGCTTTGTCCTTAAAAATCTTGTTTCTGTGCTATTTGTTTTTGATTTGGATAAGGTTCGTTCAATTGACATATTATACAATCATTGCATAATACTTTTATCCAAATTGGGGCATTTGGAAAATAAAAATTTTGTGTGAAATTCGAGTATGTCTTTTCTGATTCTGAGTGTCCTTTTGTATTTTGTGTATGGGAGATGTTAAATGCTATCAGTATCATACTCAAGGGGAGACAGGGAACTTTAGAATCATCTAATTGATATTCTAAAAAATCTGTATTTTGATTGATTGTTGTGTTATTAAATTTTCAAAAATATCGGAGGAGTGTTTTGTTTCCTAAAATCGTGGTATCAGCTTTTGCTGGTTTTGTTTTATATTTGTGCCATGATTTGAGTTTTTTAATTACTGGGTCAAAATTTTGGTATTGTTGTAAAAGTTCAAGTGTAACTTTTTCTGTTGGTTGGAGAAAAATATTATCAATTTCTAGTTGTGATAAGGGAATTGTGTCAAGTGGGTCATGGAGGTTAAAAACTTGATTTATTGTGTATTTTGAATCATTTGTTTGTGGTCCTGATTAATTTATTTTATCGGTCAATATTTCTTTTTCAATTAATGGAAAAAGGTTTTTTTATGCGGTTGTTGTTTTATTTTCTTTTGTTGAGTATTATTTTTTATCCATTGTGAGTATGGAATTGGTTTAAAGGTAGATGTACCTTATAAATCAACTTCATAGTGATGATTTTGGCAATCTAGGTAGAGTGGAAAATGTTGTAAATTATTTATTTGTGATTGATCAATGTCAGTTTTTACTGCGTATTTGCATTCTAATTGGGGTGATGTTTCATCTTTTGCGAGATAGAATTTGATATTTTGTGGTATTTCAAATGTTGTTTTTCGTGTAAGGAGTTCAAGTGGTGTATTTCTGTTTAATGTATCTGGTAATGCAAGGTTTTTTTCCTGCTGTCCAAACTATATGTAAGTTTGGGAATTTCTTTAAAGTTAGTTGAAATCTATAAACTCTATGATTTGCATTTGATTTTTGTGTGAAAAGAAATATAATTGGTTTATGATCTGTAAATAAAACTGTTGGGTGTTTTGATCCAAGTATCAGAAATTCGTATTCTGTAAGCGTGCATATTATAGCTGTACATTCTCTCATTAGAGTAGAGAGTCGTAGCTCGTCTTGTGTGAATAGTCGTGAATTTTCTGATATAAGAATCATTTTATTTGTTCCACTATGTGATTGTAATAATGCTGCGCCGATGCCAAAATTTGAAGCATCGCACATTGCATAGAATGGTTGGTTTGGATCTGGAATTGTGTTTGAAATTTGTTCTGTCAAAAGTTTTTTAATTCCTTCAAATCGTAATTGATGTTCAGTGGTCCATTCAAAATTATTTTGTTGTCTAAGAATGTTATAGAAAGGTCTTAAGTATAACTGCATTTTGTAAACATATTTACTTAAGAAATTTAACATTCCAAGGAATTCTTGGATTTTCTTTTTATTTGTAGGTGGTTGAAGTTTTTGAATTGCATCAATGCGTGATTTTATTGGGGTGATAGTTTTTTGTTCTATATTATGTCCTAAGAATTTAACGCGTGTTAAGAAGAAATGTGATTTATCGGGGGCTGCTTTCAGATTTTCGTTCTGAAGTTTTTTATGATATTGTTCCAAAACTGTAAACATTTCCTCTTTAGTTTGTGATTGCATAAAAGCATCATCTAAATATCTGATTGCATTTTTCTTGAGTATTAGTGGTCTAAAAATTTAACTCATGAAAGCTGAAAAAGCTGCTGATCCTATGAATATTCCATAGAATAATCGATTAAATTCGTATTGTTGATTTCCAATAACAAATTGTGTTAATCGTCGTGATTTTTCATCTAGTGGCATTTGATTGTAAGCACTATTCATATCTGCGGTTGTGAAGTACTTACCATTTATCTTTGTTAAGATAACTTCTATTGATTCAATGGGCCAATTACATTTCGATTCGTCAATTAGTGAATTGAGATATCTAGCATCTAAAACTATTTTTAGTGATTCACCTTTTGCTAAAATGATAGCAGGGTTGATGAAGGTATTACTTTTGGTTGTTCTTCTTTATTTACTAGTGATATAATTTCGTAAGGTTCTAAAATATCAAGTAATCTTTTTACCTTGTCGTGTAAGTGAATCGATACTTTACTTGCTCTTTGTTTTTTGAAAACTGCGTCAGGTTTTAATGGAAGGTGTAGTGATGAACTAATTTTTCCAACGTCAAATTTTGATGTTGCGTAGACTTTTGAATATTTTATCAGTTGTTTAGCTAATTTTCAAACTCATTTTGCGTTATTTGTGAATGTTGAAAATTAAACATTGTCAAAAATTTTTGCTGTTCTTTTGTATAATTTGTTATATTAAATGTTGGTTTAAAATATGGTGTTTTTGGGACGTAACATGTATTTTTTTTTTCATTACTTATTATATTATTTATGGATAATTCTTCGTCAAGAATTGTTGATTGACAAATATCTAATAGTTGTAATATATTATTTACTCGATATGCTACTTCATTTATAGGTGAAGTTGTAGCGTTTGTTTCACAATATCCTAAGAGTCCCAAGGGTAATGTTATTTGATATGGTGTATTATTATACACGTGTAGTGAAATAATATCGGATTTTGTGTTTTTCAAGTATTTTATGGATGAGCTTGTAATTTTGAAAAATTTGTGAATGGGTTTAAATTCGAAATCTGACATGAAAAGTTGTTGTTTGTTTTGACTTTTGTCATACTGATGAACTTGTTTTATCGAAAAGTTATATCCGTTTCCTGATGGTGGTTTCAAGTGTTTTCGTTCTTGATTATAAATGGGGTAAAGTTTTGAGAAAAATGGTGGTTGTTCGTTTAATCTTTGAAAGAATGTTAAGGCTGTGTTTTTCGTTTTTGTATATTTATCTTTGATATGAATTTTACTATTTAAGATGTTTATTGTTGGTATATATTTAGTTATAAACGGTATGCCAATGATATTGTGCTTAATATCAGTAATATGAAATGTTTGTTTGAATGGCTTGTTCAAAATCTTATTTTGTTCCATTGTTCTTGTGGGAACAAGGAATAGTTGGATTTTTCCATAACTTACTAATGTTGCCCCTTGTGCTGGTGCTAATTTACTAGATGTTTCAAGAGGTGTTAAATTCGGATGTAATGTTTTGATTTCATTCCATGTGGGAATGTTAATGATATTTGATTCTGCTCCTGAGTCGATTAAAAAAATCAATTTCAAGATCTGGTGGTTGGACTCTGTAAGAGAAGTGGAATTGACCAAATTTTTTCTCTCGGTTGTTCTTTTTGTATGTTTTGATAAATATGTTTTGTGTTTGAGCATTGTACTTCGTCTTTTTTTTTCAGGTTTAATTACAGTATTAATTTCGTTTACTTCTTGTGTAGTTCGGGTATCATTATTAATGGGGTAGTGTAATAATTATGAAGAAGTTCCAACTGATTTTCATATATGTGTGAACTAAAGGGTTGTTCATATATGATAGGTTCATAGTTGTTTTCGTCTGTTATCATGTTTACTGAGATGGTATTATCTGTATCACTTTCAGTATCAGTTGATTCATAATTAATGTGGTTTAATTGTAGTTCGGTACTTTCTGTGTTGTCAATACCAGGGGGATCTGAAGTTGTGTCTTCAGTTGTTTGTACCCGATTAATTTGTCGCTGATGTTTCGGTGTGTTACCTCTATGTTTGTGTTGAGAATCAGGGTAACGATTGTTGTTTCTATAAGGGGATTGAGAATAATTTCTTTGATTGTTATAGTTGGGATTCCTACTTTGTGAGTTGTTTCTTGACCTATTATAGTAATTGTTTCTGTTTCCTTGATCGTTAGATCTGTTGTAAGAATTGTTTCTTGATCTGTTGTTTTGGTAACGTTGGTTTCTGTTATTTGAATAACTTCTAATCTTATTGTTTGAATAGTTTCTGTTTCTGTTGTATGATGAATTTCGTGATCTATCGTTTGAACAGTGTCTATTCCTAGAATTTGAATGGGAACTGGTATCATAAATTTCTCTTCTGTTTGAATTTGATCGTGAATAGTTGTTTCTATACTGGTTATTTTGGCTATTCGATCGACTATTTCTATTTTGTGAGAAATTTCGTGAATTTCTTTGTTCTGGTGATCTACCTCTATAATTAGAATTATAGGGTGATTAATTTCTTGAGTAGTTTGAATTATTTGGGAGTGGTTTACCAGAGCTGTTATTACTATGTATATTTTTTTTGGTAAATTTTGATCTTTTTTCATGTATTGGTAAAATGATTTGTTTGGTTCTTTGTATTTTTGTGGTTTATTCTGATTGTCTTGTTGTTTTTGTCTACATTCGCCAATACTACATTCGCCTACGTCCGTATCTTCGACAATAATTACACCATTTCTTGAAAGATGGTTTTCCTTTGAAATTTGGATTTGTCTCATATATGTTCAAAATTTCGGTGATTTTTTCAGTTAGGTCTACATCTGAATCGTGTATGTTGTTTATTTGTTTAGTATTTGTTTCAATTCGATTAACATACTGTAGTTTTAGATTTTCTGTTTCTTCAAGTTTCATTGTGATTTCTGCTGGTTCTAATTTATCAGCTAGTTTTCTGAAATCTAAATCTGGTTCTCGAATTGATGAGGGGTGTGATGCTCTCTTTTTTATAGCTATTTTCCTTAATTGAGGTGTTAAGGCCATCATTAAAATTTCTGTCATTTTTGTAATTTTGTAACCATGTGTATTGAGTGAATATGCTTTTCGAACTAGTGTTTCGATTCGAACTGCTAATTGTTTTATTGTTTCATTTGGTAATTTGCGAATTTCGTTGCATAAAATTCTTTGATGTTGTTTGTTTCTTTCAGAATCAAACATTTTTGAAAACTCTTGTGTGAATCATTTCCAATCTGATTTTATGTCTATAGGTAGTACTGAAAACCATTTTTGGGCTGCGCCATCTAGTGTTGTTTGGATTAACGCTGTGCGTCTATGTATCCAATTTTGATGGAGTGGCGTATTAATTGGTTCGGGTCCTATATTTAAAATTAAATTTGCTGTGACTGCGTTTAAATAGTCTTCTACAGAATATTCAGGGTCTGTGCCTGTAAATACCATCAGTGGTTTATTTGATGTTATTGATGATCCACCCATGAGGTATGGTTTCATCGTCATTTGTAGTGATTCTGCGGCATTTGGCATTTGTGAAAATTTTGTCAGTTGATTTTTTGTTATTTCATGTTGTTGTAAATAATATGGTAGTGGTCTTTCCTTTTGCATTTGAGTTGGTTGGTAAGAATGCATAGTCATTGGGTTTTGTGATTGTATAGGTTGAAAATATTGTGCGTTAATTGAGTTTTGTATATGCATTGGTTGTTGATTTTGCATATCTGCTGGATTTTGTGGGTAAATCTTTATATTTTGCGATGGTTGAGATTGCCGCGGTCTTTGTGTTCGATTTTCTTGTGTATATGGTGCAAAAACGTCTGGTTGATGATAATCATCATCATCAGATGATAAATAATTTGTGTAATAAGGTGTTTGTTGTTTATTCCTATTTTGTTGAAAAATTGGGTAATTTTCACTATTATCCTGTGGAGGGTGTGGATTTTCATGGAAATTTACTGAATTGGTCGATGTATTTGGAAGATTCCAATAATGGGAACATACGTGGTTTAGGTTTGCATATTTTTTTTGGGGGGGGGGGGTTGATTTTTTTTGACTGATTTTCATAATTATAGTTGTGTTCTGCAAAATTGTTTCTTGTGAACGTTTTTCGTGTTTTCGGCGGTTTTGTCATTGGTCAATATGTCTGATAGTCCATATGTGAATATTTTGGAGCAACCGAAGGTTTAACGGTCGATTGTAAGGTTACTTGTGGTAATAATGCATTTTTATTTTTAGGTGTTGTGAGGTTTGGACGTATTGGTGAGATACTTTGTTGTGTAGTTGTTACTGTTGTTTGAACTATCTCTTCATTTATGAAGTGTGATGGTGTTTGAATATCTTGTTGTGTAAGATTTCTAGTTCCATTGAGATTTTCATGGTGTATAACTGTTGAATTTAAGCTGCTATTTTGTGTATCAGGTAAAAATGTATTATAATTTAAAGGTGTTGCATCAATTGTTAGTGGTATTACTTTTACATAATCTTTGAGGAAAGATATTATACTTATTGCTTGACTTGAGATATCTGCTGGGAAATTTAAAAATGCTGGATGAGACCATTCGGGGTCCCAAACGTAATCTGATTGTTCTGCAATGACAGTGTCGTCATTGGTACTTTGGGGTCTAAAGGTTTTTCTTGCTTGTTCTATTAAATCGATATTATGTGTAAAATAATCAATTGTAAACCATGCTAGTATTTTTGTAAATCATGTTTAATATTTTGTGAGACATCATTATTGGTAAAATTTTCACGGATTGCATTTAAAAATGTTGAAAATGCGGCGATTTTGTTTCTTACTTTTGTATGTTTTGATGTTTGGACTGGTGATGTACTTTGAGCTTCTGTTCTTTCTAATATAGATAAATATTTATATATATTATTGCAAAAACTTCGTTGGTGAATATTGAGTTTGCTCTCTGTGAGTTTTGATATTGTATGCTTTTGATATATTCTGTGAATAGTTTGGAAAATTCTAAATCAATATCGTCTGTTTGGATAACGTATTTACCATGAAGTGTTCTTGGTGTGCTGAATTCTATGGTGTAGATTCCGTATTGTTGTGTTAGGTTACATATGTCTTTCAAATAATGTTCTATAATTTGTCTTTTAATTTTTATATCTGGGAATTCTGATTTGCATGGACTGATTCCTGGTTCAAACAAATTTACGAGTAATTTTTTGCAAAATCGTGTTTGTCCTCTATCATTGAGTGAATTTATAATAAAGGGAAAAACTGCTTCTTCGTCTGGACTTTCGTCACTTTGAGTGCTGCTCATTTTTTCTTTTGATGACTGTTAATATATAATTATCAATATGTCTAATTGGTTAATTCCAATTGTATAGATGTACTGGTTCGTTTTTATATTTCTTTTTTATTCTATTTTTCCTCTTTTTGATGAATTTGAAGTTGTTTCTGAATCGGAAAAATATAACTGATCATGGACTGGGCAATTTTTGTTTACTGATTCTTCTAATTTGTATAGTGCGTCTAGACTACTGACTTCTGATTCGGAGAATGCATTTCTATTTTTTGAAAATCTTTTTCGTGTTATCTGTCTTTGTTTACTTATAATTTTTCTTTTTATTGTTTGTCGTTTTGTTTGAATGTATCCAACTGGTTGTGTATGTGGGGTTATTACAAGATCGTTTTTTTGGTTGTCTTTTTCACAGTTGTGTAATACGATTGTTTGTTTATTTCCTAAATTTTTTAATGACATAAGGTTTAGGACGAGGGATGCAAGAAGTTATTAGCGGTTTTAATTTTCCTAGACTGTTAGTCCTTTTGATTTTTTGGTTAGCTTAACCTGGGTCTTTTTGTTCAGTGTTGGAGAGAAAAGTATATCGATTCCGAAGAATGATTTTTATTTTCTCGTGGCTAGTCTAAGTTAAGGTGTTAACTTACATAATTTTGCTTAGGGGTAGTGATTGTGTTCAAGGGTTGGAGAATAATTAATCGATCCACAAGGTTCAGGTATAATTAGAACGCAAGTAGTTCTTTAGATAGTATTTTGAACTTATTAAGTTTAAGATTTATCCTGTTTCAGATAAGAGGAGGGTTCAAGTGAAGGATGAATAACCGAAGTTCTTCGCTATTTAGCCTAATTTGAATGGTTAGCGTGATTAAAAAATTTCTCTTAGTCCTGGGTCTTTTGAAAAGGTTGGGTAGTGAATCGACGTTTGAGGTCGTTAGACACTTGATAATTGGGTGGAGGAGAACAACATTGTTCTTTTTGATCCAAGGATAAGCCTTGATGATCAGAATTTAAAATTTATAAGATAGAAAATTGATTTAGATCCAAGGAAAGCCTTGATGATCTGGTTTAAAGATTAAATTAAATTAAGTTTAAAATAATTCAAATTTATTTGATAAAAGTTTTTAGTTCTTGGTGATGTTAGTTGATTTATGATTGCTGTTATGTTAAGGTGATGAAGCTGGAACAACAGGATGATTTATATATATACTAACAATTTATTGTCATGCTTCTAATTTTTATTTTTGTTTTCAATAAATATTTTTTCAAATATGTTTTATATATTACTGCAGAATTGGAGGGAACGATTTGAGATCTTTTTATCAATTGTTTTTGTACAATAGTAATTTTATCTAGCGCCTGAAATAATCATTGAAGATTTCTTTCAATGATCTTATGTTTGCAAATGAAAATCTAAATTCATTGCTAGTAAGATTCTAAAAATAAAAGTTTGTGGTGGCTTTTGCCGTACGACCATGAAACTAAATGGTAAGTTTCGATGTAGTCGTATGTCGTCTCTTGTCCGAGGTCTTTTTCCAATACCGGGTAGTTCTCGTATTGTGCGGAACAGCGGCTCTGATCTATTGAGTCGTAGAGACATTTCAATTAAGTTATTGTCGTGTAACATTTTGAAAATGTTTTGTCTAATTTCTAATCTATTTTTGGTTAATACTAAGCTATTTTGTTTTTTAAGGTCTTATTCGAGACTTATGGTCGCACCAGATGAGTTAAGTTCGAGGTATAACTCATAGAGTAGTTTCGGATAGGTTACACCGTCTTCTCGTCACGCTATCTTATTTTCGGCCAGATAGATTCGTGCAACTTCTTAGTCTAATACCGATCCTAATCTTACTCTTATATCTACTAGTCTCAGGGTGTTTAACTAGTCTCTGCTAGGCTCAATAGATCTAGAGTATACTGGCTTATTGCGGCGGCTGAAGTTCTTTTGGAGAGGCAACTAATTTCTAAGTTAAATTCAAATCTCTCTGGTGCTGAAATTACAAGTAATTTCAGCACTTACAAATAAGTGGGTTGTTAGTTAGATGGAATATGATTGGTTAATATTAAATATTTTATAGTGATAAATTATCTAATTTATCCAATAATAAAACGCAGTTTAGATCAGGTTCCAGAACTATAGTGAGGGAGAATGCGCGCCGAAAACTTTCCAACCTAAAAAGTGCTCAATAATTTCATTTTTGATTTGTTGTTTTTAAACATTTTTTTGGCGCAGAACTCAGAGAATCAGTTGGTTGTTCCGACTATCCTGAAGAAGAAATGACGGAATATTTATGTTAGGGGTACTTTTTTTCTCCAAATCAATTTTGACTTTTTAACTAGTCATTTTGGCGTGTTTTTTTCTTTATCATCTGAAAGGTACTACTGTTTAAAAAGGTAGTTTACCTGTGATGATTTTTCGTGAAGTCATGGGGGTTTAACGATTGTCAGCTCGGCCAATTCGAAAAAAATTAACTCGCACAAATCCGGCTCAGAAATCATTCCAAATTAATTTGAGGTATGCTATTTCCGTCTAAGGCAAAAATCTGGCGTACCATGCAAACATCCGGTATGTCAAACATCCGAAAACCCAAAATTTATACAAACATCTGAAAAACAGGTTTACTTGAGCAAGTTTCCGCCATTTTTCAAAATAATAGGGGCAAAGATCTGATTTCTATCGTTCACTTAAAAGATGCTGCTTCGGCCTAATTAATAGTGAATGGCGCAGTCATGTCAACGTGCTGTGAGCTTGTAAGCAGAGGGTAAGATTATTTATTAACAACTGAGCCGGCTGTATGCGCGAAGCGGCCATGCATACTTATTACGCGCACCGGCAGTTTTAAACCGTGTGTCGGCTCAATTTGAATTGGCTATATGAACGGTGATGTTTTGCAATTGCAAATCTTGCGTCATTTTATTGCGTAACATTTATATAGTTATATAGGTTCTGAAGTTTCACATATCGGACGATCACAATAGGCTCTATTTAAGCAATAAAATGACGTTGAAGTTTCAAACACAAAACATAGTCTAATTAGCCGATTTCAAATTACCCGAGTTTTGTTTTTGTTTTGATTTCACCTGTTTGGCTACGCGCGCGTCAACGCTTTTTGACATAAAACGGCTCTTATTTTCATATAGATTCTTACCCTCTGCAAAGTTACAACGCGGGGCACGACTGCGTCGATCATTATTCTGTTGGCAATTCAACATCTTATAAGCGCACGGTAGAAGTCGGATCTTCGCCCTAGTTTTTGAAAAATGTCGGAGGTTTTCGGATGATTGCAACATTTTTTGTTTTTCGGATACTTGACTTATCGGATGATTGCCCGGTACCTATGCTACTTATTCTAATTATGACGTTGAAATTATCCAATTTTACCCCCAAATAGCGATCGGGGAATGACTTTCAATAAAACAAATTTAAATTTTTTTTTAAATTTGAATTGTTTTTGAAAAATTCATAATTGTTTCGACTTTCGATACAAAAGTAACGGAATATTTGTGCTCGGGGTGAGTTTTTTTTTCTTCAGACAAATTTCGACTTTTTAACTAGCCATTTTTGACGGAATTTTTTTATATCATTCAAAAGGTATTGTTGTCTTGAGCTCAAATTTGAAAAGATATTTTACCTGTGATCATTTTTTGTAAAGTTATGGGGGTTTAAAGATTGTCATTTTGGCCAATTTACGACAATTAACGCGCGATATATTTCGCGCCATCAACGCGTAAGCGGAGAGTTAATTCGTCTTAAAATTGTTCCAAATTGGTTGAAAGAAGCTTATTTGCCATAATTGATTTGTTGCAAGGAGCTAAATCGATCTTTTTGTACTTTAAATGGCGTGTGGGGGGATGATTTTCATCAAAAAAATTCAAATTTTAGAAAAAAAATATCATTTTATTTTATTACATTTAATTTTTTAATGTTATTACTGCTCCATAAAACCTTAAAAGGCAGTCGGAACATTCAGGGCTTCGCCCTGATACGAGCAGTCTTGTTCTCTTTTAAATTGAAAACTACTCCATATGCTCTATTGGGCATTCGCAACAATCAAGGCGCCGCCGCCTTGGTACAAGCAGTTCTGTTTTTTTATAATTAATTTTGTTTTTGAGTCGTTATTTTTGAGTTATTATTTTTGAATCGAGTTTTTGCGATTCATGAAACTCTTGCCGCTGCGTGAAAAAAAAACAGCTCTTTGAACAATTTCGCTGATTTATGCGTTTTTAAAATTGTTCGCTTCAAACATGAGCATTGCATTGAATAATAGTTTTGGAATAATAGTTTTATAAAGCAAAAGCAACCATATTTACTCTTCGTACTAATTGTATTGCACTTATGTATCAGACAATTAAAATGAAAAACACTTCAAAGCAATTTTACTAGCGTTCAGCTGGCACAATTTATCTTCTCATTTCTGTTTATGGTATACTTTGACTTATTTTCGCCGCATCATTAATGATAAACAATTCAAAATATATAAACACCAACAATGCTTAAAAAGGATAACCGGTAGCTATCCAAGTACCACAGAAGGTTCTGACATGAAACACTTTAGAAACATAATCTCTCTGACTAGTTTTGCTGGTCTATGCGAGTTTAAATTTTGAAATCTAGGGTAATTTAAATAATAGTATAAAAATGCTACCATATAAAGCAACCAAAATTACTTATTCTCTGATATTACTTGTAAGGCAGTTAGTTAATCAAGAAATCAATTGAAAATATTTGAAGCTACTGGCACAATGTTTGGGTAGTACATTTCCTATTATCCCTATATTCTGATTTTTGTTCCATCATGAACAATGAACTACTTAAAATGTTTAAGACCCAACTATGAACAACTTAAAACAGTAGGCAACTGTTAGCAGCCAAACTAACCAAAGAAAAGTCCAAAAAAAAACAATTCTATATTGAAAATTTGTTTTTGCTAAGTTTTTTATTTGAAGTTTTTTGATTAGGGTTAGAAATGGCCATTAAATTAGGTGAAAAAAAGCAGAAAAAACACCGTAACTAAACTTCAAAAAACGTTAAAATAGGAACAGAATTTACTTAAGTTGAATTTTTGACTCTCTTAAGTTGAAACAGAAAAAATTTTTTGACTCTCTTAGCCCAAAAAATCAAAAAACTGGACCAGTTTATTCAATATTGCATTCTTTTGAAGATACCAAGCATAACCAAAAGGGTTTCAAAATGATACGCCTTTTGAGTCTTTACGTTATTCGCTGATTTAATTTTTTTTAATTTTGATTAGTTTAAAATATTGACACCATATATTAAAACTAAAATTTTTAAAATATGTGCTGTTAAAATTTTGCTTGATATCGAACATTGCTTACATTATTCGACCTAAAATGTTTTCTTTGAATAGTTTCAAGAAACAAAGTTAATACGCCAAACCATTTAATTGAACGCAAAAATACATTACATAAATTTTAAATTATATCAATATTATATCATTAGTAACTTTACATCAATAGATTGCATATTCTGCATTGAAAACATCAAGAAGTATACTATGAGCACTTCCATTTAATTTCTTATTGAAAAAATATTAATTCGGGCAAAAATCAATTGAGTTTATGATTTCCCACCTAGACCGCACACCGAGCGCCCATGGTCCATAATCGATTATGTTTTCATTGTATAGTCAGTATCTCTAAATTTACAAATTATAATCCAATAATCGAATTGTTTTTTTTTGTCAAAATAGTCCATTAAAATTGATAATATTTTTTATTGAAGATTTTTTAGAGGTTTTTGATAAAATATCCAATTTTGTTTTAAATTAATCTCATTTCTAGTTTAGTACGGTTGCTACGTTTTACGTACTCTATAGTTTGTACATTTCACTTTTTTTCATTGATTTTAAACATTTATGTTTTGTTCTACTTTTTCTAAGCATAGTTCATTCCTCTTATTTTTCACATTCCAGACTGAGAATTTTATTAACCTACGCTCTTTTTTATGAATCAAGGCCGTTTGTTAGCGTCAAGAACTTTCACGTAGTTTCATTATTGCAGCCGAAATCCGTCGGGCTTCGGTAGATCCGATCTTGTTTCTTACTATAGATGCCCATGTCATAGTCATAGAGATGAATTTGAATTCATTTCTGGTTTTTTGAAATGCCGAGCTCAAAAAGTGCTTGTACATAATCAAAGACCAAGGACGCTCATAAGCCTACTGGCTTGCAACGAGCAACGAGCAACCTTCAAAAAATGAAAGCTCATAGGGATTATGTCTGTATAATTTGAAGTTTAATATCTGGAACCTTATCAAATTTTACTGTTGTTTCGACTTACGACGAAAATGGGGAATCATTTTCTACCTTAGATTCGCTTCTGGCCCAATCTGCCACTTGTCGCTGATGAGTCACCCTCTTCTTCAAAATACCTTCTTTGATCTCTGGGAGATAAACAACTGAAGATGCCGACCGGTCACCATTCATTCCACTCAAGTACCAGTCATCGCCACTGGATCCAAGTCCAGAAACAGACACACCTGCATAGCTGCTATCGGTCAAGCCCTTCTTTTTTTGCTTGATCATTTCCAAATATAAATAGAGCTGCGATTCAATTTTTCAGAATGAAAAGGTTAAGAAAGATGTCACGATTTTGGCGTGGTCGGAATGTGGTCGAATATATCTGTGAAAATTGCAAAAAAAAAAGAAACTGGCAATTAATTTTGTTAACGTAGAACGGCTCTCAGAACAAGAAAGAACAATTGAAGTGTTACAAAGCGGTAAAATGAAAACGGTTGTGTTTTATGTTTGCTCTATATTTGGTCCAAAACTGCGGTCGTAAAATCATAGCAATTAAAAAAACTCAATTGATATCATTAACTTGCTCGTTCAAAAGCTTCAGAATCGTCGCATGTTTTTGGTTAACATACCAAAGCTCAGGGGCGGATCTAGGATTTTTTTAGGTCGACCGAATTGATTTTCTGAGCTCTCCCAAAGCACTAAAAAGACCCTGTTTATTGTCAAATTTTCTGCGCCGCAGGCAAAATTTTGAAAAACAGGCCAAAAAGGCGTTTTTAGGCACTTAGAAAATTTTGACCAAAAAATTTGTTTTTTTTTTGGCGCGCGCCCCTTAAAGTAAATATATATTGGCGCCAAAGGCGCCTTTAGAAAATTTTTAGGGTCCATCACCAAATATGGATATCTCAAAATAGTACAAAGGGGGGACCCCCCCCCCCCCCTAAATCCGCCCCCCCCCCCCTCAATCCACCCCCCCCCCCCCCCCAATCCGCCCCTGCCAAGGCTCAGCTTAAAAAGTTGTCAAATTAAACATCTTCTTTTGTTTTGGGTGATTGGCAGAGAAAACGATATGCGTTATTTTTAACCACTCAATTATCAAGACGGTGAGTTGCGTCGCCGCTAGTCAGATAAGACTGAAATGGCGCCAGCAAACTTCAATAAATACTTAGAAAATGAATTTGCAGAACATGGAAGAGGCTATCAATAGTTCTGATAGGGTCGATCAATGGTGATGTCTATCTTCCGATTGGACAGCGCTCACTAATCGCATAAGCATAACTAAACTTTTTGATTTCATCAAAGTACGTTTGACAAACAAATATTTTTTGAAAATTTAATTGTCAAATAGAGAAAAATTGGATTTTGCAGCCAGATATTATCAGACTTTATTCGTGAACAAAAACCAAAAAACTATGATTTTTTAAGATAACTTAAGGCATAAGGAGTCAATTTTTTTTCGTATGACCTAAAAAACGAAAAAAAAAGTATCAAAAGCAAATACTTTTAATTCGCCAGACAATGTTTTTGAAAATTTTCACAAAAAATTTGAGGTGAAGTTTCTTAGACTGCAATGACCATCACCATTACAGGAACAGATCAAATTTACCATTGTTTTTCATAAACATTGCTCAATTGGGAGAAAACTCCATGTCGGGTAAACATAAAAAAGCATTTATTTCTAAGTTAAGCGAGCAAAAGCAGTGATGAAAACTGTGAACTTAGATTCTTAAATGGAAATATTTAGTATCATGTTGGTTTTAAAAGTATGCAATCAGGCAATGTTAACATAAGCTTCATCTGGTAAAATAACTGCCGTTTAATGGGACTTAAGCCGCCAACTCAAAAAAAGTCGACAAGAACTGCTGTAATTCTCATACTTTGTCTTGATTCGAAAAGTTCATTTTATGAACAAACTGCTGAACAAAAAAATTGTCAGAATTGATTTAATCTCAAAACAAAATTTACTCAGCGGTCAATGAGTCAAAAACACTAAATACACTAAAGTTGGGCTGAAAAAAAATGATGTTAGAGAAAGAGTCATCAAAAATTTTGCTGCCCCGAACCCCTCCTAATTTTTTACACACGCATACACTTTTTTGTCATCAAAAAAATATTATATGGGTTGTTATAGTGTTACGACATCCATATTAGAGACTGCTGTAATTCTCATACTTTGCCTTGATTCGAAAAGTTCAATTTATGAATAAACTGCTAAACTAAAAAATTGCCAGAGTTGATTTAGTCTCAAAACAAACCTTACTCAGCGGTCAATGAGTCAAAAACACTAAAGGAGGTGCCAGTTGGGCTGAAAAAAATGATGTTAGAGAAAGAGTCATCAAAGATTTTGCAGCCCCGAACCCCTCCTAATTTTTTACACACGCATACACTTTTTTGTCATCAAAAAAATATTATATGGGTTGTTATAGTGTTACGACATCCATATTAGAGACTGCTGTAATTCTCATACTTTGCCTTGATTCGAAAAGTTCAATTTATGAATAAACTGCTAAACTAAAAAATTGCCAGAGTTGATTTAGTCTCAAAACAAACCTTACTCAGCGGTCAATGAGTCAAAAACACTAAAGGAGGTGCCAGTTGGGCTGAAAAAAATGATGTTAGAGAAAGAGTCATCAAAGATTTTGCAGCCCCGAACCCCTCCTAATTTTTTACACACGCATACACTTTTTCGTCATCAAAAGATATTATATGGGTTGTGACCAGTAGCGTGCCGAGGTGTGGGGTTGGGGGAACAACCGTTCTTTTTCAATTCTGGTTGCCAATATTTTTCCAAAGGGTTCCCCTTTGTTATATAGTTTACAACATCCAGTTTTGACTGACCAACCTCAAAATTTTTCTAAAGGCGCTTTTGGCACCAAAATAATAAAGTCTGAAATGGGAGCGCGCGACAAAAACATTCAACTTCTTGGTCAAATTTTTCATAAAGAAGTGCCAAGAAAAAACGTTTTGTTTTGGCCTGTTTTTTGAGTTTTTTGGCCTGGGGTGCAAAATAAAAGTTGTTAAAATATGGTCCTTATAGTATTTATGGAATGCTCGACAAGTCAATATGGCCGAACTAGAAAACGCCCCCCCCCCTAGAAACAACTCAAAAAACCGCCCCCCCCTAGAAAGTTTTTTGCGCAGACCACTGGGGTTGACCAAACTGACCAAATAGGAAGCAAACAAGGATAACCTGTTACTGTGCAAATAGCACATAATGTTCCGACCATAGTCTTGAAAAGAAAAAACGTTTCTCAAATTAGTGTCCTCTTTACTGCGTGGGTGATGAAAAGATGTGAATGAACAAAAAAAGAGAAATTTGGCAGATTCTACACTCATAGTCAAATCGGCTGATCAGAAAAAAAATTTTGTAGAAAAATGACTAAAACACGAAAAAAAAGCGTAAAAAGTTACGCAAAATTATCAAAAATTACACAAAATTATCCCAAAAAAATCAAGAAAAAACAAACCGGTTTTTTTAACACTGAGAAAAAAAATTAATGTCATTCGAATCACGATTGAAGGTTTTTAATAAGATATATCACACGACTCATTATTTATGGTACCTGATTGTGCGAGGAAAATAAAACGAAAAAACTAAAACACGCCCAAATACAAATTCTTTCACGTTTTTCAAATTATTAGAACAAAAACAGCACTTTGTAAATAAAAACTAAAACAGACTAAATTGTGGATGTAACTCTAACTCGAGAAAATGACTATCTAATATCAGATATGTTTTATATGAATCTGCTGAAGACAAAATTCTAGAGAAGGCAAAATAATTAAATTTTTTTTGTCGCACAAATTGTTAGACTGAAAAAAAGTTCTACTCCCATTGGATAACGCTTGCTACTCACAACCGTAATTAAAGTTTGAATTTATGAAATTCTATTTGAAAAAATTGAAAAATTGATAATTTATTGCTTTTGAAATAAAAGTCATTGTTGGGAGACTTTTTGCAACCATATATCATGGATGTTCACTAATGAAAAAAAAAATTTACTTTTAAAATAAGTTCTTAAATCGTAAAAAAATTACGCATAAAATTGGGTGAACTTTTTGGAAGAACTGAATCACCCATAACAATACAGAAAAAAAAACAAAAAAAATTCTGTTTTGTGAAAATTGCTTTAATCAAAAATGAAACATGCTGTGAAACGTAGACAACAAAAAAGCAGATAAAAAATAGTTCGACAAGTAAATCTTTCAGATTCAAAACCCAAAAAGTTACGCTCATAACGTGCTCCAACCGCAGACATTTGTCGTCTGAAGCATGTGTGCTACCTCTAAATTAGCAAAAATAGTAGTTGAAACCTGATATTTTAATAAGGTAAACTTATTTTCCAGCTATTTCTTTTGCCCGCTCAGTCAAGAGCTAGCGCAAATGCTTGAGATGACAATGTTTTTTGCGTGGAAAGTTTTTGTGGAAAGTTTTAGTAGTCGAGCTATCGTTTTTCTGCTTATTTTCGTTATATTTGTTTAACAGCATGCAATTTTCTAGTGGTTTATGCAGTTTTTAAAGAAAACGAAAGTCATTTTGATTTTAGTCCTGTTATAGCTTGCGTGATGCAGTTCCAAGAAACTTCGCTGATAGTTTTTTGTTGTTTCGAATGTTGTAGAGAGTTTCCTTTGGTCAAATACACAGTAAAAAAGGAGGAACTGTAAAAGAAGCAACATCTTGTTCTTGAATTAAATTCATAAGTGAGCGGGGTTAACAAGAAGCAGATCTGAGCAATATGTTGTTTTCGCAAAATGAGTTTATATTGATCCGGGATAATGCAGAAGGGCAACTATTTGTTCAAAAGCCAAATTGAAAGGAGAGTGCGGAAAGAAAAGAAGCGTTTCTTGTTGGCAAACTGAGTTTTAAGTTTTTTTTTCGAAGTTTTAAATTTCACTTAATCGAAAAATATACTATATGGTGTAGAGAATTAGTGAGTTAGGCATGATTGACTTTTTTAAAAATAAAGAGTGAAGAACATAAATTGAAAATGAAGAATTAATGAATGAAGGACGTTTTTTAAAATTTTTTCTTGATTTTTGTACAACAGGTTTAACTTTTTTGAAAATCTTTATTGACTGATGAGGACTGAAAGAAACATCCAAAACTATTTTTCTTGATACATAACTCAAATTTTGAAACTGGAAATTTTTTTAAAAGTTGGTTAATAACGTTCGTATCACAACTGAAATGGCTTTAGTATGATATATGATATACCACTCATCTCTCTCCGATGATTATTTGTTGCAGCTAATTTTTCGGCGAAAACAAAAACAAAGAAATAAACAAGACTGCTCGTATCAGGAAGAAGCCCTGAATGTTCCGACTGCCTTTTAAGGTTTATGGAGCAGCAGTAATAACATAAAAAAATTAAATGAAATAAAAAAAATGAAAACTTTTTTTTCCAAAGTTTGAAATTTTTTTATGAAAATCATCCCCCCACACGCCATATAAAGTACAAAAAGATAGTTTTCGTTCCTTGTATCACATCAATTATGGCAAATAAGCTTCTTCCAACTAATTTGGAACGATTTATAAGACGGATTAAATCTCCGCTTACGCGTTAATAGCGCGAATTATATCGCGCGTTAATTGTCCCAAATTGGTCAAAATGGCCAAAATGGCAATCTTTAAACCCTCATAACTTTACGAAAAATAGTCACAGGTGAAATATCTTTTCAAATTTAAGCTCAAGACAACAATACCTTTTGACTGATATAAAAAAATTCCGTCAAAAATGGCTAGTTAAAAAGTCGAAATTTGTCTGAAGAAAAAAAAAACCCACCCCGAGCACAAATATTCCGTTACTTTCGTATCGAAAGTCGGAACAAAAAAAATTGAAACACATAACTGAAGCTGGTTAATGATATTTTACCGCCGAGAACTAAAATTGACCTTTGCTTGAAAGTTTTCAATTGTTTTTATTTCACAAAACTTCAATTTTACCGTTTAATTGTTGATTAGAAGCAAAGCTTAATTGTTGTTGAAGTAATTCAGAATGTAAGACACTTGAATTTCTGATCCGGTAGATTTTTGGGGTTTTGCATTCTGCTGATTTGTTGTAAAAAACACAAAAAACAAAAACAAAATGATGAGTTTGAAACAAATGAGCACATAATGCTTTTTTACGAACACTCTTGCACACAAAATTCAAATTTGAAAATTATGTATGAAATTTTGTGAATGAAAAAAAAACTAGCTGATTCCAATTGTTGTGTACATTGCGCTGAGCAATCCAGCCTTGGTAGTTCAAACAAACCATAAAATGAAATGAATCACAACAATTTAGTTTAAAAGATCAAATTTGTATAATTTTTTTTGCTTTTTTTGATGAGCTGGTTCAATCTAAGCAGTGATAGTGACTGTGATTAATTTTTTTCACTCTCTACCTAAATTAGCCTGAAAAGCAAACTTCCGACAACATAAATTTTGAAAAAGGTTCATCTGAAAGCGGAATCACAGTCAAATCGACTTTGTTGTAACCTTACATTTGATTATATTTGATATCACTTAAAAATTACCCTGAAAGGTCAAACGACCCACTATACAACATTATTCGTTCCAAACCTACTATAAAAATTTCAAAACTATGAAAAGTTTATTCATAAAGTGGTGATTCGGTACTATTGATCTTTTACTGCCCCGTTTGTGTTTTTTTTTTCAGTTAAATTATACTCACATGCCCTTATTGTTCTGAGGTTTCTTTTAAATGCCATGCATCCAGTTTCGAAACTGGATACATGAAAGCTTTAATTTTAAAACTGGAATACTGGTAGCCTTATCAAATTTGATAATGTGTACGCCTAGTTAATACAGACAACAAATGCGGTCTTAAAGGAACAATAGAGCTATAGTGCCGTTGTATAAATGAAATACCTATCATTAATCTCCTAGAGAGTTGGGAAGTTAATATGGTGAGGCTGGGGTTTTCCGACAAATTTAAGTGCCACAAAATATTCATGTTGTACAAAAATTAGAATCAATGTAAATTCATTAAGAATAGCCAAGAAAGCGGCACAGAAAACAGTTGATTACGGAATATTTTTTTTAAAATTTTCTAGTTATGTGTCGTTTTTCAATATTTTTTAGTAATTACCGAGGTTAAAAAACCTTTCGTGCTTTTTGCTGACTTTGTTTTCATATATTTAGCTATTGCTCACAAATATTATCAAACAAAAATAGAAATTAAAATCTTATTTCTTTAATTACCTTGATTGGAACATTCAATGCTAATTCTTTATTTTGCTTTTGATTTTCTGAAGTATCGCTGACATAAATGTTCAAACAAATTGCTTACTTCACTTAGAATACTATTGCAAACAATACATTTTTTCGTGCCGCTCTTCAAATCTGACTTCAATTTAACTCTTTCGAAGTGAAACTAAGTTCATGTTGCAATAATTGAAAAATTAGATTTAGACAAAACTTTTATAGATTTTTTGGATATTTTTGAGGGATTTCGCGCTCTGCCGTTTACTTGCAAACCAAAGACAAGATGAGCATGGAAGAAAAGTATGTAGAATTGGCGATTCTACTGTATTACATGCTATAGAAACCTGAGTGTAAAATTGGTAATTTTATGATGAAAATGGTTGAAGATTGTGAAATTTGATTTCAACGTAAACCGACGGTGTGAACTTGTAGCAACGAAATTCAATGACAGATAAGCTTAGTTTGAGAGCAAACAATCGTAATCGGACTCTGCACCTTGAATTTGGCCTCTAGGGCGAAGAATTGGAAAAAAGAAGAAAGCGCTAAAATTCTGGAAACCCCCCCGGATTGGGAACCACTGGTCCGATCCTTATGAAAATTGGTGGGTGACTAATAGAGTTGATTTTAGCCGGGCATGCAAATTTTCAGACCGCTGGGACCCCTGGGGGGCGAGTGATAATGATTTCCGAAAATGCAATTAGCACTTTTTGTAAACCGGTAACTAGTGGTCAGAATGACTTCATATTGCAATATGTTGTAGCCCTAGGCGAGGGAAGATCACCACCGGGATTTTGAACGCATCCGGTCATTACTTCCGGTTTTACGCCTTATGTAAACAAAACCTTATTTTTTGTTATTTCTCGACCCCTGATGATGCTAGGAGGTTGAAACTTGGGGGGATGGTAGGTTGGGGTAAGACCTATAGTGTATCAATGTTTGGACCCAATCCGGCGGCTACGTCGGAAGCTATTAGCACGTGAAAATTAAATAAGGCTATTAACACCTGATAGTGATAATTGACTTGTGATTTTAATGCACCAATGTGAAGGGGGGGCCCAACCCAGTAGGGGGACATCTAGCGATCCAATTCTCTCCGGAACTTCCTATGGGGTGAAAATGGCAATTTTAGGGAAAAGTGTTAATTGACCCAATATTTTCGAAAATATGGGAAAGGATGGTCCGATATGAATGAAACTTAGTGAGAATGATCTCCCATCGAAAATAAGACGTTTGGACGCGTTTGACCTCATTTGACCGCGGATGACCTCTAAGAGGTCGTTAGGCATTTTAGACCCCAAGACCCCGGAAACCCCTGAGAAGTAATAAATTAGCATTGTAAGGACCCGTAAGGGGTACCTACCCACCTGGGAGGTAAGGGGAGGCCCCTAAATTGAGATTTCTTAGTTTTGACCTTTGTACGCGAGCGAAAGTGATTTTCTGTAATTAGCAAACATTGGGGTCAGCTTAACCCACTCCACTTGGACTTTCGATAAAAACGACAAACAAGTAAAAATACAGCCCCGTACAAAAATTGGGAACATCTATGGGGGAAAAATGGGAATTTCGGGATGAAGATTTTATGAACAGCCCTAGCATATTAAATAAATTCTTGTGGTGTTTTTTTCCGATCAAAACGGACACGGGGAAGGGAATTACCCAGCCCTTGGACCTAGGGGAATAAAATTAAAATTACTAAAATGGAAACTTTTCAAGTATCACGGAAGTTAAGTTACCGATTGTGTGAGTACTACCCAATCCATAGGAAAGGGAAAAAGTTAGGAAGACCTAAAATAAAATCATGCAAGGGTTCATTTGTCAAATACGATTGGGAGCCGATTTTGTAGTTGAACCCAATGTTTGCTCAGTATGTCCTGATTAACTGAGTGGCAGCTAGTTAAGTGAATGATATTTAATTAAAGCTGACCTAATGGTTGATTCAGCTGACAAGTCCTGAGTGGCAGCTAGTTAAGTGAATGATATTTAATTAAAGCTGACCTAATGGTTGATTCAGCTGATAAGTCCTGAGTGACCGCTAGTTAAGTAAATGTTAGTAGCGATAGGGAACAGTACAACCACCGAACCGGATCAGAACAATTGATACTGAGATAGAGTATAGTTGGTTCTCAGTTAGAGAGAACAGTGATAACTACGATTGAAAATAGTTGGTTCTCAGTTAAGTTAGAGAACAATTTGGGCTACGAGTTAAGGTAGTCGCTTTATTCTCAAAGTAAAGTGGGAACAAGTTGGAAGACTTGTTAACGTGATTAAGTTAGTTAGTGGATATTAGTTAGGCTATCTAGAGGATAGTGGGATCGTTGTTGAACGATCGATATTGAAAAAAGTTCTCGAGGAGAACGTTAGTTAGTTAGTTAATAGTAAGGCGTTAATTGAATTGCAGGGAGCAGAGGGTTAAATAATAGTAATCGCGGACCCATTCCATTGACTGAACGATTGATTTATATTCCAGCCATTTATAGGCTACTCTGTATTTGGTTATATTTATTTCTTAATTCAGTCTTATTATTGGAATTGTTGTTGCGTTCGACTATTGATTGACGAGTGAGATACAGTCGGAAGAGCACAGATCACGGGGCAAGCAGCATAGTAAGATACAGAGTAGCCAACCACCAAATCAACCCTTTTGGGATTGTAAACAGTACCGGGAATCGGTTGCCCCACTGACCCCAGTACTAAAGGGAACATATTGCGGCGGTGCGAAGGACGATAACGAGTGAGAGAAGCCGGCCTAGAGATATTGTGAATTCCCCCACGTTTACAGTGGCGCTCCTGGGTGGGCATTATTCTGGATTTTAGCTGCAACGACAAACTGTGTGTGAAGACAAGCATTGCAAACGAACGAACGACAAAACAATTGCGATAGCGATGAACGATCAGGATAGACAGCTCATGGCAGAAGCTGCAGTGGCAGCGGCGAACGCCCTCGATCGACAGCAGGGTGTGTTCGGATTTGGTACGATCCGACCAGACCGGTTTCCTTCGACTAGTTACCAGAATTGGGCGGATTGGAGAAAGCATTTCGCGTGGGTCGCCGACGCGAACAGGTGGGACGACGAACAAGCTCGAATGGTCTTGCCAACATGTTTGACAGGTTGGGCGTTAGACGAATTCACGAGTATGCCAGCACATTTCCGAGAGGAATTTGACGGGTTTGACGACCCGACTCTGGGACGAATGTTGGGGGAACTCGACCATCGAATGATGCCCTTCCAGACCCAAGCAGGCGCACGGGCCGAGTTCAAGAACTTAATGCAAAATGAGAAAGAGGGACTCAGAGAATTCTCACGACGAGTTCGATCCCTGGGGGACGTAGCGAATGCGAATATGCCAGTGCAGATTCGAGACGATATGAATAGTGAGCAGTTCATCGATGGGATATTCGATGCGGATCTACAGGAGTTGCTTCTACGAGAAGATTTCGATAGCTTCGGTCAAGCTGTGGCTCGAGCCCAAGCACTAGAGATGGCTAGTAGGACAGCCAGCCTGCGCAACAGAAGACGTCCTAATGCTGTTCGGGAAATGCACGATTTTCCAGAGATAGAATCGGGAGTTATCGGCGACGAATTGCAAGCAGGCGGGGCTCAACAACTGCGAGCGGACCTGACGAGTTGGCTGAAAAATACAGATCAGCGGCTAGATCAGATTGTGACACAGGTGCAAAGACAGGGGTCGCAGCAGAATGATCTAGCGAAACAATTGAAAATTCAGAACTCGAGACACGATGATGTGATGACACAGATGCAGAGTATGACGGCTATGATGGGAAAGTTAGTTAATTCGCTTACCCCTACTCCGAACCCCGATGGCAGACCCCAACAAGAGACTCATCCCCAGTCGAGGCAGTTGTTCGAGTCGGGAGGAAACAGTCAGAACAGTGCGGGCAATGGTGCTGGCCGATACGGTTTGAAGAACCCATGGACCCAGGATGCTTGTTTTGGTTGTGGACAGGTGGGCCACATTGCGAAAGGCTGTCCCCAAAGAAGTGCGAACCATTTAAACTACCAGGGGCCGGGACAGTAGACGAGTTCGAGGGAGGCTTTGTTCCGGCCGAATATAAGAAGCAACGAGGTGTCAGACGACCTCCAGCGACAGTTGACGATCCCAGACGGATCATCGAGACTGAGCGAATGCGTGAAGGCAAATGCGAAGGTGATTCGATCCTCGACGGGGAGCATGTGAGGACAATATTGCAGCGTCGGCCACGAACCACAGATAATGCGAATGATACAGGCGCGATCCACAATCGCCAAACAAAGATGACATACGAGTGCGTGGGTATTAGTCATTGGACGAATGATCCGTACGGAGCCTATGTGGATGCTTGCGTTGGAGGAACGAACATGGACACGTTATTGGACACGGGGTCCACAACGAATTTGATCCGAAGCGACAAGGCTCGAAAAATTGTTGATGGACCGGAGATAAAACTGTACAGGGGTCACTTGGAGACAGCGGACGGAAAGAAGGTCGCTGTTGATGGTTGCATAACGACAAATTTGAAGTTAGGTGTCATCGATGATGAAATCGAGGCTCTGGTGGTACCCGAACTGAAGGCTGAGATGGTACTCGGTCTCAGATCACTGAGAGGGTACAAATGTTCGTTAGAATTCAGCAGAGACAACTTGTGGACGGGGTCTACGGAAGGATCGGTTGTGCCAGTGTTTTATAAGGCTCCCCAGCTGGTCCCCCCGAGTTCCCCCAGACCCAGGAGGGAAAAACAAGTTGGAAGCGAATCGGTGGGATAGACCAATTCTGACAAATAATATGTCCAGCGATGTACTGGACGAAATTCCAGAGGGTTGGCCAGTCAACTATGAGAGTCACAGTGTAAATATGCTCCATGATAACGAAGCTGAAGACGACGACATGTATGGATGCCCCAAGCCAGTATCGTTAGAGGAAGCACTGAGAAGGACTCGTGGCGGAGGTCGATCAGATATGGTTGCAGTGGTTTCAGAGTCAGAGGGGGCCACAACGAGCAAGCGACCGACTCCTTATCGGTCGGTTAGTTTCTTCGATGACCGGGAGATGTATGAAAAAGATGAGTTGTTGTGGGCGAACAACCGGGAGGGTTTTAGTCATGACCCAGGTCCAAAAGATGTACCACTGAGATTGTTGCCTGTGAGAAATCAAGCGGAAGAGCAACAAGTGAATCCATCCGGAATTAATGTGCGAAACCGGGCGATGCCCGAACACTTTGCTGATCCACCTCAACGAATGATGGATGTGGCTAGGAGGGAAGATGTGACTGAGACGTACGATGCGACGGAGCTTGAGGCCAGAAGGGAAGAACCTGCGAATCTACCGAGTGAGGCGGAGGGCAGACCCCCGGGAGAGCCGATGGCTGCTGAACCAGTGATAGAAATTAGCACTGCAGATGATGGCGGTCGGCCAACTCGAGTAAGGAAACCACCTGTGAGGTTTGGAATCGACGAGTTTGTGAGTTAAAACTTTCATTAATAAAGTGTTTCTGTTCATTTCATACATAGTTGGTGCTTCTTGTTATCTGAGTGCGATCCCACCTAACGGTTTTGTGCGGATTTTGAACATTGATGATTACGAATAGGAAAGGGTTGGATCGTACCATGAAGAGTAAAGTTAATTCAGTTACGTTCCCTCTTAGGTTACTCATTGTGCTATATAATTGTTTATTTAACGGGGACTAACTGATGGGTCCGCAATCTTTAAGGGTAAAATTTTAAAAGGAGAGAAAACGACCGAGTGTTGGGGAGCACGGCGTAGCGGAACGAAGCGTTATGTAAGTTAACTGTAGGCTTGTTATTAGTAACTTTTTCATTATTCGGGAGAATAATAGACTAGAAGGGAAGATTGTAGAATTGGTGATTCTACTGTATTACATGCTATAGAAACCTGAGTGTAAAATTGGTAATTTTATGATGAAAATGGTTGAAGATTGTGAAATTTGATTTCAACGTAAACCGACGGTGTGAACTTGTAGCAACGAAATTCAATGACAGATAAGCTTAGTTTGAGAGCAAACAATCGTAATCGGACTCTGCACCTTGAATTTGGCCTCTAGGGCGAAGAATTGGAAAAAAGAAGAAAGCGCTAAAATTCTGGAAACCCCCCCCCGGATTGGGAACCACTGGTCCGATCCTTATGAAAATTGGTGGGTGACTAATAGAGTTGATTTTAGCCGGGCATGCAAATTTTCAGACCGCTGGGACCCCTGGGGGGCGAGTGATAATGATTTCCGAAAATGCAATTAGCACTTTTTGTAAACCGGTAACTAGTGGTCAGAATGACTTCATATTGCAATATGTTGTAGCCCTAGGCGAGGGAAGATCACCACCGGGATTTTGAACGCATCCGGTCATTACTTCCGGTTTTACGCCTTATGTAAACAAAACCTACTTTTTGTTATTTCTCGACCCCTGATGATGCTAGGAGGTTGAAACTTGGGGGGATGGTAGGTTGGGGTAAGACCTATAGTGTATCAATGTTTGGACCCAATCCGGCGGCTACGTCGGAAGCTATTAGCACGTGAAAATTAAATAAGGCTATTAACACCTGATAGTGATAATTGACTTGTGATTTTAATGCACCAATGTGAAGGGGGGGCCCAACCCAGTAGGGGGACATCTAGCGATCCAATTCTCTCCGGAACTTCCTATGGGGTGAAAATGGCAATTTTAGGGAAAAGTGTTAATTGACCCAATATTTTCGAAAATATGGGAAAGGATGGTCCGATATGAATGAAACTTAGTGAGAATGATCTCCCATCGAAAATAAGACGTTTGGACGCGTTTGACCTCATTTGACCGCGGATGACCTCTAAGAGGTCGTTAGGCATTTTAGACCCCAAGACCCCGGAAACCCCTGAGAAGTAATAAATTAGCATTTTAAGGACCCGTAAGGGGTACCTACCCACCTGGGAGGTAAGGGGAGGCCCCTAAATTGAGATTTCTTAGTTTTGACCTTTGTACGCGAGCGAAAGTGATTTTCTGTAATTAGCAAACATTGGGGTCAGCTTAACCCACTCCACTTGGACTTTCGATAAAAACGACAAACAAGTAAAAATACAGCCCCGTACAAAAATTGGGAACATCTATGGGGGAAAAATGGGAATTTCGGGATGAAGATTTTATGAACAGCCCTAGCATATTAAATAAATTCTTGTGGTGTTTTTTTCCGATCAAAACGGACACGGGGAAGGGAATTAACCAGCCCTTGGACCTAGGGGAATAAAATTAAAATGACTAAAATGGAAACTTTTCAAGTATCACGGAAGTTAAGTTACCGATTGTGTGAGTACTACCCAATCCATAGGAAAGGGAAAAAGTTAGGAAGAACTAAAATAAAATCATGCAAGGGTTCATTTGTCAAATACGATTGGGAGCCGATTTTGTAGTTGAACCCAATGTTTGCTCAGTATGTCCTGATTAACTGAGTGGCAGCTAGTTAAGTGAATGATATTTAATTAAAGCTGACCTAATGGTTGATTCAGCTGACAAGTCCTGAGTGGCAGCTAGTTAAGTGAATGATATTTAATTAAAGCTGACCTAATGGTTGATTCAGCTGATAAGTCCTGAGTGACCGCTAGTTAAGTAAATGTTAGTAGCGATAGGGAACAGTACAACCACCGAACCGGATCAGAACAATTGATACTGAGATAGAGTATAGTTGGTTCTCAGTTAGAGAGAACAGTGATAACTACGATTGAAAATAGTTGGTTCTCAGTTAAGTTAGAGAACAATTTGGGCTACGAGTTAAGGTAGTCGCTTTATTCTCAAAGTAAAGTGGGAACAAGTTGGAAGACTTGTTAACGTGATTAAGTTAGTTAGTGGATATTAGTTAGGCTATCTAGAGGATAGTGGGATCGTTGTTGAACGATCGATATTGAAAGAAGTTCTCGAGGAGAACGTTAGTTAGTTAGTTAATAGTAAGGCGTTAATTGAATTGCAGGGAGCAGAGGGTTAAATAATAGTAATCGCGGACCCATTCCATTGACTGAACGATTGATTTATATTCCAGCCATTTATAGGCTACTCTGTATTTGGTTATATTTATTTCTTAATTCAGTCTTATTATTGGAATTGTTGTTGCGATCGACTATTGATTGACGAGTGAGATACAGTCGGAAGAGCACAGATCACGGGGCAAGCAGCATAGTAAGATACAGAGTAGCCAACCACCAAATCAACCCTTTTGGGATTGTAAACAGTACCGGGAATCGGTTGCCCCACTGACCCCAGTACTAAAGGGAACATATTGCGGCGGTGCGAAGGACGATAACGAGTGAGAGAAGCCGGCCTAGAGATATTGTGAATTCCCCCACGTTTACAAAGTAGTTTAATAAGGATTTTTCACTACCAAAAATAGCATTGCTTGCATAAATTATTTTCAAAAAGTTTGTAATCTACAAAATATATGTATGCTCAGAAGAGTAGCTGAATGTTGAACAAGTAGCGTGCATTGATCTGATCGCACTTTTTCAATTATTTCAATAGGTAAAGCACCAAAAAATTATATTCAGAAACCCAATTTTTTCCAAGTTTTTTATGTAAACGGAGTGGGTGGAGCTCATCCAAATTTAAAAGGGTTATCAAGGTTAGCCCGTTGCTGCGCATGAAGACAAAAATATTTTGCAACCGCAATTCTAAAACTTTTTAAAAAAGTTATTTAATATCATGTACTTTTCATTGAACATTAGTTGAATATAATTTTTTCGAAACAAATTTCGAATACAAAATCAAAATCATTGATTGACCAGTTTTTTATCTAGGTTTTTCCCCGACTTTGAGGTGTTTGTAATTTTTTTATTATCATGAAATTAATCTTGTTCGGTAAGAAAAAAGGAATATGTTGGAATCAAGTTGTAATGTCGGCGAATGACAGAGCACTCCAGTCGAACCGAACAATGTTTCTTTGATGAAATGTTGCTAGTTAGGACTGTAGTTTTAAATCCCTCAACACACACGGGACTACTACGCTTACTTGCCACTTTTTTGCTTTCTTTTTTGGTCATGAGGTTCAAAAAATTTTTCTTAAATTTTTTTAAGCTTACAAAAAATTGCAGAGCTTCCAAAATGCGAAGCTGAAATGAAATCAGCTGTGTTAACAGTATGGGCTTAATCCCTCCTGCAAAATATTTGTATTGTATCAGTTATAATTGAACATGACATTGTGTCTCAGGTTTTCGAGTGCACGAAAAAGATGAATACCTTTCGTAGAAAAAGAAAACAATATAGATGAACAACTTTCGTTGATAAAGATTTGCTGAATCAGTCTTTCTTCGACTCAGAGAAGCATTTAGAGGGGGGTGGAATCGGACGCTTCTCCATATGACCAACCCCCTCAGATTTGACCCCATAGCCGCACAAAGGGTACCTTCTTTGGTACTATTTTCCGACCTCCACTTTTTGCTGATCAAACCGATATTTGGAATACATATTAAAGACAGAAATGAATTGTAAAATAAAGTTTATTACACAGGGAGATAGTTAACAAAGTCCATCAGGGGGAAAATAGTTAATAAGATCCTAATGATTTTTTCAAATTCTATATTTCAATTTTGTTTTTCGTTATTTATGCTAGTCGAGAGATTTCAGATTTAAACAAGACTGCTCGTATCAGGGCGAAGCCCTGAAAGTTCCGACTGCCTTTTAAGGTTTATGGAGCAGCAGTAATAACATAGAAAATGAAATGAAATAAAATAAAATAAAAATTTTTTTTCTACAATTTGAAATTTTTTAATGAAAATCATCCCCCCACACGCCATATAAGGTACAAAAAGTTAGATTTTGTTCCTTGTAAGAAATCAGTTATGGCAAATAAGCTTCAGTCAACCAATTTGGAACGATTTATAAGACGGATTAAATCTCCGCTTACGCGTTAATAGCGCGAATTATATCGCGCGTTAATTGTCCCAAATTGGTCAAAATGGCCAAAATGACAGTCTTTAAACCCTCATAACTTTAGGAAAAATGATCACAGGTGGAATATCTTTTCAAATTTAAGCTCAGGACAACAATGGCTTTCGAATGTTATTAAAAAATTCCGTCAAAAATGGCTAGTTAAAAAGTCGAAATTTGTCTGATGAAAAAAAACCCACCCCGAGCACAAATATTCCGTTACTTTCCTATCGAAATTCGGAACAAAAATTTATTCAAGCCAAGCTTTATGCAAGTCAAAACACCGCCTCCGAAACACCGATGGTAATGGAAAACAGTCAACAAAAATGAAAATCAAGTCAGGGGCCGAAAAATATAATAAGTACGAAACAAAAAGACTTTCTACGGAAACAAAACTGTTGAAAATCTTTTTCGTGTCCTTACAAGGGTTCATTGTACCGAACAAAACAATTTCTTCGGGTTTTTCAGTTTTTAAACGCAAAATCAGACACTTTAAATCATAACCGGAATGTGTCGAGAGTTCTTATATATAAAAACTGTTTGAATCGTGATTTGCACATAGTTTCCTCAAATTTAGGACACTTATCGTATAAAAAAGGGTGCAGGCCGTGTTGGGAGTTTTCGAAGAAAGATTTAAACTTCATCATACTGAAACGTTTGTTGTCAAAAACTTGCAATCATTTACATAAGAACTCAATTTAAAAAACAATTTACAGAGCACAATAAAACCATTTCGATTCACTTTAAGTTTATTAAACGGACAGCTTTAGATCTTTTTAGAGTCACTTTGAAACGGTTTGGCTGGTTGTTAATTATATAATTGGTTCGGCTAGTTGTTGATCATATTATTTACAGAGAGTATATTATCAATTATACGAGATTAATTAATAAACAAGACTGCTCGTATCAAGTCAAAACCCCTGATTGTTCCGACTGCACTTTAACTGGTTTTATCAGAAAGATAATTACTTTGATAGTGGGTGCAATTAGATTACTATGGGTTCAAAAAATTTTAACCAAAAACTTAATTCATTTTGCCTCAGAAAAATCGAATACCTATAACTCAAAAGACCTTCATTGTGTTGGATAATCAAATTAAAAAATTAATAGCCTAAAAAGACAGACAAAAGACATTATCCAAGCCCAAAAATATGGTAAAGAAATATGGTCCCGCCGTTTTTGATAAGTCAAAAGCTCATTCAGATACTTGAAGTAGTTCATGAAAACAAAAGAAAAACTTGCATTTACCATCAACTACTAAGATTTTCACTACACTGAATTATCAAAAAAAATAGTTCACTGACAAAATTAAGACAAGACTGCTCGTATCAGGGCAAAGCCCTGAAAGTTCCGACTGCCTTTTAACGTTTATGGAGCAGTAATAACATAAACAACATAAAAAAATAAATAGAAATAAAATAAAATGAAAAGAAAAATTTTTCTAAAATTTGAAAATTTTTCTATGAAAATCACCCCCCCCCACACGCCATTTAAAGTACAAAACAATAGATTTCGCTCCTTATAACAAATCAATTATGGCAAATAAGCTTCTTACAATCAATTTGGAACGATTTCTAAGACGGATTAATTCTCCGCTTACGCGTTAATAGCGCGAATTATATCGCGCGTTAATTGTCCCAAATTGGTCAAAATGACCAAAATGGCAGGCAATCTTTAAACCCTCATAACTTTACGAAAAATGATCACAGGTGAAATATCTTTTCAAATTTAAACTCAAGACAACAATAGCATTCGAATGATATAAAAAAATATCCGTCAAAAATGGCTAGTTAAAAAGTCGAAATTTGTCTGAAGAAAAAAAAAACCCACCCGAGCACAAATATTCCGTTACTTTCGTATCGAAAGTCGGAACAAAAACACTTTTAAAAACTTCTCTGTCTTTTAGAATAATTTTATAACTACTTTTTAAAAACGTTCCCAGTATAGTGTTCTAAGGTTGCTCTGAACATCAATTTGGTTTACTTTAAAAAAGTTCCTTTCCCCATCTAGAAAATCCCAGATCCTCCCGCCCTTGACTTGATTCACTTTGTTTTTGCACCACAAACAACAATACAAAACAATAAAAACTATCTATTTATTATCAGTAAATTTTTTCTTTAAATGATCTGTTATGTATATCGTTTCAATTTTTTTCAACTTTGACACTCTGCAATTAAAAAAATTGAAAATACAAAAATGATATTGACGCAATATTCTCAACACACTAGGTAAGATAAGATGTACACTCTTTTTTGGTCACAGACACCTTAAAACGGATCTGCAAACTCAACGCTGATTTCCCAGGCAGTAATTAAGCTACGCATTTTTTCCTATTTTTTATTTTTTTTAACCTGAAAACAAAAAATATGATTATAGAAAAGATGAATTCTAAAGTTTCACATGAAAACTTTTAACAGATATGATTATCGAAATATTGAATCTATATGTTTCATTTAAAAGCTCGAAACGAATGAATTTTAGAATGAACAAAAACTTGGGAACTTTGTGCTTTCATCGCCTTTTAAAAATGAGTCATAATTGTTTAAAATGCGCTCTTTAAATTATTTTAGCAAAACTGTCTGAGAAAAAATTTTAGAGACAGTTACTCTGAAGCTGAGATTCTGTCACTCAGCCGCGAAGAATTAACAAAAACCAATCCGTTCAGTTTGTGGATATTACATAATTGTTTTGCGCCAGAATGACAACTTAATTTCAATACTAACTTACAAGAATGCTTAGGTTATGCATTTTTGAGATTATTCAAGAAGATATTTTGCTCATTGCTGATAAGACAGATATCATCTGATTCAATAAAAACACAGAATAATTTGATTCTATAACTGTTGAGAACAAGGGATTGATAAATAATTATTGAACAACATCTCATAATGTCAAAATAACAATTAATTGATTGAAAAATGATTTATTTATCAATAAAAGCTCAAGTAATTTTTTCGAAATCTTTAGTCTGGTCCCCGGATAGTTATGATGACATACTTTTAGATAAATTACAAGAAAAAAATCGTTGGTTTGAATCGTCCATTAAACTGGGTTGTTGTATTTTCTTTCATGAGAAAAAGCATGATAATCTTCGTGATTTTTTTTTAATTATTTTTTGGCGCCGATAATTCTTCAAAAAACATGCTTTTTAAAAATTATTGATCTTTTAGCTGAAAATTGTTGCCAAGTAAAACAGAATTAAACGTGTCTTTGAGCAGTAGGTCAGCAGCAGATAAAGATCTTACAGTGGAGTCTCGGGTCAAAATCCGCGAGTCATCTCCCGTTTTTCGCGACAATTTTTTGGTTTGCTCAGACTTTCGCGACAAAATCTAGGCATATGCAGACTTTCGCAACCACAACTTGGCGTTTCCAGACTTTTGCGACGCAAATTATCTGTCGCAACATTTGCAACCAAGATGTAGATGGCGCGACCAGCGCCACTCACAAAATTGCGCGACCTGCTCGACCCTGTACGCAGCATTAAATCAGCAAAAGTATTCTCTTGCTGATTTTGCGAACAAGATAGACACGGCTCGACGCAGGATCTAAACCCAATGTATACAGTTTCACCAAGAAATTGAGTCTGAAAAGTCTGGACGTGGGTTGCGAAAGTCGCGCCTTGGATCTTGAAAGTAGCGTCGCATCTTGAGTGTGGAAAGTCTGCAAATGAAGTCGCGCCTGAAATAGGAAAATTTGGACATGCCATAATTTGGTTGCAAAAGTGTGGCCACAAAGACTGAAAATGTGTGTCCAGTTTTTCGCGAACCACTTCCAGAATTTAGCTACCAAATTTTGGTATGTAAAGATTTTCATAATTCAGAGGGCAACTTCATGCCCAGACTTTTTAGACTCAAATTTTTGACTCGGCGCGACTATGCAATTTGGGCCAGGATCCAGATGCGGCTCGATTTTCAAAATCAGGGACATGAGTATGAGACATTGGCTCGGGCGGGTTCGGCAGAAATTCATGCATGCATATTATTCAGAAAAAACTGAAATGAAACTCAACCGGGGTTTGTTACAGATATTGAGACATTATTCTCAACAAGCTAAGTAGGATAGAATGAACAAATTTTTTTGGTCACAGACACCTTAAAGCCTATCTGTGAATCAAATGGAGATTTTTTGGGCAGTACTTAAGCTGGAAATTTTTAAATTTTACTTTTTTGTACTTCATTTACCTGAAAATGAGATTGTGACTGTATGAGAATTGATGAATTGGAGTCAAAATTTGGTTCCAAAAGTCTGGTTACAAAGTCTGGTTACAAAAATGTCTGAGAAAAAACTTGCGCCGGTGAAAAAACTGAAATGAAACTCAACCGGAGTTTGTTACAGATATTGAGACATTATTCTCAACAAGCTAAGTAGGATAGAATGAACAAATATTTTTGGTCACAGACACCTTAAAGCCTATCTGTGAATCAAATGTAGATTTTTTCGGCAGTACTTAAGCTGGAAATTTTTTAAATTTTACTTTTTTGTACTTCATTTACCTGAAAATAAGATTGTGACGGTATGAGAATTGATGAAATTGAAACAATATTTGGTTGCAAAAGTTTGGTTACAAAGTCGCGAAAATTTCGTGTCCAGACCTTCGCAACCCTTGTCCAAACTTTCGCGACCAAGCTTTAGGATGTCCAGATTTTCGAAACTCACGGTGCGGCTTTTTGTTCAGACTTTCCAGACTCAGACTCTCGACGCGACTATTCAGTTTGGGTCTGGATTCAGATGCGAATTGACTTTCAAAGTCTGGACATGCATCTGGGACCTTGGCTCGGGCGGGTCCGTCAGAAATTTATGCATGCATATTATTCAGAAAAAGCTGAAATGAAACTCAACCGGAGTTTGTTACACATATTGAAACATTATTCTCAACGAACGAAGTAAGATAGAATGAACATATTTTTTCTGTCATAGATACCCTAAAGCCTATCTGTGAATCAAATGGAGATTTTTGGGGCAGTACTTATGCTGGAAATTTTTTTTATCTGATTTTTTTGTACTTTAAATACCTGAAAATAAGATTGTGATTTTATGAGATTTGATGAATTTGAACCAAAATTCACTCGGAATTTTTGTTAGATAGAATTATTGGAATTTCATTTAAAAGCTCGCAAAGAGTGAGCTTTAGATTGAACAAAAAACCAGGAGATTCATGTTTTCAACGCCTTCTAACAAACAAGTCATAGCTGTTCAAAATGCGCCCATCAAAAAATTCCAGCAAAAGTATGAGAAAAAAAAATCAGATACTACTAAAGCTGGATTTCCGTCACTCAGCGTCAAAAAAAGTTAAAAAATTGCAATCAATCTGTTTTTTGTATGTAACATACAAAAATAGCCCGAGAAAAACTTGGTCTCTAAAACTAGCTTACAAGATTGTTTTTATGTAATTTACAAAACTTTTGTATTTTTATGAAAAGTCAGTGAAAGAAGTCGTAATTTGCTGTCAAATTTTTTTCTGCTCAGATTATACTTTTTACTAAGAAAATACTATAAAAATATATGCTTGTTAAAACTTTTGATCTATGTGTCGTTAGTCTGGAAAGCCTGGGCAAAAAATTGTGATATGGCTTTAGCCATAGCAAAAGTAGGGCCTTAGATCTTGAAAGTCGCGCCACATCTGGAGCAGACCCAAAATGCATAATCACCGCGGATCGCAAAAATCCGGGAATACCAAAATTTGGATGCAAAGGTCTGGTTACAAAGTGGCGAAAGTCTGAAAATTTTGTGTCCAGACCTTCGCAACTCTTGTCCAATTTTTCGCGACCAAGCTTTAGGATGTCCAGATTTTCGAAACTCACGGAACGGCTTTTTTTTTCAGACTTTCCATACTCAGACTCTCGACGCGACTATGCAGTTTGGGTCTGGATCCAGATGCGACTTGACTTTCAAAGTCTAGACATGCATCTGGGACCTTGGCTCGGGCGTGTCCGTCACAATTTTCTGTATGCATATTTTTCAGAAAAAGCTGAAAAAAACTCAACCGGAGTTTGTTACACATATTGAGACATTATTCTCAACAAGCTAAGTAGGATAGAATGAACATATTTTTTTGGTCACAGACACCTTAAAGCCTATCTGTGAATCAAATGGAGATTTTTTGGGCAGTACTTAAGCGGGAAATTTTTTATGTTTGATTTTTTTGTTTTTTAATTACCTGAAAATAAGATTGTGACTTTATGAGAATTGATGAATTTGAACCAAAAATCACTCGGAATTCTTTTTTGATAGAATTATTGGAAAAATTAATGAATACATTGCAATTAAAAGCTCGCAAGGAGTGAGCTTTAGATTGAACAAAAAACTAGGAGTTTCTTGTTTTCAACGCCTTCTATCATAAAAGTCTTAGCTGTTCAAAATGTGCCCATTAAAAATTTCCAGCAAAGTTATGAGAAAAAAAAATAAAATCAGTTACTACTAAAGCTGGATTTCCGTCACTCAGCGGCAAAAACAAGTTAAAAAAACTGCAACCAATTTGTTCAATTTTGGATGTAATATACAGAAACAGCCCGAGAAAATCTTGGTCTCTAAAACTAGCCTGCAAGTTTTTTTTTTCTGTATTTTACAAAACTTTAGTATTTTTTTGAAAAAACATTAAAGGAGTCGTAATTTGCTGTTAAATTTTTTTTCTGCTCAGATTATACTTTTTACAAAAAAAAACACTATAAAAATATATGCTTGTTAAAAATTTTGATCTATTTGTCGTTAGTCTCAAAAGCCTGGGCATAAAGTTGTGATATGCCCTGAGCCATAGCAAAAGTAGGGCCTTAGATCTTGAAAGTCGCGCCACATCTGGAGAAGACCCAAATTGCATAACCACCGCGGATCGCAAAAGCCGGGAATACCAAAATTTGGTTGCAAAGGTCCGGTTACAAAGTGGCGAAAGTCTGAAAATTTCGTGTCCAGACCTGCGCAACCCTTGTCCAAACTTTCGCGACCAAGCTTTAGGATGTCCAGATTTTCGAAACTCACGGTGCGGCTTTTTGTTCAGACTTTCCAGACTCAGACTCTCGACGCAACTATGCAGTTTGGGTCTGGATCCAGATGCGAATTGACTTTCAAAGTCTGGACATGCATCTGGGACCTTGGCTCGGGCGGGTCCGTCAGAAATTTATGTATGCATAATATTCAGAAAAAGCTGAAAAGAAACTCAACCGGAGTTTGTTACACATATTGAAACATTATTCTCAACGAACGAAGTAAGATAGAATGAACATGTTTTTTTGGTCATAGACACCTAAAAGCCTATCTGTGAGTCAAATGGAGATTTTTTGGGCAGTACATAAGCTCGAAAATTTTTATATTTATTTATTTTTTTGTACCTTAATTACCTGAAAATACGATTAGGACTTTATGAGAATTAATGAATTTGAAACAAAATTCACAGGGAAAATTTTTTACATGGAATTATTGGAAAAAAGAATGAATACGTTTTTTTTAAAAACTCGCAAAGAGTGAACTTTAGATTGAACAAAAAACTAGGAGTTTCTTGTTTTCAACGCCTTCTAACAAACAATTCACAGTTGTTCAAAATGCGCCAATTAAAAGTTTCTAGCAAAACAATGAGAAAAAAAATCAGATACTACTAAAGCTGGAATACCGTCACTCAGCGACAAAAAAAATTTAAGAAATTACAACCAATCTGTTCATTTTTTGGATGTAATTACAGAAATAGCCCGAGAAAAACTTGGTCTAAAACTAGCTTATAAGATTGTTTTATGTGTTTTACAAAACTTTTGTATTTTTATGAAAAATCATTGAAGAAGTCGTAATTTGCTGTCGTTTTTTTTTCTGCTCAGATTATACTTCTTACTTTAAAAAACTATAAAATATATGCTTGTTAAAATTTTTGATCTATTTGTCGTTAGTCTGGAAAGCCTGGAATGAAACTCAACCGGAGTTTGTTACAGATTTTGAGACATTATTCTCAACAAACGAAGTAAGATAGAATTAACATATTTTTTGGTCATAGACAAGTTCAGGTCTATCTGTGAATCAAATGGAGATTTTTTGGGCAGTACTTAAGCTGGAAATTATTTAAATTTTTTTTTTTTTGTACTTTTTTTACCTGAAAAAAATATTGTGACTTTATGATATTTGATGAATTAATTCTAAAATTTCACTCTAAAACTTTTTCAGAAGTGATTATTGGAAAATTGAATGAATGCGCTTCATTTAAAAGCTCGCAATGAGTGAGCTTTATATTGAACAAAAAACTACGAATTTCTTGTTTTCAACGCTTTCTAAAAAACAAATCATCGCTGTTCAAAACGCGCCGGTTAAAATTTTCTAGCAAAACTGTATGAGAAAAAAAATTAAAATCAGATACTACTAAAGCTGGAATACCGTCACTCAGCGACAAAAAAAATTTAAGAAATTACAACCAATCTGTTCATTTTTTGGATGTAATTACAGAAATAGCCCGAGAAAAACTTGGTCTAAAACTAGCTTATAAGATTGTTTTATGTGTTTTACAAAACTTTTGTATTTTTATGAAAAATCATTGAAGAAGTCGTAATTTGCTGTCGTTTTTTTTTCTGCTCAGATTATACTTCTTACTTTAAAAAACTATAAAATATATGCTTGTTAAAATTTTTGATCTATTTGTCGTTAGTCTGGAAAGCCTGGAATGAAACTCAACCGGAGTTTGTTACAGATTTTGAGACATTATTCTCAACAAACGAAGTAAGATAGAATTAACATATTTTTTGGTCATAGACAAGTTCAGGTCTATCTGTGAATCAAATGGAGATTTTTTGGGCAGTACTTAAGCTGAAAATTATTTAAATTTTTTTTTTTTGTACTTTTTTTACCTGAAAAAAATATTGTGACTTTATGATATTTGATGAATTAATTCTAAAATTTCACTCTAAAACTTTTTCAGAAGTGATTATTGGAAAATTGAATGAATGCGCTTCATTTAAAAGCTCGCAATGAGTGAGCTTTATATTGAACAAAAAACTACGAATTTCTTGTTTTCAACGCTTTCTAAAAAACAAATCATCGCTGTTCAAAACGCGCCGGTTAAAATTTTCTAGCAAAACTGTATGAGAAAAAAAATTAAAATCAGATACTACTAAAGCTGGAATACCGTCACTCAGCGACAAAAAAAATTTAAGAAATTACAACCAATCTGTTCATTTTTTGGATGTAATTACAGAAATAGCCCGAGAAAAACTTGGTCTAAAACTAGCTTATAAGATTGTTTTATGTGTTTTACAAAACTTTTGTATTTTTATGAAAAATCATTGAAGAAGTCGTAATTTGCTGTCGTTTTTTTTTTCTGCTCAGATTATACTTCTTACTTTAAAAAACTATAAAATATATGCTTGTTAAAATTTTTGATCTATTTGTCGTTAGTCTGGAAAGCCTGGAATGAAACTCAACCGGAGTTTGTTACAGATTTTGAGACATTATTCTCAACAAACGAAGTAAGATAGAATTAACATATTTTTTGGTCATAGACAAGTTCAGGTCTATCTGTGAATCAAATGGAGATTTTTTGGGCAGTACTTAAGCTGGAAATTATTTAAATTTTTTTTTTTTGTACTTTTTTTACCTGAAAAAAATATTGTGACTTTATGATATTTGATGAATTAATTCTAAAATTTCACTCTAAAACTTTTTCAGAAGTGATTATTGGAAAATTGAATGAATGCGCTTCATTTAAAAGCTCGCAATGAGTGAGCTTTATATTGAACAAAAAACTACGAATTTCTTGTTTTCAACGCTTTCTAAAAAACAAATCATCGCTGTTCAAAACGCGCCGGTTAAAATTTTCTAGCAAAACTGTATGAGAAAAAAAATTAAAATCAGATACTACTAAAGCTGGAATACCGTCACTCAGCGACAAAAAAAATTTAAGAAATTACAACCAATCTGTTCATTTTTTGGATGTAATTACAGAAATAGCCCGAGAAAAACTTGGTCTAAAACTAGCTTATAAGATTGTTTTATGTGTTTTACAAAACTTTTGTATTTTTATGAAAAATCATTGAAGAAGTCGTAATTTGCTGTCGTTTTTTTTTTCTGCTCAGATTATACTTCTTACTTTAAAAAACTATAAAATATATGCTTGTTAAAATTTTTGATCTATTTGTCGTTAGTCTGGAAAGCCTGGAATGAAACTCAACCGGAGTTTGTTACAGATTTTGAGACATTATTCTCAACAAACGAAGTAAGATAGAATTAACATATTTTTTGGTCATAGACAAGTTCAGGTCTATCTGTGAATCAAATGGAGATTTTTTGGGCAGTACTTAAGCTGGAAATTATTTAAATTTTTTTTTTTTGTACTTTTTTTACCTGAAAAAAATATTGTGACTTTATGATATTTGATGAATTAATTCTAAAATTTCACTCTAAAACTTTTTCAGAAGTGATTATTGGAAAATTGAATGAATGCGCTTCATTTAAAAGCTCGCAATGAGTGAGCTTTATATTGAACAAAAAACTACGAATTTCTTGTTTTCAACGCTTTCTAAAAAACAAATCATCGCTGTTCAAAACGCGCCGGTTAAAATTTTCTAGCAAAACTGTATGAGAAAAAAAATTAAAATCAGATACTACTAAAGCTGGAATACCGTCACTCAGCGACAAAAAAAATTTAAGAAATTACAACCAATCTGTTCATTTTTTGGATGTAATTACAGAAATAGCCCGAGAAAAACTTGGTCTAAAACTATTTTATAAGATTGTTTTATGTGTTTTACAAAACTTTTGTATTTTTATGAAAAATCATTGAAGAAGTCGTAATTTGCTGTCGTTTTTTTTTCTGCTCAGATTATACTTCTTACTTTAAAAAACTATAAAATATATGCTTGTTAAAATTTTTGATCTATTTGTCGTTAGTCTGGAAAGCCTGGAATGAAACTCAACCGGAGTTTGTTACAGATTTTGAGACATTATTCTCAACAAACGAAGTAAGATAGAATTAACATATTTTTTGGTCATAGACAAGTTCAGGTCTATCTGTGAATCAAATGGAGATTTTTTGGGCAGTACTTAAGCTGGAAATTATTTAAATTTTTTTTTTTTGTACTTTTTTTACCTGAAAAAAATATTGTGACTTTATGATATTTGATGAATTAATTCTAAAATTTCACTCTAAAACTTTTTCAGAAGTGATTATTGGAAAATTGAATGAATGCGCTTCATTTAAAAGCTCGCAATGAGTGAGCTTTATATTGAACAAAAAACTACGAATTTCTTGTTTTCAACGCTTTCTAAAAAACAAATCATCGCTGTTCAAAACGCGCCGGTTAAAATTTTCTAGCAAAACTGTATGAGAAAAAAAATTAAAATCAGATACTACTAAAGCTGGAATACCGTCACTCAGCGACAAAAAAAATTTAAGAAATTACAACCAATCTGTTCATTTTTTGGATGTAATTACAGAAATAGCCCGAGAAAAACTTGGTCTAAAACTAGCTTATAAGATTGTTTTATGTGTTTTACAAAACTTTTGTATTTTTATGAAAAATCATTGAAGAAGTCGTAATTTGCTGTCGTTTTTTTTTCTGCTCAGATTATACTTCTTACTTTAAAAAACTATAAAATATATGCTTGTTAAAATTTTTGATCTATTTGTCGTTAGTCTGGAAAGCCTGGAATGAAACTCAACCGGAGTTTGTTACAGATTTTGAGACATTATTCTCAACAAACGAAGTAAGATAGAATTAACATATTTTTTGGTCATAGACAAGTTCAGGTCTATCTGTGAATCAAATGGAGATTTTTTGGGCAGTACTTAAGCTGGAAATTATTTAAATTTTTTTTTTTTGTACTTTTTTTACCTGAAAAAAATATTGTGACTTTATGATATTTGATGAATTAATTCTAAAATTTCACTCTAAAACTTTTTCAGAAGTGATTATTGGAAAATTGAATGAATGCGCTTCATTTAAAAGCTCGCAATGAGTGAGCTTTATATTGAACAAAAAACTACGAATTTCTTGTTTTCAACGCTTTCTAAAAAACAAATCATCGCTGTTCAAAACGCGCCGGTTAAAATTTTCTAGCAAAACTGTATGAGAAAAAAAATTAAAATCAGATACTACTAAAGCTGGAATACCGTCACTCAGCGACAAAAAAAATTTAAGAAATTACAACCAATCTGTTCATTTTTTGGATGTAATTACAGAAATAGCCCGAGAAAAACTTGGTCTAAAACTAGCTTATAAGATTGTTTTATGTGTTTTACAAAACTTTTGTATTTTTATGAAAAATCATTGAAGAAGTCGTAATTTGCTGTCGTTTTTTTTTCTGCTCAGATTATACTTCTTACTTTAAAAAACTATAAAATATATGCTTGTTAAAATTTTTGATCTATTTGTCGTTAGTCTGGAAAGCCTGGAATGAAACTCAACCGGAGTTTGTTACAGATTTTGAGACATTATTCTCAACAAACGAAGTAAGATAGAATTAACATATTTTTTGGTCATAGACAAGTTCAGGTCTATCTGTGAATCAAATGGAGATTTTTTGGGCAGTACTTAAGCTGGAAATTATTTAAATTTTTTTTTTTTGTACTTTTTTTACCTGAAAAAAATATTGTGACTTTATGATATTTGATGAATTAATTCTAAAATTTCACTCTAAAACTTTTTCAGAAGTGATTATTGGAAAATTGAATGAATGCGCTTCATTTAAAAGCTCGCAATGAGTGAGCTTTATATTGAACAAAAAACTACGAATTTCTTGTTTTCAACGCTTTCTAAAAAACAAATCATCGCTGTTCAAAACGCGCCGGTTAAAATTTTCTAGCAAAACTGTATGAGAAAAAAAATTAAAATCAGATACTACTAAAGCTTAAGTTCCGTCACTTAGCGGCAAAAAAAATTGAAAAACTTTAACCAATCCGTTCATTTTTTGAAACTAACATATCGAAATAGCACGAGAAAAAAACTTGGTCTCAAACTAGCTGAACTTTTGTATTGTTTAATTTTTGTATTTTTATGAAAAATCATTGAAAGATGCCGTTAGTTGCTCTCATTTTTTTTCTGCTCAGATTATACTTCTTACTAAACAAAATACTGTAAAAATATATGCTTGTTAAAATTTTTGATCTTTTTTGTCGTTGTTTTGAAAATCCTGGGCATAAATTTGTGACATGGTTAGCGAAAGTCGGGCCTTAGATCTAGAAAGACGCGCCGCATCCTGAGCAGACCCAAACTGCATAATCGCCGAGGGTCGCAAAAGTCAGGGCATACCAAAATTTGGTTGCAAAAGTCTGGTTACCAAGTCGCGAAAGTCTGAAAATTGCGTGTCCAGACCTTCGCAACTCTTGTCCAAACTTTCGCGACCAAGTTTTAGGATGTACAGTTTTTCGAAACTCACGGCGCGGCTTTTTGTTCAGACTTTCCAGACTCAGACTCTCGACGCGACTATGCAGTTTGGGTCTGGATCCAGATGCCTCTTGACTTTCAAAGTCTGGACATGCGCCTGGGATCTCGACTCGGGAATCGGCAGAAGTTTATGTATGCATATTATTCAGAGAAAGCTAAGCTGAAACTCAACCCGAATTTGTTAAATCTCAAAATTCGGTTGAACTGATTTCGATAGAGCCTTTATTAAGTTCTCTTTGTTTTTAACAGTCGATAGATCACAAGTTTTAGAGAATGCAAGCTGACTTTAATGAAATCAGCAGCGACATTAATCCAACAGCCAATGAAGCAAGTGAACCTAAATAAGTCAGTGAAATCTTATTGCATCTTTATTGACCTCCGCCGCATTTGATTTTATCACGACTTGACATACATTGTTTCGTTGTTTAGTGTGATAACTTATTTACTTATTGATGTTTAAATTTGTGACATGGTTAGCGAAAGTCGGGCCTTAGATCTAGAAAGACGCGCCGCATCCTGAGCAGACCCAAACTGCATAATCGCCGAGGGTCGCAAAAGTCAGGGCATACCAAAATTTGGTTGCAAAAGTCTGGTTACCAAGTCGCGAAAGTCTGAAAATTGCGTGTCCAGACCTTCGCAACTCTTGTCCAAACTTTCGCGACCAAGTTTTAGGATGTACAGTTTTTCGAAACTCACGGCGCGGCTTTTTGTTCAGACTTTCCAGACTCAGACTCTCGACGCGACTATGCAGTTTGGGTCTGGATCCAGATGCCTCTTGACTTTCAAAGTCTGGACATGCGCCTGGGATCTCGACTCGGGAATCGGCAGAAGTTTATGTATGCATATTATTCAGAGAAAGCTAAGCTGAAACTCAACCCGAATTTGTTAAATCTCAAAATTCGGTTGAACTGATTTCGATAGAGCCTTTATTAAGTTCTCTTTGTTTTTAACAGTCGATAGATCACAAGTTTTAGAGAATGCAAGCTGACTTTAATGAAATCAGCAGCGACATTAATCCAACAGCCAATGAAGCAAGTGAACCTAAATAAGTCAGTGAAATCTTATTGCATCTTTATTGACCTCCGCCGCATTTGATTTTATCACGACTTGACATACATTGTTTCGTTGTTTAGTGTGATAACTTATTTACTATAGTCACTCTAAAGGCGTAACAAATGATATTTTGGACTTGACACAGGTTCGATAAGTTCAATTTTTGCAGGAAACTCAAAATTTACAAATATATCTGTTTAAATTTTATCGACTGATTTTCTACAAAATTTAGAAATTTCGGATCTCTTAGCAACTTCCCCTCCCCTATGGTACCAAGTAAAGAATAACCATCTTATAAAAGATTAAATCAAGGGCTAAGCATAACCAATTTTTTTTTTACCTGGTAATCTTTCTCATTTGCAATAGGGAGAGGGGGATGGTTGGGGTCTTTTTATCAGGGCGTAGTTTAGCCCGAAGATGCATTTTGCATATTTGAGGAGATATATATTTGCATGTTGGTCATACCTTTCATTAGTGATTCGAACGACATTGAAAATTTGCAATGAGTTTTCTCAGTATTGAGAAAAACTGATTAAAAACTTTGAGCGAATAAAGCGATAAGCAGGCTCACAGCAGATTATTTATGATTAATTTAAGCCCTGAAATTTTAGCTTTAAGCAGGTTAAATTAGTCTTCTTATAAACTGGCGGGTAAGGTTCGAACAGAATTCAAACATCATTATTCCGATGGTTGAAAAAGGGGAGAAACTTTGAATTAGAGTTTAAAGTTTTGTTCCGGACATTGAAAATGGGGGGAATTTTGTATTCGGGTGTGTTTTAATTTTTTTCTCTTATTTTTCCACGCAAAATCAGGTACCACAAATAATCATCGGACTGGGTTGAGTGATATATCATATTAAAGCATTTTCAGTCATAATTCAAAATTAATTTAAAAATTTCCCATAATTTTTCTATAGTGTTGAGAAAAGCCGGTTGGAACTTTTTGATTTTTCGTCTAATTTCGAGCGACAAAAGCCAGCGAGCACGCCTATTTATCCTTAATTTATACGATTTACGGTTCACATTATCTTATTTATGCTTAAATTTATTTTTAGTCGGGTAAAAACAGTTATTAGAGACGTTTAATGCCATTTTGAAAGTCTTAATTTTCAAAAAATTCACAAAAATTTATGCAAAAAGAATTAACAAAAATTTTGAGTATTTTAAAATTTTGTTCGTTTTTTTTTGTTTTTCTTGTCATTTTTTTTCCAAATCTGTTGTCCTGTTCGCCTATATTACTATCAATGTCGAATAGGTCTAAATTAAAGTTATTCGTCGGATCGTTTTATTACACAACGCAGAAAAAACTGCACTAATTTGAAAAAAAATTCTTGTACTTTTTCAAAGACTATGGTGGAAGATCCTTGTAGATCCTTCTATCAGACCACGCAGAAAATCTACAATAATTTGAATTTTTTTTTTAGTTCAGTTAAGACTTATGGTCGGAACATGCTGTGCTAATAGCAGAATAACCGGCTATCCTTGGTTATTTCTTTTTTGTTTTCCACGCAAAACCAGCTCCATTTTGGGAATCAAAAATTCAAAACATTTCTGCAAGAAAAAATTTGATTTTTTTTTCATTCTCAAGCCATTTTTCTACAAAAACTGTTGTCAAATTTGCTTATTTTACTATGACTGTCGAATATGATTAAGTTTTAGTTTTTCGTTTAGTCTCTTTTATCACACCGCGCAAAAAAAGTATTTTGAAAAAAAAAATTGTACTTTTAAGAGTATGGTCGGAACATTCTATGCTACTTGCACAGTAAACGGCTATCCTTGTTTCGAATTGAAAACTTAATATTTCGAAAACTATTTTTGTAATTGGCAAAATAAAACCTTATCAAAAATATGGACAAATCAATATAGCTAACTAACTGCCAAGACGCAGTCAGCATCAACAGTAATTACAATTTGGTACATTCATCGAACTAAAGAAAATGATACATCTGCGAAAATAACATCAATTTTAGATCACAAATTGTAGATCGAAATTATCACCTGCTGAACAGAAATGAACAACAAGTCATCAATTAAGTTCCAGAATAGTTTTGTAAATGTTAGACTGAAACGTAGAGTAGTTTAGTATAGTTTAGCTTCTGGCGACTTAGCAGATTTCGTTCGTGCCCGATTGTAAGAACTTGAAGAACACGTCCGATTTGGCGAGGGTGAATTCGCATACTAGATGGATCGCTCTCACCACCCTCTCGCGTTTGTTCACTTCCATGACAGTGATGAAAATATTGTCCATGAAAGACTCTTCGCGACGCATTTCTGTCGCACACACCAGCGGCAAGTGTCGCCGGAAGGTCTTAAGCGATAGGTAGTTTGTAATAAGTGCTAGTTCTAGCTCAGAAAGTTCTAGAAGCTTCAATGTTTTGATTACACGACATTCGACTTTCAGCATTTCGTTCACGATTTTGGGAAAGCGAACATCGCTTTTGCACACGAAGTGATGAACTGGCAAGTTTAGCCCAAAGATGCTTCCGAACAGAATCGGTTTGAGAGCCTCGGGAGAAATGTTGTGACTCGTTACTAGCGGGCGAAACGACAGGTTTTTCGGGATGTAGGTTGAAAGTAGGAACTGACAATCAAATTCGAGCAAACTTATGTGAATATGTTTTGATTTGAATTGCTCGATTTGTTCTAGTAAACAGGGTAGCCAATTTTTGCGATACTCTTCGAATAACTCGACCCAGTTTTCAAGCCGGATGTTTTCGTCAGGTGTGAGTTTCGTCATGATGAGAGCAAGCGCGACTTCATCTTCGTGCTGAGTCGTCTTGAAGCGAGTCGTGAGGACTGGATCGTTGAAAATGTCTTCGGCAAATTGCGGCAATTCGGGGAAATAGTCTTTGTCAACATCCTAGAAACAAAAAACAATCAAAATACACTCGTAATTATCTTCAATACGAATTGAATCTGAAAGAATTTCCCTATGTTACAACCTACGTGGACCAAAGCTTAGTAGGTTTGTCTTATATTTTTGGCTGCTAGGAAAAGGCAGGCAGTGTTAAAAGGGTGCAATTATTTCTGTCTTTCAATTATTTTTTGATTTATATTTTCGATTAAGTTGCAGCCTATTACTGCCTCAAGTGCGTCAATGCAGATCCTTATGCGCATTTTAGAAAAAAGTGCAATTTACTATTAGAAATAAGCAATGCGATCAACAGAAACACCGGAAAGAAAACCCAAACCTCGTTTTGAAACTCTCTAACGCCCGCTATGACACTGTTAGTTTAATGTCCACGTCAATGGTCAAAGAATTTGTAGGTAAAAATATCGACATAATTATTTTGCGAATATTTGTTGTACCAGGGGCGGATTTGTTGCAACAGGGGCGGATTTGTTGTACCCCCTTTGTACTATTTTGAGTTTTGGCTGACCGACTAAAATTTTTCTAAAGGCGCCTTTGGCGCCAATATATACTAACATTGAGGGGGAGCACGCGCCGAGGAAATGAGATTTTTGGCCTGTCGTTTTTCAAAAAGTGTCCACAAACGACTTTTTTGACCTGTTTGTTCAAAAATTTGCCTGCGGCGCAGAAAATTTGACCAAAACGGCGTCTTTTTAGTGCTTTGAGAGAGCTCGGAAAATCGTTTTGGACTACCTAAAAAAAGGTCAAGGTCTACAAAATTTTTGAACATTTTTTGAAAATCTGCCCACCCCCATATCTGCTAATCACGGGCCTTTGCCTACCTTATTAATTAAAAAAATCAATTAGTTCTATAATTTGTTTTAGTTTGAAAATGATGGGCGAAGACCTGGGAACAGCATGTTTGTGCGTGTGAGCCCTCCTTCAAACTGCTTACTGGCTGTTTTTAAATAGATTATTTTTGATGGTTTTGTGGTCCCTATTTATACACTGTTTTGAGGACAAAAGTGGATCTATTACGAGCCGAAAAGTCTTAATAAGTCAAATATTAGATATGATAAATTAGAAGCTGGATTTTAAATTGAAGAAAAATTGGAAAAAGGAGCCGCTCTCGTTCAAACTCAAATGCATGACGCACTACTTCGACTTCAATCTATAAATACAAAATTAGTTTTAAATGAATCTCCTTTCTTTTTTATACGCCGAATAAAAACACCAAAGTCTGGCGCCGGTTTTAATGAAATTGTGTCGTGTTCCACTTTTTCAATCAAAAATTCTATTTTTGGTTGAAAAGGCACTAAATGGACCTACCAAATGACCTAAGAAACCCAGATGAACTTTGGTTTCAATGTTTAATTATTCAAAATGGTCTCCAAAACACTATACTTAGAAAAAAAATGTTAAGGATACATTCAACTACCTTTTAGCTGAATTACAAATTTCAATCCAAGATCAGAAAATGTTGTTCATTTTTTGAAGCATCAAAATGCGTAGTTTGAAACTTATTTTCTATTTTTAATAAGAACCGAAAAACTTAAACCAAATTAAGTTAGTAATTCGTTTATTGTTCAAATATGTTCAAAAATGTTCACAGTCAGTGAAAACATGCGGCCGAACTAAACTCAATTATGGTCGAAAAATGTTGAGAATTTTCGCGAGTACTTCAAACGTGATTTATTCAAGTTGGTTCTTAACTACGTCAAACGAAAGGCAGTACTTAGTTCAAATCTTGTACCAAAACTACTCTGGCACAATTTAAATGAGTTTATTCGAGACAAAAAGTTGGCCATAAAAAACTGGTTTTTAAATGTCAAATGAAATCACTAAGTAATTTTAGTCGAATCTGAGGTTCTTAATATAAATATCATGATTGAACAAGAGCAAAATTAAATGGACCGAAACTAAATGATTTAACCAAAAAATAATATTTTTTTTTCCCAGGAAAACTTTTTTTGCAATGAAGTTATTTTGCATCCTTGGCAAGAAGTGAAGAAAACTCACCCTCTGCAGGTAAATTTGTGGCAGCAAAACAGTCGCTCTCTCCGTGTTTTCTCCACACTTCAGATTCAATTTGAGTGCAGGACTGTCGTCGCCACTACTTGAATTGCTGAAGGAGTCTTCACTTCCTCTTCCCGAAGACGAGCCCGAGTGATGATTGCCCTCGTCGTTTCGGGTTCCCAGAATTCTCACCGCGCCTTTCGGGTACTTGGCCAGTTTGGAGAGTTGGCATCCACGATTTTGGTCCTCATAGCTTGAGTCGGTTTGACAGTAACCCGAGTCGTCCGAGTTGTCGGACTTGGGACTGTTTTTCTCCGATTCGTGAGGTCGGAAAACTTCAGCGGCGTTTGTTTTTGCGTTTTCGGGGTCGGAATTGGTGCGGGCGAAACGCGCGCTGAAGAATGCATTATGCTCAGACTGATATGCGGCTATAAGTTTGGGTATGGGTATGGCTCCGGTAGTTGTTGCCGACGTCTTTTCCTCGGGTTTCGAGGGGATGACAAGTGGCGGCGGCGGGATGGGTATAAGTTTTGCCGAACTGGACGGTATTAGCGAGGGGGGTGCGGGTATTGGAATTGTCAGTGAAGGAGCTGATGTTCCCAAACTGGTTCCCTGGAATTGTATCTGGTTGTACCGATTCTGATACGTCTGAGTTTGACTAATCTGGCGCTTATGGGGGTTAAATGAAAACAAAGAACTACTTGTTGAACTGTGGCTATGCTGGGAAGAACAACTGCTCACTGATGGCGGTGATACCACCACTTTGTAAGCTTGAATGACGGAAGGTATGGACGAAACTGGGACTCGTATCTTAGGGTACACAGTCGAACTGGATGAACACTTTTTGCCCTGCTGCACGAAATTGGTGGTCTGATGATAGGTGTTAGCAGCAGGAGTTGTGGAATTGAATCCGTGTTCCTCGGGAGTCGAAGACGTTGATTTTTTGAACTCTCGACTCTGGACTATGCTGAAGCCTATAAAGAACATCGAACATTAAAGTGTGTCTAAAAAAAATCATCAACTTTCCATTTCAACTTGATATTTTCGTATAACTTTTAAGAAAACGTTATATGCCTTTGAGAACAAAATGGCAGCTACACATTTGGTTTCAAGTGTCTTGAACATGGAACATAGTTTAACAAAATTATCAAATAAGGTCAAGATTTTTCGCAGAACTTATCATCACTGAACTTAAATAAAGTTCTCGTCTCCATCTATTTATGAAAGGAGTGTGCGTTGAACAAATTCACTCTCAATATTTACATTGCAGTTCCTATTAAGTTTAGTGAATTTTATCATAAGAACAGAGGTCAATAGAAGTTAAAATACGCCTCATGCGTACTGAATGATGGAAATTTCCGTGAAGTTGGTCAAAAAAGGGGGAGCGCGTTCCTATACTGAGTTGAGTGCAACGGTTTGACGCCGCTAATGATAGCAGTATGTATCTGATTCCGCTACACACAAAACCCTGGTTCTGAGCGGGCGAATAGTAAAATTTTAGTCATTTTATTACTGATAGTAAATTTCGCTTCCCGCAAGAGGATAAAAAAAAGCCATTTTTCGATAGAAGTTTTAGAAAAGCTCGAAGTATTTGAAAAATCAATTTTCAATACTTCGTTTTTTTTCAATTTGTACCAAAAATATAGAAATTGAGGTCGATAAAAAGAAGAAGTTGAAAGTCTATCTTCTAAAAATAACTCAGAATTTCAAAAATATGGAAATTAGTCAGAAAGCGGTTTAGCGGATTCTTTATTACAGCGATTACCGACTTAGCGGTTTACATTAGCGCTTTCAAATCCCTGGTTCTACGACTAAAAAAAAACATCAGAAGACAATTACCAAAAACGGCATCGGTTGTAAACTGGTATTAAACATTTTCAAAGTCAAAGATACCAAAAAACTTAAGATTCAAAATATTTTGATACCGTTTACGTTGGAATATGAACCGTTCATTAAGATATGTGCAGCTCTACCTTCGTTAAGAGAGATTTTATACCAGGAATCATATCTATCAGCGAGGTAATTGAGAAAGATATGCTCATTAAAAACCTTAAATCACTCATTTCGTAAATGTCGAGCTGTTAAGAAACATTCTTTTATTTAAAAAAAACTTAAATAACATTCATTCAGTAAATGTCATGCTGTTAATTAATTTTGGGCGGAAAAAGTAAAAGACCGAAAATACCCAAAGAGTCAAAATTGTAAGCGCTGAAGAATTCTACTTTTCAATTTCTGTTGGAGGGGCGGAGGCTTTTCGAAAGGAGGTTACACTTGAATTCCAAACAGAGAATTAATCATGATCTCATCATGGACGCTGGGAACATTTCAATTGTTACTCAATCTATAATTACCAGCCTACAATCCCACTCCCTAATCTAAATTTTCCACCTTAATAATGAAGGGAGGAAATGGAAAATTGCCCCTTTGGCCTTGGTCGCTTGATTACTACATGTACGCCGAACCGCAGAACCTAAATAAACGCACCAGCTTGAACTTAATCTTTTTTGCTCCTGTTCAGGGAAAGGGAAATATCCGTCTTTTTTAATAGTCAATTCATCAAAAAAAGTCTGAATAACACTTTCGAAAAAACGCATTGAAATTAACATTAAAAATTTGAAATATTTTAAATATACTTTTAGCATGAAGCTTCAATATTTTCGGTATTTAATTTTTCTTTTCTCTCATTTTAAATTATGCATGGTGAATGCACAAAAAACTGGTATATTTTTTTCAAAAACTGGTACAGGTATGGTACCTGTTTTTATGGTCAAATAGCATTAAAAACGAAAGTCATCAGCGCACGAGGGGGTGAAACGCCAAACTTGAATAATCGCCACTGTACTAAAACTACAATGTTGCCAATTTTACCAAATATATTAGATTTAACAAGATCATTCACCCGTACAGCCGCACTTAACGCAGTACCGAGCCTTTTTTTAACAAACAAAAGTCGATCCAGTTTAACGCGAGCTCATTAAAAAAATTTGAATGCTATATATGAACTTAACAGGCTGAAAAACTGACCACGAAGTCTCTTGACGTCAAAAGAACAGTAAGCGTCTCAGTTTACGTTCAAAAAATATACATAATAAAAATATTAAGAAAAAAACGGTTTATTTTTAAATACTGTAGCAAGTAGCATCAAATCAAATTTTAAAACAATAAAAAAAGATATGTTTTGGCATCGATAGAAACGACAGCACGTTTTTAAATGTCACAAGATTTTGATCAATTTTTATTCGAGGCAGTATTAGCTTCGAAAAATAGATTCATGCAAATACTATAGGCATACCGAACAATGATTTGCAGCTTAAACATTGGTTTTTTTATATTTTTTTTGTAATTTGAAAAATTTTTAACAAAAATTGGTACAAAAATGAAAAAAAAAGTAATCTACTCAATTATATCGATCGGCTGAGCAGGTGATTCTAAACAATATTTATAATTTCCCAAAGACGATGTGACATTAATTAGGAGAATATTATCTAGTTTCGCGAAGCCATGAATGTTAGCCGACGCTCAGGGCTTTAAAAATGACCGAATTATTTTTAGTTAAAATGAACAAACTCACCATGTGTGTTTGATGAGTTCTGGCTGTTGATCATTCTCGCATTCCTTCCATAGACACACTTTTCCTTGGCCATTCCAGCGTCCACACACTTCTGGAAGCGACAAGCACGACACATGGACCGGGTATTCACCGTGACCGGACACTGGTTTGAGTTGGCACACACCAGAGGTCGTCCAGCTCCGTTTTTGATCTTGAGAATCCGGAGGAAGAAGAGTTTACACGACTCGCAAGTGTATGCGCCGAAGTGCTTTCCCGAGGCTCGCCCGCTGCATACTGCGCATTCCTGTTGCGGGTCAGACGGGATGAATTTGTTCCTTATTTTCGGACTGGATTCGGATATGTCCATGCCAGACATACTTGTCGGCGTCCCGGCTGAAGAGGCGGTAGTTGTGAAGTTTAGAGGGGTGTTGGGGGAGAAATTGCTGACCATCGGGTAGTTCTGCTGCACCTGCGGGTAGTCGGATCCGGATGATTTAGGAGGGGTTCGGATTACCAGGGACAGCGGAGTCACCGGTCGCATTTGGGACACGACGGAACTCACGAGTTTAGCAGTGTCTGCCGACAACTTCTCGCTAGTTCGACAACAGGACTCGGATATTTCGTTTTGAATGTCAGTCATCGAAATCAAACTTGCTTCCATTTTAAGTAATTTCTAATGCACAAAACCTAAATTTAACATTTAAGTTACAAAATCTAGACTATTTGGGTGTTGAGTAGAGATTATTAATCTAAGACAGACATACAAGACATGCCAGGAAAAGAGTTCACGGATCTGTTGTAAAATAGGAGCACGTTTTTAAAAACTGGCTAAACTTACTCAGACATCCGACAGTTTGAACTTAATTGCACTGCCTCCGAGGCATTGATAGCGTCCTATTAGTATGATAGCATCCCTTATTATGTCATGTCACTTTCTTATGTCTCCTTAAGGGTAAAAGAAGTTCTTTATCAATGTTGTCGTACCTAATATGTCCGAGTAAATTTGGCCACAATTAGTTTCAAGAGCTAAAAGAGGACCCATCTTCCAAATTTGTCTTTTTGATACCCGTACTTTCGTGGTCAATCATTTTTCGAGGAAAAAAGGAACGGGGTAGGTTACGTGATGTGAGTGCTCACAAATTTGAAGAAAAAAACATCGAGCGAAATATTTCCGTTCCATACCCTCTTTTTTTTACCAAAAACATATTTTTTCTCTACTTGTTGTTACCCAAAATCGAACTTGCTTTGACTAGATTAACAAACACCCATACCGACCCCCGCAATCATTGGACATTATGAAAAACTTGGATTTCCATAGAAATGTACACATACACTCAAGCATACACACACAATTGCGGGAGCATAGTAAGTTCAACTGGGGGTCAAAAATCTAGTCAACAAATTGTGAACTAAATAAAATCTGCTCTCAAGACATAACATACCTGGTATGTGCCACAAACGAGCAATTCAATTCAATATGCAATTCAAATTAGTTCGATCATGAGCAACTATAATGTTTTTATCACTTTGTATGTACTGAATCATCTTGAAACTATACCGCGTGACACGAAGTCATACAATTTGACTCATCTCTTGCGCAAAAAAGAAGCATTTTCAAAACTGAGGCGGGAAAAAAAACTAAAACTTTGAACATTCTTCAATATCATTTTAAAACCTCATAACTTTCAGTTTTTTTGCAAGAAAAATTTGTTTTGTTTGAATTTACTGACCTTTTTAGACTTTTTTGGGCAAGATAGAAACGGTAGAGGTAACTCTTTTTGTAGAAAGACTATGTATTACGTAAAACACAGCAGACAATGTTCATTGCGGGGTTGAGAGAGGGCAAAATAGTTGGGTCGTCAGTGACAGAAAGATATTGAAATTCAGTTTGAATTGTAATTTGCTTTATTGGTATTCCTTTGCTTTCGTAGGTATTACCAAACTGGCGGTTACAAAATAAAGCAGCAAGTAACTACGTAAGGATAAATTGAAGTAAAGAACCGAAATGAAATGTCGTTTAGGTTCATTCGAATAATCACATTTTATACCAGCGGTAAGAACTGCAGCTATATATGAAGAACGGCTTTTCTGAATGTAGCTCTCGTTTTATATGTTTTCTATTCAAGCGGCTAAACGAAGCGCACCTTTTGTAATAGTCGCGATATTTGCTAAAATAGAACTCGGCGAATGAATTGACGATTGACGTGGTTTGCTTGATTGGCCATCGGTAGTTTACTTAACACAAAAGCGCACGTTTTTAAATAGTTTAATTGAGAAAAAAAACGAAGATCTCATTAAGTCGCAACTTTATGGCGGGAAATCCTATGGAATTGCATATTTTTATCTGTCTTTACCTGTAAATGAGGGCAAAAAAAAGTGGGATAAATAAAAGTTGTTCAAGTTTTGAAGTCAGGTAGAAGTTGAAATAATTATTAGTTCCGCCATTTCACACATTAGTTCGGATAAGTTCAAATTGCCGCTCTTTTCTTTTAGAAAAAGCATTTCCTAATGTTTTAACATACGCGAATCCCTGCCGAGAGAAGGTAAAACATAGAAAACGAAGTGTCTGAAAATGAAAAAAAAAGAGAAATCCGAAGGCCGAATGTCATATATGAAGAACTAGAATAGCGGACTCGAAGACCTCTCGTGCTTTGGACTTACGTGTACTCCTTTAAAATTAAACGGTGTCATGTTTTAAGGGAGTCTCGCCATCCAATGGTAATTAAGTTCTCCAAAGTCTGACTGACGAGATGGTATGTTTTAGAACGACCGAAACAGCACACTTCAACTCGGATTTTATTTTACTTCAAAGGGGAACGCAGCGTAGCAAAAGGCCGACTTTTATTGTAAAATAAAATCAGGCTTCGATTGCGAAAAACAAATTGTGAAATGAAATTAAGTTCAATTCCCGCGCAGTTAAAATCTACGTTAGTTGGTAAGAGTTTCCCAGAAATATACAACTCAATTGAAATTGGCCAGTAATAAATCTTTCGAAATCCAAAAAGCATATCTCATTTTCATTTCCAAATTTAGAGATTAGTTTTAAAAAATATATGGCTTGAATTTTAGGTAAGTTTGCAAGCTAACATTAACAAAGTTTTTTTGATTGTATCGGGTTACCAGTTGAGAAGGGGGAATTCAATTAATTGGCTATAAAAACGTGAAATAAAAACGAAGAAACACCTAACTGAGTTAAATTTGTGTTCTCGGGATGTTTAAAGGAAATACATGGGAAAAATTGCTAAATTGTCTAAATTTGTGGCAGATCGAATTCTGCTGTCAGATCCGTCTGCTCAAACTTACACTTTGTCCTACACATTTTAAGGAATTACTAAGATCATACGGGTCTAGGACAACAAGCCGACGGGACTTCAAGCCGAAGGGACTTCAAGCCGAAATTAAAACTTTACAAGCACCCCAAAACGCTTTTTTATCATCTGCAAAATGTTGCTTTTCTAAAATTTTGGCAAGTTAATGCATAATAAGCGTTATTCATGACAATGCACCACTTGTGATTCGCATCCGTTAATAATATCAGCCGGTTTTTGAAATGCATAAATTATAACAATGAAAAATGCCTTCAACCATGTTTTACTTTTCAACTTTCCGGAACATCATTTGGAGGCTTAAATTATATGCAAACGCCAATAACTAGTGAAGAAAGATCATGAAATTCAAAAATTCTTCAAAAAAGTTTTCAAATTGTTCATATTTCACGACTTCATAAGGAATTATTCGGCTTGAAGTCCCTAATTTTACAATTCGGCTTGAAGTCCCGTCGGCTTGATGTCCGGCACCCAGATCATACATAGACTTCTTTGCTACGATTCGGCAGAGAAAGAGTTATAATATAATTCAGTACTATACGTAATACAACATTTAGCCATTCGTATTGTGTCAGTCGCCGGCTATTGTAATTTGGAAAATGATGGCTTATAACATAGTTCAGCTTGTAGCAAAATACCACTTGAGAATGGAAGTTCAACTAGAGGCATACGCTTCACATTTCTCCACAGACGCGATGTATTTAATGTTACTATTCTTGTTGCTAGACGTAACAGCTCCTTAGATGACAAATTGAAATGCTGTTCTATCTTGAACTTGCAAAGTCAACCAGGTTCATTGGAACATTTGACCTTGTGTATGGTCAAAAATACGAAAGAAAACTAAGGGTAAAGGTCGACAATTATATCAAGATCTTCAAAATCGTTTTATTGAAAAACAAAATTTTCTAAAATCAAGGTAAAAAAATGCTCCCTTAAATTGTCACTTTTGAACCCAAACTGCGGAAGGTCAATGAAAGTTGTCAGTTAGTTCATTTCACACCAACTTTGAATTTGATCGATTTAGCTACACGCTTCAAGCCTATGATTGATTTGGATAGATTTGCTTAGCTCTGCGAATAAAATGGTCGATTCTGATTGCTGAAAAACCAAACGAAAAACCACGTTAACATCTTCCCCCCTAAACCGCTTTGGAGGGATGTTGACTTGGGGGAGGTTCTTAACTGCTTTATGGGAGGTTCTTAACTGTTTCGGGCGAGTATGTGAACTGCTTTGGGGGAGTATGTTAATCTTGGTCTGCTTTTTTTGTTGACCCTGTTACCAGGGCTTATACCAGGAGCCTAGGATCAGCCAAAAAATTTGCAAAAAATCATATTAAACGACTGTACAGAGCGTTGGACCAAGATAACATCCCCCCAAGCAGTGGGTAGGGAGGCGGAGGAGGAAGATGTTTATTTGGCTATAACTTGGAATTTTCAGCCAATTAGAATCCAGAGTTTTACATGCACAGCTCAGCAAATTTAAACCCTATCGAATTATCGGGTGGAAGATTTTAATATGATCCCAGAACGTTCAGTACAAAAAACGGCCGAAGTACAAGGGTCCCAAAAATTTTAAAAAAAGTGATAATTACGAGGCCAAACTGTGCATTTTGTGAATTGTAGGCTGATTCCGCAACAGGCAAAATCAGCTTTGTCTCGGAATCCGCAAAATTGCTAGTTTTCTTTGATTTTCTCAGCTGTTTTGGATTCCACGGACAAATAGCTAAAACACTGTATTGCTCAAAATCGCTCCGAAAACAGGCAACTTCTGCGGAATCTGCAACAAAATGTGTGGAATCCGGAACCACTTTGTGGAATCCATGAACAAATAATAATATGTGTTTAATAAACTTAAGGTGTCGCGGAATCCGCAACTGTAAGAGAAATCCGCAAATTATAAGCGGACTCCGCAAATTGTAAGCCAAATCCGCAAATTGTAAGCGGAATTCACTTACATTTGCGGAATTCAATTACATTTGCGGAATCCGCTTACATATGCGGAATCCGGAGCGCTCGTTGCGGAATCCGCAACAAAATCAATATGCAGACAAAAATTACGTTTTAGGTATTTGTACGCGGAATCCACTGAATTTCATTAAGTGGAATCCACTTACATTTTGGAACATGTTTAAAGGCTTGTCTCTAGAATCCAGGAACATACAGACGCAAAATTAGATGCCTATACAGTGAACAATTTTGCCTCGTAATGTTCAAGAGTGCCGAAAATTATTTTCAAAACAGTTTTACAAAAATTGTACCCAATACATAATACTTTAAAGTAAGACAAGATGTTTTGGTCAAAACTTTCCAAAAAGTGCCTAAAACGCCTTTTTTGGCTTGTTTTTAACAATTTGCCTGCAGCGCAGCAACTTCAGCCAAAACAGGCTCTTTTTAGTGATTTTGGACAGCTCAATTTTGGTAAATCAATTTGGTCAACCTAAAAAAAAGTTCGACAAAATTTTCGACATCGTTTTTTTAAATCCGACCAATCCCCCTCGAGAAAATCCCGGATCCGCTCATGTCCCAACCTAAACGTTGCTTACTCGAAGAAAATTGCTTACTCGTTTACACTGCAATTTGCAAAAGGTTTTTGTTTAATTCAGCAAAAAATAATTTTTAATTCCATGACCTAATCATGTGTTTTTGGAACAAGTTAACATCTCCCCCCCCCCAAAGCCGTTGGGATGGGGGGTGTGGAGGGGGCGGATGTTAAATTGGTTCTAAGTTGGGAATTTTCAGCCAATCAGAATCGAGCTTTTTACATGCAGCGTTTAGCAAAGTTAATGCGAAGTAAATGCTGGGGTGGAAGATCTTAACTTGGTCTATCTGAGTGGAGAGGGGTAGGATTATAACTTGATTAGCAAATACCATCTTTACCAATCAGAATCGAGATGAGAAAGCAAATTTACGAAATAAATAGTTATTAATTATTCATTATTTTCTTGTCTCGATTCTGATCGGTTGATACAGCATTTGTCTGCTTACTGACGAGTATGAACACGCGGTTGTCTAAATACTTCTTCGTAACCGTACTGAACGTTGGACAAAGATAACATCCACCAAGCAGTTGCTGCAGATTGTTAATTTGGTTATGAGCTTGAATTTTTAGTCAGTCCGATTTTAGAACTTTTTATACAGTGCTCAGCAAAATAAATCCAAATTAAATGATGGGAACGAAGATCGTAAATTGTTAGCAAAATTTTCAGCACACAAAAAGCTCTAGTACAAAAATGCCGAAATTTTTTTTCAAAATTGAGAACTTAATCCAACAAATAGTTCTCTTTATTAAGAGCAAGAAAAACCAACCTAATTTAAAATTTATCTCAATTTAGCTAAACAAACAAACTCTACTATGCCGGCGTCAGAAAACCTCTGTCAGGAATAAGTTTGCCTGCAATAATTAGTAAATTAATAATAGCAGCACTGCATAGTTTCGGGGACCGATCGTTCAGCAGACCAATCTCTTAGCATAAAAAGGAAAAATTGAGTCTTTTAGCAGACCAGCGTAAAAAAGTGATACATGTTTGATTGACAGACTCAAAATGACGCAAATTCTGGAAACAAGCTTCGCCAATTTAGACAGTTATCCCACGATTTGTCAATAAAACTTTCAACTTCAAAAACCGATAAGTCTAATTTGGGGTCGATACTAAGATTACGCGCACAAAAACGCTCGTTTTGAACTGAGGCGCCGCGGAGCAAGCGGTCGCTAATCGCCAATGCCGCGTTTGAACTTAGCATTCTGACTTCATAATTGTTCAGAGTCTGCTAAAAGATTGGTCTGCTAAAAAAACAGGACTTTTCAGCCAATCAGAATCGAGCATTTTACAAACAGCGCTTAGCAACATTAGTTTGAGTTAAGCGCTGGGGTGAAGGATCCTAATTTGATCTATTGGGGGACGGAGGATGTTTACTTGATCCCAGGAATTCTGGAGGATGTTGGCCTATATTACACAGATAGAAGAATCAAGATATCAAGTAACTAACATAGTCAATACAAACTATTGAAACTGAGTTATGATGCCTACGCCAAGCAAGTATTTGGATTCCAAAATGAAAAATTATTACTAATGAGATCAACAAAAACTTGTACACTTCATCAGAAATAGTTTGCTTTGTTGGCTCCCCTTGTTACTTTTTGTAATCGTTTTTTGTTTTAAAAATCTGCCATGTATAAGGTCTGTGAGTTACAAAGAGGTTTTCTAATCAGATGTTTTGTAGTTCATCAGTTTTTCTCAAGTGATAAGTTTGCAATAAACCGTATCGATATTGAAATGTTATTAGTTTGTTCTTCTCTCAGATTAAATTAAATTTGAATACTGTTTGAATACAAGTTGAATATCTTTTGAGCTTTGCCAATTTTTTTTTCTATCATACAAACGTGGATTTAATGGATTAAAAGAATTGAAGTCATGATTAGAAAAGATTAAGTACCAATTCTTAGTCGGAGATAGTCGGTGTTCATGCGCAAAAAATATCACTTGAGTTTAAAGAAATTTGCCACGAGAAATGAGTTCATTGCTAGAAAACTGACTGAAAACGTTTTTGTGGAATATCTTGTACTACGCCAATTATTTCCTTTTGATTTTGAGAAAAAATTAAACATTTATTGACGCCTATAACTTTTTGTTTCCATCAAGTAGTTTCATTGAATCTGTTTGTATGATGAACTAAGTCAATTTTATTCTAACTAAATTGTTGATCGGCAGTTTTTGATGGACAGTTAAAAATCAGATAGGTGCAAAAGTTTGTCTTAAGTTTTCTAAGTTGGAACAAGATTTTTTTTTTGATAAAAAACTATTTCATGTTCAGTTTTGCTTTGATCAAAGAAGAAGCAGCAACCAATATAAATCAGTTCAAAATATTGCATTTCAGTTCAAAATATGCATATGTATTTACGTAATTCATGTCAATTATCAAAGAACCAAAATTTTAAAATGATCTGAAATTATTAACAATTTGAGTTTAAAATTATTATTAATGTTAGTTAACCTCAACACTAACTGATATTGGATGAAAATGAAAATCCGCGTACGAGTGATCTTACGAGTAGTCCAACTTTTGAAAGTACGGGAATACTTTTGTTGTTGTTTTTCTGAAAATCAGGTTTGGAAGTCTCATTTTTATCCATCGAGACTTTTAAATCAAAAAAATAAATTGTAAAAATCAAGTTTGGTTAAAAATTCCGTTGCTAAGAGGAACAGATGATTGTTCGGCACAATGATGTACATTTTTTATTTTGTATTTGAAACAATATCATTTTTTGACACCAGTTTTGACAATTTAACAGAAAATGACATCACATCTATGATTTCAAGATTGACAGAAACATTTTAAGAAGCATTTCCCCAGTTTTTCGTACTGTGCTGCACCATTTCTCACGCCTGAAACAGATCTCGAATGGTTTCAGTTTTTTGTTCCTATTAAAAAAACGGAATATTTTAGCTTGAGTTCGTTGTTTTCAAAACAGTCCAATTTTTTTATCAAAGCGTTTCGACTTTTTTACGGAAGTATTTAACAAAAATTGACATTCTGATATCGAACTTAAAAAGATATTCCACTTGCGAGGATTTATTGTTCCGACTTTCGATACGAAAGTAACGGAATATTTGTGCTCGGGGTGGAATTTTTTTCTTCAGACAAATTTCGACTTTTTAACTAGCCATTTTTTACGGAAATTTTTAACATCATTCGATTCGAAAACTATTGTTGTCCTGAGCCTAAATTTGAAAAGATATTTTACTTGTGATCATTTTTCGTAAAGTTATGAGGGTTTAAAGATTGTCATTTTGGCCATTTTGACCAATTTGGGACAATTAACGCGCGATATAATTCGCGCTATTAACTCGTAAGCGGAGATTTAATCCGTCTTAGAAATTGTTCCAAATTGATTGAAAGAAGCTTATTTGCCATAATTGATTTGTTACAAGGAACGAGATCTCGTGTGGGGGGATGATTTTAATAGAAAAATTTTCAAATTTTAGCGAAATTTTTTTTTTTCATTTTATTTTATTTAATTTAATTTTTTAATGTTGTTTTTGTTATTACTCCTCCATAAACTTTGAAAGGCAGTCGGAACTATCAGGGCTTCGCCCTGATACGAGCAGTCTTGTTTAATTTAAAAAAGTTTCAACATCAGTAACTTGGCCAATTTGCGAAAGTTAACGCGCGCTATTTACCAGCGTTCTATTAAAGCGTAGCGTGTGTGGCGAGTATATAGTTCCTTAACTTTTGATTAGAAAAAAGTCACGTTTTACTTAACATAGTGAGTAGAGTGAACGTTAACAACTAAAATGAGAAAAAGTGTACTGTAGATAGTTTAAAGGGTAGTCGGATTATTCAATATTTTGCCCTGATACGAGCTATCTTATTTTAAATTATGAAACATTCCAAAGTTTTTTTATTTCAAGCCAATCAATTCAATTTTTTTAAACAATTTTTCCTCCTAGAATATCAGGGTGATTTTTTTCAAATATGAAAAAAATTAATCTCGGTTTTGTTCGTATTAATTCCATAACTACTTGAAACTAGACAACTCCTATATCAAGCAAAGTCCCGATAGTTCGATTCACTCACTACCAAAATGATCCCCCGGCTCTACGACATCATTTTTGGCTGCCTAACCCTAATTTTTTAAACCCACACGTGGTGCCAATTCATATTATTTTGGGGGAGCGCGCGCCGAAAAAGCAGGCTTTTTCAAGCGTTTCAAGATAGTCAGAAATTTTATTTGGTCGACCTAAAAAAGGTCGTCCTCAATTTTGTCTTTTCTTAAAATCCGAACCCCTTCTCGAGAAAATCTTAGATTCGCGCCTGTCGGTCTTATAATTGGATGAGGGCGATATGAGGAAGAGATTACTTTATCAGAAAGGACTTATCTCCTTTTTGCAATAGGGGAGGAATTTAACAGCATCCGCTACCCTCGTCACTACTATGATGCCCTACTAAATCAACTCTGCAGCCTTTACACTGCTATGAAAAACACTTCGATTAGAAAAAATTTCGAATGGAAATTTCCTCTTTTTTTTTGCATTCCAATTTACCGTTACGTTGTAGAATTATTTGTCCCCTTCGTGTAGCTAAATAAAAAAGGCAGCGATAAATTTCAACATTTTTCACCATTTGAACTGAATCAGTTTAGTACAAAAACAGAACGAGTATTTATAGCGTGTCTCAGAGGGAATTAAAAAGCTGAGCTGTCTAATTCAGTTCACTCTACTCAATTCAGTTCACAAATGGACGAATTAAATCAGCTGGTTCCGTTAGAGCAAAAAGCTTGCATAAATTGGCAGAATTTCAAAAACAAAACCATGGCATATGCAAATACAGGCTTACAATTACGGCTCAGATTATAAAATTATCCACAGAAGGGCGTAGGTTGTAAGAACCAGTGAAATTGACACATGGAGTTTAGAAAAAAAAGATTTAGCAAAAAAAAACCTGTTTGTCAAATTATCGATCATATATCAGAAACAAAATAACCGGAACCTTTATGCCGTGGTGATCAAATTAGTTTTTGTAATTGACTTATCGATGAAACACATTGAAAATTGCAAATTCCTGGTCTCGAAATCAAACATTTACTTTTTCACAAATCATAAATTTAGTATTAAGTGCCTCAGAATCGTTAAAGATGTGTTGCTAATCTGCTCGATTCTGCTTTGCTAATAGTTTTTTTTATATTAATTGATGTTTTCTGAGATCAAATAACGTTTTTAAATGGCCTTTGAGGTGCTTGTAAAAATTAGTGCTTGCACCGAAAACAGTGGTTTGAGGTGCTTGTAAAAATTAAATTTCGGCCTGAAGTCCCTTCGTCTTGAAGATCTGTCGGCTTGTTGTCCTAGACCCGAAAGTTTCAAGGCGCGAACAAGAAGGCGCAGTTTTCCGCACTCATAATACTTTCAAATTGCATAGACGCAAATTGTTTGTTCAATTTGACTCGAATCAAATTTTTGTTCCGACTTTTGATACGAAAGTAACGGAATATTTGTGCTCGGGGTGGGTTTTCCTTCAGACAAATTTCGACTTTTTAACTAGCCATTTTTGACGGAATTTTTTATATCACTTAAAAGGTATTGCTGTCTTGAGCTTAAATTTGAAAAGATATTTCACCTGTAATCCTTTTTCGTCAAGTTATGAGGGGTTTAAAGATTGTCATTTTGGCCAATTTGGAACAATTAACGCGCGATATATTTCGCGCTATTAACGCGTAAGCTGAGATTTAATGCGTCTTAGAAATCGTTTCAAATTGTTTGAAGGAAGCTGATTTGCCATAATTGATTTGTTACAAGGGGCGAAATCTATCCTTTTGTACTTTATATGGCATGTGGGTGATGATTTTTATAAAAAAAAGTTCAAATTTTAGAGTTTTTTTTTTCATTTTATTTTTCTACACTTATTTTTTTATAACGTTTTTACTGCTCCCTTAACGTTTAAAGGCAGTCAGAACATTTAGGGATTCGACCTGATACAAGTAGTTTTGTTGCATTTTATATTTGATATTATTAGTTCAAAACTCAGCAGTTCAAAATTTGTAATTCATCAAGTTTGTATGAAACAAAAAATAAAATAAATCGAGACCAGCTAAAGGGAAGTCGGAACATTCAGCACTTCGTATATTTTAATCTTCAGCCTGTTTGAGTTATTTTTTCATTCACCTATAATAATTCCAAACACTATTCAAAATGGTTTGCGAAACGGTCGATTTTTCATTGTTGAAAGGCAATTGTTTCAATTTACCAAAAAAATTAAGTAATATTTGTGGTTTTTTCTCCAGACAGTTTTTAAACAACCAATTTCGACAACTAACTTTTTAGAAATTACTATCTGAAAACTGTTAGTGTCCTGAGCCAAACATTCAAATATATTTTATCTGTCTTTTTGAATTGTTAAAAGGAATTTTAAATGACCAAAATTGTCGATGTAGAACAATTAACGCGTGATATATTAACGCGTAAGCGGCTATCTAATCGAGCTCAAACACTGCTCCAGCATACACTGAGGCGTTCTATTTGTTCTAATTAATCCGTTACAAATGTTGAAAATATCATTTTGTTTTTTAAATGGCCTTTGGTGGATGATTTTCCAATTTTTTGAATTCGAAAACTACTCCACAGATTTTCAAGGGCAGTGGTAGATTCAGAGCTTTTCCCTAATACGGACGGACAGTCTTCTTGACTCTGCGTGCCAATTAAAACCATTATCTTTGTGTTCTGGTGATAGGCATTAATTCAAATTTCCGGCGAAGATAAGGCTGATGAAACGTGCCTCCCCCGATTGCTTGATAATTGGTAACTACAGAACACAGAACATAATAGAAAAACTAACATATGCAGGTATTGCATTTTTTTCGATCTTTCATTTTCACAGTTTCTTCTTTACTTTCTAATATAAAGTTAGAAGAAACCGTGCAATCTCCCCGCACACCGCGACGGGGGGGGGGGGAGGGGGAGAAAATACAAGTTTTTCGTTAGCATTAAGAATAACCTAAACTGTTTTTGTTTAACAGGTTAACAGTTTTAAAATTAAAGTCTTAATTTATATAGTTATCAGCATACAAATCCAAACCCATAATTTAGATCAATTGAGCCAATTTTCGAAATGAATGGTTTATGATTTGATAAATGGGAATGTAAACCCTACTGTAGGGGGGGGGGGGGGGGTTTATAGTTTATTGATTTTTTTAGCTTTGAAGCAATTTTTGTTAAGTCAAATTTTTTGAAATTTTTGAATCAATTTTTCTGAGTGAGCTACCAGCACATCACTGAGGCTAAAACTTCAAAATTCAGTCAGAGGAACTCAATTTGCCCCCAATTTTTGCCCCATACTTAAATTTCATCACTTCAGTCCTTGATGTATTTTGCAAGGGTGCGGAAGACAAGGAAGCTTTTTTAACCAGCTTCTGAAATTGTGAATAACGGATTTACCGTACACAAAACCTAAGAAAAACGAGATACTGAATTTTGGGATAATGAGTTTCCAGATCCAACCTTTCACTATATGTATGTCCTTTGGGCAAAAGCAATTGAAAAATAATTGCGAAGCCGAGTTTAAATTATTACAAATAACTGATTTTTCATTTCAGAAAATGTGAGCACTGGGTTTACTGGTTGATCTCTTAGAGAAATAAAATAGTTTATAATAATCGAGATATCAGATACATCCGTTCTTTTGTTTTTGATGGTATCATCATCAGTAGCGGATCCCCTGACTACCTAAACAGTTCCCCCTATGGTTCTTTTTTAAGACCTCGATTTTTTGCTGCCTGACCTTATAATTTTCTAAAAATGCCTTTGAGGCCAATATACAATATTCTTGAGAGGGGAGCGCGCGCCAAAAAACACAATTATTCGGTCAAAATAGTCCAAAATGTGCCTAACATTTTTTCAAAGTATTGCATGCGGCGAAACAGATTTGGCAAGAAAAAGGTGTTTTTAGCGCTGTAGGAGAGCTCGGAAAATCAATTTGCTTGGCTTAAAAAAGGTCGACCGCTCCTATCCCGTCAATAAAACCCTAGATCCACCCATGATCATCATTATAGAGTTGTAGCTGAATATATGATTTTTGCTACAGCTGGATCATTTGTACACTTTGGTCATTTTAATTTTTTTAGCTAATCAAGATTTACGCTAAAACTACTCAATTGAATGATAACAAGATAAAAAGATTATGTCAAAAGAAGTCTCTTACCCAGCCTAACAAAGTTCTACAAGGGAAAAATCTACAAGAATCTATATGAGAGAACATAATTTTAGTTGATAGCAAAAAAGGTACTTTCACTATGTAAGACCAAAAATCTTTACTAGAAACGAATTTTAAAAGTTTTTGGCAAGTTTTTGAAGATTTTATCCTTCCAAAACTATGTGGGATTGCGTGAGTGGCTTCTTTTGAGCATTGTTATCATCTTTAAACCTATTATTTTAGCGTAGTTTTTGATTAATTAAAAAGAATTCTCACAATCTTTGCTGAATTATCAAACACTTTGCGTAAATTTTAGAGATTTTGGTTTTCTAAAACCATGTTGGCTACTCTTTCTTTTGTCAATTTTCTAACAATTAATTCCGTATTTTTAGCGTAATTCATCATAAAATAAAAAAAAAAACAAAAACAAGACTCATTTCAAGGGGGAAAAAGTTGGTTCTAATTTTTTGCAAAAAAAATGCACCATAATAAATCTGGTAAATTGTTCAGCATTTTTGATCTTTTTTCCTCTAGTTTTGACCCAATTTGAGTTAAACGCGTTCAAAACTTTCAACTTTGTTTGTTATCTCCGGATATTTAAAACCAGCCTTCTTTATGATTTTCCTAAGAAAAACATAAATGCACGGAACTATCCAAAACTTTGTTACAATTTTCAAAAAAAAAGACACCCGTAGCTTTTCATAGTCCATAGTCGAATCAAGCAGCCTTTAGATATGAAAAAATGGAGAACATTTTAATTAGATGCGAATCATACTAATACATCACTTGCAGTACAATATAAACACAGCATGAAAAACTAGCGACAAATAAGACACTTGAGACAAATTGAAATTGAGACACAAGTTGAAAGTTTTTGAATTTTCAAAGAAAACTAATTTTACCAAATTTTTCATATCTTTGTCTCAATATAGTTTGCGTAAGAAAAATGAAAGTTGAATTTGCATCAAAACAAAACTTAAGAAGTGGCAACAACCAAAACTTTTTGAGCAGACACCAGCTGAGCCAAAAAGTTTCGTTTTCATGATAAAGATCATCAAAACTTTTGTAAAAAAAAAATCCTGCCCCCTCAAAAAACACAAACGCACATAAATTTTTTTTGCTAAATCAACGTTGTAATATGGGGACACTAAAATAATCAGGTTCAAACCGAAAAACTTTGAGCCGAGTAAACAAAAAAAAAACAAAAAACTGAAATTAAACCGAACTGGAATTGGTATTATTGAACCCAACTTAAGAAAAACAACCCAGAATGGACTTTTGATTTGCAGAAATGATCAAAATATGCCAGTTGGTTACGAAAAAAAACTAAAATTGCTCAAAAAATCTTGTAACCTAATCACCTTCACTAATGGAGCTTTGAAAATTGCACTCAAAACTTAGAAGAGAGCAAGTGGGTCACCTCTAACCAGATGCTCTAGACGATTGATAGAATTTATTTTTATTTTGAAGCAAGTCGAAACATGTGTTAGATTTTCACATGCGTGAACAAATTTTTTTTCGGGAAAAGGTATACAACTCACTTTCAGCACCTTTGCTACTTGCAAGGGTTAAAGCATTACGTTTTACACTATAATGCAAGAAAAGCCAAACAAAGCAAAGTTGGCAGCAATGAATCAAAAAATTTTAAAGGAAAATTCAATCGAAAAAATAAAAATAAAAAACAAGGAAACGCAGAGATTTTGCGATACGCATGAAATTTGCCTTGCAAGGTACCACACATGAAGAGAAAAGAAAACCACGAAATCCAAAATAAGTTAAATAATTGAGAAAAAACTACAACTTAAAAAAATTCAAAATTGTTTTATTTGCGAAAAAACTGTCAAGAAACACAATCGTGGCGTTTATTAGAAACTCAAAAAAATGATAACTGTTCTGGAACGATTTAGTTCGCCACATATGCTCTAGATTACACCTTAACTACCCCAAATTGGCCATATTAGCAATGTAAAGCTCAAACCAGAGGCGGATTTAGGGTGGAGATTGTTGGAGGGATGAGGTGGCGGATGCCCTTTCCCTGAGGAGTTCAACCCCCTACCAACCCAAAGGCTCCCTCCTTTGATGCTAATTTAAGATATCAATTTTGTACAATTTAAGCTGAGCTTTATGTTGTAGAATTTTGGTTGAACTACTCAAGAATTATTACCTCCAAAATGGGCTAATTTTGAGAGGGGAGCGCGCGCCGAAAATTACAATTTTTTGGTCAGAAACTTCCAAAAAGCTCAACATTGTCTGCAGCACAGATCATATAGTCCGAATCAGGTCTTTTTTTTTGATTTGGGAGTGCTCAGAAAATCAATTTAAAAAAAAATTGAAAAAGTCCATAGCATAACAAAAACTGTTAAAACAAATTTCTTTAAATGTGAGCGCAAGACATCAGTTTTATTCAGATTATAAAGCAAAATCCCCAAGCACAAACATTCCGAAACACGGAGCAATAAAACTATGATTTCACGGTGTTGTAACTTACTTTAGCTCAGAATGCAATTTAATTGGAAAGAGACGTTACAAAAATTGAGAAGAGTTAGTCGATTCAAAATGTATCAATTTTCTTGACATAGTTTTTGACTATAAAAATGTATTGTATAAGTATTATCATATTATCAAAATATTTTAGCAAAAAATAATTTCAACACTGAAAAACACAGGGCTTAAGGTTTGGCTGTGATACGAGTAGTCTTGTTGAAAATGAATGCATCAATCAATAGATTCCTGTTTTGTTTTTTTGAGGCATAATTTGAGCCCTTTTAAATTTCTGCATAAGTATAATCATAAAACGTTGGATTTTTTGTTGTCCTTCTCACTTCATGGGTTATATGAGTTTTTCAAATATCTTTTACCAATTAAATTATTTGTAAAGTTGCCAAGGAAGTGCATTTTTTTGTAAAATTATCTGTGAAGTGCATTTTTTTTGTTTCACGAGACTTTGCTGCCCAAAGAGCTTTTATTGAAGAGTTTCATATCTTTTTCGTATATTTATCAATAATGGATTGTAAGGAAGAAAAACTACCAAAAATTTTAACCAATTTTTTTCATAAACTTGCTTACTGAGTTGAATATTTTAATAAAATAGGTCTCTTTATAGTGTTATTGTAGAAATTCGAAAATCAATTTGACTACCTAAAAAACTTGACAAAAGTTTCGAAAAGTTTCTGGATTAAAGCGGTGAAAACTATCAAAGCACTGATTGAAAATTTTTTTTTCGCATAAGAGGAAAATGGTAATTGTCGTGTAATTATCACCATAAAAAGGCACAACTTCAGAAAACAAGTTGACGGATTTCTTTTAGGCAGAAGAATAGTTTCCAAGTTGTGTTATACTCTTTAGTTTACCAACTGGGGATTACAAACTTAATTGATGCTTCGGCCCTGCTTGAAAATTTTGATTAAAAAAATCAAAATTTGGCAATTTATTGCGCTTATTTTCCTTTAAAAAAATTTTAAAGGTCGTGTTTGAAAAGGTTTCGAAGTTTGTAATAAACTATTCTAATTCTATGGTTCTATATGTACAAGTTATGTACATAAGCTTAAAAGGATAAAACGGTAAAAGGAAGTAGTTCAATTAAGATTGTGAAAAAGGACAACTGAACTTCTGTTCATATCGACCAATGATCGTGACTAAACTGTTTAACAGGTATCAATTAAAATACTGAAGGTCATTTTAAGATACTAAAAACAAATCACTACATTTCCCACCGGGAAAAAAAATGAAACTGCAAACTAACTACATAACTCTATAGACATCCTTTTTCCCCCTCCGAAAATGGAAGAATTTTACAAACTGCACCCAGAAGGTAAATATACAGAAGCAAAATAGAATCCACAACTGAAAGAGAATGTAGCAATTTACAGGGTGGCTATACAGAATTACAAAATTTACAGTATACAGTAACTAACTAAATAAAACTAATCCACAACATGTACATTAACATGTACGATTGTATCTACAGGTAAAATTAAAAAGTCCGGCGGTAAAATATGGATTAAAGAATTGTTTTGTTCAGTTTGAATTGATATGTCGATTAAATGAATTGATCCTCAAACTCATCCAATTTAGCCCTCACTTCCGAATCTATAGTCGATGAGATCTCGCTATAGTTGTCCACCTCGAGCGTGGGGTCCTTCGAGGTCGGGTAAGTTAGATTTGAGTCCGAAGAATTCTCGTGAAGGTGAGTCTTCGTGGTAGAGGTTGCAAGTCTGACCGTCGGGAGGGAGTTCCTTGAAGACCAGGGCAACGTAGTTTCCGCGACGAGAATCTGTCTGGGAGGCGCCTCCGCTAATGGAGTCAAAAGGTCAGATGGAGAGTTGACCGAGAAAGTAGTCGTGTGGGAGTCCGATGCCGGGGAGAATATGGAAGTTGACGCCCCTAGGTCGTCTTTCTCTTGAACCACGTCTATAAATCTGCGATTTCCGTAAAACTGTGGGGGGCCCACATTTCTGCATGGTCTAGAATTTCGGGTCTTTGGGGTCGCGCTGTTCATCTGTTCCGGAATAGTGTCTACCAGATTGTCCTGTGATCCTTCAGTAGTAGTCGCATCGTGGATGACAACAATCTCCCGGGGCTCGTTGTTCGCTGGCCTTTCTGAGCTCAGTTTTGGAGATTCGAAAGGACCTGTAATACTTAAGCCCTGATTAGACTCGGTATGGGGGTTTTGAGGTACGTTATTATTGGTCACATCGTCAAAGTAACCTCGATTATCCCGTCCCACGAATCTAGATTTAAGGAAGATGAACCTGAAGAAAATCTTGGAGAGTCTTGAGTGGCTGTGCTCGCGGTCGGTGCACTAGTCCCTGCTCTGGTGCTATCCGTTCTTGGGGTGCCTTGACTCGAGTGACCAGCGGGTGTCGATCCAGCTTTCTTCGGTGGAGAGAGTAACCTTTTCCCAGCTAAACCCGAATGAGTATGAAGATTATGCCCAGTGGGTGTCTGATTCACTATTATCTTTTTGGACCCTGGGAGTATTTTTCCTTTTATAGCCAGATCCGATTTACGTAAAACGTAACCGTTGTCAAGAGTAACTGTGTGCTCTGAAGAATCGATGATATCCTTCCTAACTAGGCTAAAATATGGGTCCCTATTTTTCCTGTTAGACACCTTTCTATATAAGTTACCTCCCATTACTGCTTTTCTTTTTGCCAGCGGTTCTGAAGTTCGGATAGTGACGTCCGGGGTTGTGTGTAGGCTGAAAGTCCTAGCTAGTGGCATGTTTTCTTCTGGGTCCGACGTGCTGTCCTTTTCCTCGTCCATATAACCATCTTCTGCCCCGTCGTGTAGTTCCCAGTTAGTGGCCCGCTCTTTGGACATTATAGCCTTCCCTTTATCTCAATGGTCAATATTGGACATAAGATTTTTCCACCTAGTGTTCGCTGCTCTATTAAAATGCTTTTCAAACGGAGTACAGCCGATCGCAGATTGTTTTGAGATTCTCAAATTCCAGATGATTTTCTCGATCGAATCGTTTAGGGATGGTTTGGGTAATTCGAAGGACATTGCCAGTAATTTCGATTTAATTGTGTAAATCTTTCCACTAGCCCATTGGATCTGTGGTCTCCGACAGTGCAGTAAATAATTTCTATATTAAATTTATCGCAGAAGTTTTTGAAATCATGTGATAAGAAGCATGACCCATGGTCGACTCAAATTGTTCTTGGGAATCCGTGAAGGTGACAGTAATAGTTTAAAAATGAAATTACGTTTCTTGTAGAGGTGTTATTAACGATCTTGGCCCAAGGAAACTTTGTGTAACGGTCAATGCAAAGAAGGATGTATTTGTTGTTACCCCAGCACGTGTCCAACGGTCCCGCAAAATCCAAATTTATTTCTTTGTTCGCGAATGTCAACGTCGGGAGTTTCGAAATATTATGGTTGCCTAGTAACACTTTAATGTTCTTACCCGCTTTTAGACATTGGCTACATGTTCTCCCGTGATGGTAAATTTCCCGGTAAACATGCGGCCACCACAAGTATTCGGCGAGGGATTTCATCCCAAATTGTCCTGGATGAGTCTCATGTAGCATTGAATTAAAAGTTCCCCTGATGGTAGCTGGGACGACTAATTTATTGTCTAAAAAGAGTAGCTCATCCTTCACGTGAAGATCTTTGGCGTAGTTCTTCATGTAAGTCCCGTGTATGCCCATAGGTCGGTTCCTCTTTATCGTCTCTATCAAATCCCACAGCACCTTGTCTTCTCTAGTCATGATCTGAAGCGATTTCTTCGAACAGTGTTTTTCCGGGCGAATTGGGGAATTTGATAAACTCAGGTCGGCCTTATATCTTCTTACGAGGTCTGCGTGGTCGGGTGGAAGTCGGTCGTCTCTGAATTTGAGGGCGATATTATGTTCTTCGGGAATGATCAAGAGGGGTTCGTTCAATTTATCCATTGGGATTTTCGGTTGTTTCCTGCTAGATGGTATGAAGTGTCTGTTTAGTAATAAAAAATGTAAAAGGACTTTGTCCGAAAAGGTAATACTTTTAAAATTAAATTTCGAATTATCGACGGGTTGGCAAATTGTAGTGCAATTTTCTGTCCGAGAGTGATTTTTGTGGCATATTTTTATCGACTGATCGAAACAAGATATGATACCAGCAATAATCTTGAGATTAAGTAAAGCTAAAGAGCTATTCAACCAATTCTGACCAATCACGTCGCTTGAAATTTTGTTTCCCGACGGGATTGTATTAACTCGTGTTTTAGTATTTACAGCGACCGCTGGTCTATCTACAGAATTGACAGTAACTATTTTAGAAAATTGTTTAGTCGATAAAATGTTCTGAATTTTGTCGGTTAAAGCGACTACAAATTCGTCGTCATAATGGGAAATTGGAAGGGCTTTGCCCGAAGGAAGTCTAGATAAAAGGTCTGTAAATCCCATGTCCTTTCCTGGTAAATGTGAAATTTTAAAACTGAATGGTAAAAGTCTGTTTACCCAACGGGTCAATCGGCTATGCATCGTTTTGTTTCCATGATTTGCCGAAAGTGCTGATAGTAATGCTTTGTGATCTGTTACTATTTGAAATTCCGTTCCGTACAGGTAGTTTCTGAAATGTTCTGTAGCCCATACGACTCCCAGCAACTCTAATTTGTTGGTAAAATATTTCATTTCATGGTTATTTAAAAATCTGGATGCAAACGCGATTGTTTTCCATTGGTCGTCCTGTAATTCTTCTAGGGTTGCCCCTAGTCCGTTATGTGAAGCGTCCGTTTTCAGTCTTGTCTTCTCTTTTACATCGAAATGGCTGTTTTCTGTAATGTTTACAATTTCCGCTTTTAACTTCTCAAACGCTATTGAATGGCTAGTATCCCAATTGTATACCGATTTTTTGTTTAGAAGAGGTCGAAGAGGGGAGCTTAACGTCGATAAGTTAGGGACGAAATTTACGTATTGGTTTATCGAGCCGAAAAATGAACGAAGTTCAGAAATATTCTTCGGGGTTGGCAAATTTTTTATTGCGTCGGCTTTACCGACCAACGGTCGTACTCCATCGCCTGAGATCTTGAAGCCAAGCCATTCGATGTAAGATTTAAAAAATGCGCAATTCCCCCATTTAACTGCTATGTTTTTCTTATCTAATATTGATAAAATTTTATACACTATTGATTTGTGTTCTTCCAGGGATCCACGCGAGGCTACCAGGATGTCGTCTATGTGACAATTTGTAAACGGGATATTTTTCAAAAGTGAGTCCATGACCCGTTGGAATTCATTGGGCATGTCTTCCAATCCGTGAAATCCCGTTAAAAATCGAAAGGAGTAACTCGTGCATGAAATGCGGGAATACATTTACGAAAGTGCACTTAAACGTTTGCCCAGCGAAGGACATAACCTGTAAAAACTGTAATTATAAGGGACACTACTATGCTAAAATTGCACTGTTTACTTTTTTGATCGCATAGTTTGAGTTGGCTGTAGGCGTGTTTCAGGTCTAAATTACTAAACCACACTCGCCCGTTGGATTTTTCTGATTTAATAGCTTAGAGTCAAGTGCCAGTTTTATTGAAGTATCCTTTTCCGAGTGATTGCAATTGGGCTGATAAAACAATCTTCGTCGCATTTCTCTAATTTTACTATGTGGCCTTCTTTTCCCATTCTTTTTAATTCTTGGTTCACTCCCGCGAGTTAGTGGAGTGGAACTCTTCTCCCTTTGGACTGTATTGGTTTAAAAGGTGTGTGAAAATGGGTTACCTTTCGATCGTTAGGTATTTTCCCCACTCTAGTGAATAAGTTTTTGAACTCGTTAAAAATTTTGTCTGATAAAGAAGGTAAGTTTTTGTACTCACTCTCGAGTGTGGGATGATTGACCATGCAGATTGGTTGGGGGCATTTCCTCTGTGTTATTTCTATGCCCAGTTTGGGTAAGTTGTCGTTCCCCAAGATGTTTCGCTCGTGTCCGCCGGTTATGAAGAATGGGGTTTCTTTGCTGATCCACCCATTGGACTGTGTTCTGACAATTATTTTTCCCAAAATATTGATCGTATCGTTGGTGAATCCGCAGTATAGGTCTTTTATTCTTTTCTGCACAGGGTGTATCTTGAGGTTCGGGTATCTTAGTTTAATTTCGTGTAGTTCGTTCTGTTTTAAAAAACTTACAGGGCTTGCTGAATCTACAGGTATGTTCATATTTACAATCATATCCCAGCCGATGCCTAGGTTCAGGAGTTTCTTTGTTTCGAGACAACTATTTTCGTAAATAGTTCTGACGCTCAACACCGAGAAATCGTTATCGTCACTCAGTCCGTACTCGTTCCACGCATTTATAACGTCGCACGATTCTTTTTCTTCCATCCACGAGTTTTCCGGAGGTATGTATGTACAATTCTCGGTATTTACATAATTATCTGATACAGTATTTACAGTTGGTCTCTTAATGCGTGATTTACATAATTTGGCGAAGTGTCCCTTATAATTAAAATTTTTACAGGTTATGTCCTTCGCTGGGCAAACGTTTAAGTGCCCTTTCGTAAATGTATTCCAGCATTTCATGCACGAGTTACTCCTTTTGATGTTTAAACTTCGTTCCTTTTTGATATGATTGTGGTTACTAAAAGATTTAAAAGTTGTCCCGTTGGTCGATGACCGTGACATATTTGTCAGTTTCTGGTGGTTAAAATATCCTTTTTTGTCAATTAGGGCTTGATTAAGTGCTTCCGACGGGCTTATGGTAGCTGAAAGTAGCTTCCTCTGGGTGTCTGTGTTCTTCATATTGCAAACGAAGATATCCCTTATCCATTCCGCCTCGTCAGATTCCTTGATGTTGCACGGGCTGGCCAGGTCCGTCAGTGCTCCCCAGAATTGTTCGTACGACTCGCGGTCTTTTTGCTTTCGATTTCGTAGTTTATATCTTTCGAACGTAGTGTTGGGCGGTTTGTTGAGTGCTGCGTCTAGTAGAGTCCAGAACTCAGAAAATGATATTGCTAGAATCTTGACTCTCGGGTTCTTTTGTGTAAAAACTCTTTTTCCTTCGCTCCCTAGGGCTAGAAATAAAATTCGTCTCATTCCATTAAATTTCCTCTTTTCTTCGTTGATCCGTTTCTCTTCGGCGGATTCATACTGTTTCATTGCGCTTTTGTTCCTGCTCTCTCTGTTGGCTTTTTCCGCGTCCGACTCGCTGCCTGTTGCTTTTTCCAAGATTGGAATTTGCGTCTCCGGTATTTCTAGTCCATGTAGGCTCTCTAAATCCAGATTTTTTTTCGCAATGATTGCCAATTGGAATTGGTCGCTCCATTGGGTCCAGGCATGCGGTGGCTCTAGAGTATTGTTAGGCCAATATTCTAATTCTATGGTTCTATATGTACAAGTTATGTATATAAGCTTAAAAGGATAAAACGGTAAAAGGAAGTAGTTGAATTAAGATTGTTAAAAAGGACAACTGAACTTTCGTTCATATCGACCAATGATCGTGACTAAACTGTTTAACAGGTATTAATTAAAATACTGAAGATCATTTTAAGATACTAAAAACAAATCACAACAGTTTGTCATTTGAACTAAACTTTAGCAACCATTTTTCTTTTGTAAAACAAGTGAAAAATAGGAAATTCTATTTTCAAACCCTCTAGTATTAAAACCTCAAAACAGGAAGAAATGAATCTTTCATGTCTAAAATATGAATATCGGATATCTTTAACGGGCTGCTTTTTCCCCATTTTCCAAAAATTTTGTAAGAATTCCATAATTCAACAGAGACTGTTCGAATATGATACTATTATTTTGTACATTTTTTTAGATGCAAACAATTAGCAATAACTTTTTTACAGTTTTAAGATTGAGGGCTTCATATTTTTAAGACCTCTACATTCAACTAATTTACGAGAATACTTGAAAATTCGGTGAAGAAGTCGTATAAATTTTTAGCTATTTCAGGGTAAAATTGAGCTAGATGTGATGGTATTTGATATAGAACTGATAAGCGCTTCTTTGAAAAAAAAATCGTCTCGCAAAAATTTTAACGACGCCAAAATTGATACAGTCCCAACCATCTTTCGACACTTGAGAATTTGAAATTTGAGGCAATTTTTGTGAAAATTTTGGGTCTTTTCTAATATACGGCCCAAACTTATTAGAATCGTTAAACGAGCTTCTGTGTTTAATAAAAAATCTGATTTTGTTTCGCTGGCAGTAATTTCAACCAATCAGATTCGAGCATCTTTTTTTCGAAATATGAAACAGATCAATTTTGGGCCGTTTACAAACCTCAAAGAATTCTCCTGCGGCATAGAACGAACTCTTCTGCTTTATAAAAAAATTCTGCTTTTTCTGCTCGAAGAAAATTTTCATTATTCAAGCGTTTATGACTAAAATTTATGACAAAAAATTACCAAACAATTACAAAAAAATACGACAAAAGTCGAATTGGAAAACGAACAGAGCACTTTCGGGAAGCAAAATAGTAGATTTGTAGAGTTGCGGATAGATGCACTTTTTGTATTTCTGAGAGATGGAGCAGTTTTTATTAAAAATCGTTGAATTAGAGCATAGATGTGGGTTTTTTTACTTGTGACGAATAGAATTGCAACATTTATTTTAGCATTTTGAAAATATTTTTGATAAAAATAGATGAATTCTACCGTATGAGTGAAATTCTGCTCTATGTGCTGCTCTATAAAGTTTTCTGCTCTATAAGACGAATTCTGCCGTTCTGCTAAACTCTGCTGCTAGCAGAATCTTTAAGGGCCTGGGCCGTATAGCAAAAACGACCCGCACGTTGTTCTTCAATCTCACATAATTGAGACCCTGGAAGTTTATCTAAGCCCTTAAATGTTTTCCAAAGAAACATTTGGTGCTATATAACAATTGTAATGCGGGAGCTCGAAACAAAGCAAAACGGCTAACTAGCAGAAGTATTAAGACAACAGCGTATTTATACTCGTCACAAAGCAGACAAATTTTGACCAATCAGAAACGAGACAAGGAAGATTTTAAAAACAATAATTATTTATTTCGTAAGTTTGCATTCTCATCTCGATTCTCATTGGTTAATATAATATTTGTCAGTTTACTGACGAGTGTGAATAAACGATTGTCTAAATACAAACCGCACTCTAAAAAAACGTTACTTTTGAGTCGAAGTCTTAAAAGACAATTTTATCGTGTGCAAATCTCAATTTTTAATCTAAAAAAAGATTTTTTTTTGGCATTTTTAACTCGGTTTCCAATGAATTTGGTCTGTGAAGTTGATTGAAGCCAATTTTAACCGAGGCTGAACCAAGGGGTGTGAATCTCGAAGCGACTTTGCACCCGTTCTTTCTTAGACTTCTTTTGACTCTTTCATGTTGAAGTTTTCTACCATCTAGGGTTGAAGCATCGGAACTTTTTCTCATAAACCAAAATGACTTCGTTTGTTCGATATTTGAATATTTGTTGATACACTGAGATAATCTGCTATGTCCATATTGGAAGAAGAACAGTTACAATACTCTGCATGCAGAAAAGAGAACAGAGAAAGAAGTTCAGAGCCTAATCTAACTTAGTTAGAGTTAGAATTGCTTTGAGAAGTTTTTGACATGGTTTCAAAAGATAACGATGTCAGCCCTCGGTGACGATGATCTTTCAAAATCACTTTGTTTAGCAGTTTGTGAAACAGTCCAATAATGAACAGTTTAAATTGTATTCCAATATTCTATTTATAGTTACTTTTGCTTTTAGACCTATTTTTTCCCGAATTTTTGATAATAATTAATAACTTAAACAGGCTAAAGCTGAAATGGAGTTAGATAGTAGAGCCTCGGCAAGCAAATCGGACGTTCCACAATTTGAGGATAGCCCCTTGAGCACCCAAGGAATTTTGGTCAAATCGAGTATCAAATCTGGATCCGAAACTGGAAACATCAAAACGAGCAATCCTGTTTGTGAGAAACAAGCGGCGTCATCGTCAAGGAGAGTCGACCTGAAAGCGTGGGCGTCGATTGTTCTTCTGACCTTGATGTTGGTTCCCGCGATGTCCCCTACGTACGGACTGAGTTTGATCATTGATGACATGCGTGAACACTTCGACACTTCGACCACTGCCATTGGCTGGATCATTTCAGCCGCCTGGTTCCTGACTTCGTCATTTACAGTTATCAGTGGGGTTTTCGTGACGCCTGAAAATAGCTTCACTTTCATCAAGGTGCGTATGTGCTTAAAATCTGCAAAAACATTGAACGACAAAAGTATTTAAAATGGAATTAGTTGTCACTCAAATTTTCAAGAACCTTCAAGCAATATCAAGCGACTGATTTTAAGGTTTTTTTTTGATTTCACATCAATTTTTTTCACATCGGTTCTTTTTTATTCGATTTTTGAAATCTACATTGAACCCTACATGGTGTGGACCTAGAAAACCCTAGTTTTGGCATTTGAACCCTAGATGGTAGAAAACCTTCTAAAAAAGGCAGTTTTGCTTATTTTGTTGCCTAGGACGACAAAATTGTAAGAAAAATGGGTCTTTTTGGCATTTCAGGAGGGTCTGAACAAATTGAGACAGAATGCCCCTACTCCTGAAAAAAAATCGAAAAAAAACCAACAAAATTTTTTAATTTTGATTCTTTAATTATGCATCTTCTAGCAACAAATGTGCAAGGTTTAAGAGCAGCAGTTTAAGTAGCTACACAATTTTCAATTTCTGTGAGTCCCTGGCTAATTAGCATAATTTGTTTTGGGCATAATTTGTTTTGGGCTTTTCCAGCTTGGTCAGTTCGTGTGCATAGTGAGTCTCTACTTGGCCTCAAAGTGCACCAGTTTAGTGACCATGTTCTGCGCTCTGGGCATCGGCTACGGGGTCGGCTGCAACTTCGTCTACTACGCCGTCTCAATTCAAGGCCAAAACTACTTCCCCCTCAAGAGTCAGGCCAGTATCGAGAAAAATAATAATATCTGATGATTATATTCAAAAATTGTTAAGATAATTTAAGTTAAGTTAAAGTTAAGTTTGAGTTAAAAAATGTTATGCTGAGTCAACTAAAGTTAACTTTCGTAAATTAAGTTCGTAACAGTCATCGACAAAGGACGTGATCAACATAAGAGCTATGCAGAGGTGCTGAAGTGCCCTTGGTTTGAACCTCATGCGTTTTAGGGTCATTTCTCTGGTATGCAGTTTCATGCAACAATCATCGATCATGGTGGGCCTCGATCCACCAACCTATTGATTAAGAAATGTCTTAGCTAATTGACAAACATACTTATGTGTTCCTCTTTCAGATGAGCCAGTGTAAGGCAGCCAGTGCCTTCACTCAGATAGCCCTGCCAGTGGGTCAGGTCATCTCAGGGGTCGCCTTCACCTACTTCAAGAACAGTGGCAACAACTCTTCTTCTTCTTCTGGCTGGCAAGATGCGATCCAGTTCTCAGCCATACTTCTGTTTGTAGTCGGATATATATGTCTGGCGATTGTGGAACAGCTGGCCAAGTCTTTCAACAAGAATCGTGAGATTCTTTTTTCTCGCAATCTTGGTTTTGAAATTTGATAATATTTCCTTAGGCTTTCGATAGAATTGTTATCTATGTTAGAGTTGTTATCTAGGTGACATGATTTTCAGTTCCAATTGTGTTTTTGTTCTGACCACCTCACTAGGGATGAGAAGGAACTAAACGGTATGCGGTGTTTTTTTTTTATCGCAAAAACAGGTACTTCAAGCACTACTGATATCACTTTGAAAAAGTTAAAAATAAGCAATCGATTTTCGTTGAAAATAAAATTGTAATTTAGTTTTGGCTGTGATTGAAACTAAGAGCGGACGCGGGGTGGGTAAACATTTTATTGCAGACATTTGACCCCCTGAAACATCAAAGGGTCCCCCTTTCGGTGCTTTTTTATGACATTAATTTTCAGCCGATTGACGCTAAAAATTTTCGAAAGCCGCCAATTTTGAGAGTAATTACCGTCAAAAATTACTAAAAAATGCTAAATTGGTATTTTAGGGCCCTGTTTTAAAAAAAATATCATAGGCGGAAAACATGGCAAAAACGTGGTCTGTATAGTGTTTTGAGAGAGCTCGACAAACCAATTTGATCGACCCAAAAAAATTTCGACAAAAATTTACATTTTTTTTTAAAAATCCGACACCCTCCCTCTCGAAAAAATTCTAAATCCGCTCCTGGTCAAAGCAAGCGCTGATTTAAAATTAACTGGCTGCCCTTGTTAATAAGGTGGCTTTTTGGTAAGTTTTCAAAAACTTCACGAGCTTTTTTAATGACTACAGTGCTGATTTAAGTTAACCGGACAAAACGAGCTAAACTTGAAATTTCAAACGCGTTTTTCTCAAGTTGGGATGAATTTAGGTGAACACTTATGGAGACAAAACTTGCTTAAAACTTTAACAGAATTAATATGGTGTAATCTGTTTTGCGAAATTCGGGCCCAAAGTGTTACCCCAAAAATGGGTCATTTTGGCTTTTCTTAGTTAATAACAAATTACGCCAAAAATAGCCAGTCGATCACAAATATAATTGGATCAAAGTGAGCCCCTTACGCAGCCCAACAAACAGAAGGTAATATTCTCCAAGAATTGCAAAACGTTAAAAAAATGTTTTTATATAAAAAGCTGGTATTTTATATAGTAAACAAAAATAAATTAACTTATACAGGGTTTTGGAGAATATACCCTTCCTAAAGTTTGTTGGACTACATAAGGGGCTCACTTTGATCTAATTATGTCTGTGATCGACTGGGTATTTTCGGCGTAATATTTTATTAACTAAGAAAAGCCGAAATGTCCCATTTTTAGGGTAAAATTTTGGACCCGAATATCGCAAAAAAGATTAAACCATTTTAATTGTGCTAAAATTTTAAGCAAGTTTTTTCTTCATAAGTTTTCACCTAAACTCAACCCAATTTGAGAAAAACGCGTTTTAAATTTCAAGTTTAACGCGTTTTGTCCGGTTAATTTAAATCAGCACTGTAGTACGTTACCCGTACCTAACAAAAACTTGGAGATCAGATCTGAGCATCTTAAAAACTTGCATATTTCAGATCTTGCCTACACGTGGTCCATATTTTTTTTGACGTGGGCATGCCTGAATCAGGTCTCAAGCAGGTATATATTTTTGTCACGAATCCAGACCTGCTCAGTTTGATCGACCAAAAAAAGTTCGAAAAAATTACAAAACCCGACACCCTCCCTCTCGAAAAAATTCCAAATCCGCTCCTGGTCGAAGCAAGCGCTGATTTAAAATTAACTGGCTGCCCTTGTTAATAAGGTGGCTTTTTGGTAAGTTTTCAAAAATTTCACGAACATTTTTATAGACTAGTACGTTACCCTTACCTAAAAAAAACTTGGATATCAGATCTGAGTATCTTAAAAATATGCCTATTTCAGATCTTCTCCATACATGGTCCATATTTTGTTTCGACATGGACATGTCTGAATCAGGATTCAAGTAGGTATGAATTTTTGTCACAAATCCAGACCAGCTCAAGGCCTGGTTCAGACCTGGAAATCACATGAGTCAGATCTGCGTGGGCTCAAATCTACTCAGGTCTGCATTTGTGACAAGTATTATTTTCCAGGTCTGAATCAAGCCTTGAGCAGTTGTGCGTTTGTGACCAAATCCATTCCTCCCTCATTCCTGATTCAGACAGGTCCATGTCCAAACAAAACAAGGACCATTTCTGGACAAGGTCTGAAATAGTCAATATTTTAAGATGCTCAGATCAGGTTTCCAGGTTTTTGATTTGAATGGAATGACCGACTCACCAAAATCTATACGAATCTCTCGTAATTCTATCCGAATCTATTTTAAGTCCATCTAAATCTCACTCAAATCCATTTTAAAAGATCGATTTAAGTGTCTAAAAAAACTATTTCATATCATTTTTTGCTATCACGGCAAATACATGCTATTTAAGAAAAAATTCAATCATATTATTCTTAATTCTTTTATTAAAAATACGTGGCAGATGTTATAGAAATCAAGAGAAATGTTCATTTTGTTCTGATTTCAAATAGAAACAGAAACATGAATTATTTTATTGCGTTCACAAAATGTGACGCCGCCGCCACCACCAAAAGAAATATGCTTTTATTCCCTTGCAAAAGGAAGGGAAATGCTATTGGAATAATTCGTATAACGTTTTAAGCATTGAGAATTGAAACGACTATTCTCATTCAATACGAATAATAACGATTCCTCTCGTAAAGTACGAGCATACGAAACCTTCTTCTCGTAAAATACGAATGTACGAATAAAGAATACGAAGTTAAAAGAAACTTCTCATTTGATACGAAAAGTGGCGTGATTTCCCAATCTGAGTATAAATAGAAGCTCAAAACTACGGGAATTCATTCCAATAACTTCTCTTCTACCACCACCACCACTCTCCTCAACCACCCCAACCCTTCTCTAAAATAATATTCAATCTCAGAGAAAAATATCTCCAATCTCACCGTAAAAAATAAATATTGAGTCAAAAGGCAACTTGCTGTAAATTCATACTAACTTCTTTTTTAATAAAATATTTCTCAGCGAATTTTAGATTTACTTTCTAAGATAGAAAGTAGAAAGGACCCTTTATTCCTAGCAAGCGTTTTGTCCGACGTATATAAGTTTTGCTAGCGTAGTAAATTGGTGCGACCAGTGAGGCTCACCTTCTAAAAATTCGCAAAGATTGCTTAAGTCTCAAAAAGAGATAAAAAAGCAAAGATTCCAATTCTCAAACTGGAGAATTGTTGAAATTTCTCTTACAAATAAAGAGAAGTAATAAATTTCCAAATCGGAAATTTAAGTTTTCTAAACAAATTTATAAACTTTTCTATCTTTCTTTTTAAGTTCTAAACTAAATATAAAATGGCTGATACCCCAATATCCCATCCCAACTTGTCTTTAATGACATTTTCGGGAAACGATCCGAACCAAAATGCTACAGCTTTTTGGAATTCAGTTGAAAACAAAATTCTTTTCTCATTAGGTCAAAGACCTGCTGATAATGATGCACGACGCAGCTATGATAGCAGACAACGATCCCTATTCGGATCATTGTTAACTGATACATCTCTTGAATGGTTCAATGATAATGTAACCAATGCTACCACATGGGCACAACTCAAAGATCTCTTCCTAAACAGATTTACTGACGGACGAGATCAATTCAAACATAGAATTGATGCTGAAAATGCAGCTCGCCAAGATGGCGAATTAATAAAAAATTATTTCCACAGAATCAAATCTTCTGTAGATAGAGGATGGCCCGAAAGTATTGATGAAACCGTTCATGCTACTGAAGCTGCTCAAAATGCTGAGAGAACTATACAAACCAGACAAAGAAGTCAAAAGTATATCGATTTCTCAATTAAGGTACTAAGACCTCTAGCCCTTAAACAAAAAGCTCATGAATACATGATAGAACATCCAAATGCCAATTGGGATCAATTCACAAATCAAGTAATTACTAAGGATCTAACATTCATTGTTGCTACTGATCCTGCTAATAAGTCAACAACGGATAAAATGACTTCATTAGAATCTCAAATTAAAGAACTAACTAAACTGATCAAGAATCAAGAAGTTAGTGCAATCAATGACCAGACTTCATTTCAACGACGTCACCCTGACATCAAGGGAAGACCTAATAGTACACGATTCTGCGAATATTGTAGAATGAATGGACATTCTATATCTAGATGTTCAAAAAAGCAAGTTCAGGACGAAGTAAATAAGTTGCGAAAAGAGCTCACAACAAAAAATGAACGAAGAGTTTCATTTGAAACCGATTATAAACGATATCGAAGACCGAATAACTTCCCTAACCAGAGTAACCCTAACCCAAGTAACCGGTTTTGGGATAACCAAAACAGAACTACTAACAATTCAAATCCTAGCCAAAATAACTATGGCATTCGCCATAATTATAACTATAACGGAAACAATTTCCAAAAGGCTAATGCACAATCGTCTTTCAATAACAAAAGACCCCAAACCTATGATGATAGGTATCCCAGAGAAAACAAATTCAGAGAAAATGAACAAGTTGCTAAACAGTTCTACTACCAAGAAAATAGGCAATTCAATAGTAACCCTAGAGGTCGACCATATAACACTGGAAGCTATAATAGCAATAACAGTCGAGACTCAACGCGATCTCAATCACCAAATTTTAGATCGAATCAAATACAGTCTGAAACTACCCACTGGGTTGAGGAAGAAGTCAATTACTGTGATGCTATCACTGATTTCTTTCCTTTAAACTATTAAAGTCTCCGAAACCAAGCGATGATAGTAATCCTAAATCAAGGATATATCTTAGCTTATATCATTTTGCCACCGGGGACAAAAATAATAATAGTGGACTTGAAATTGAATTCATGATTGATCCAGGATCAACTTGTAGTATCATAAACTACCCAACTTATCAAGAATTGGAAAAATTAGGTCAAAAAATGACAATTTACCGATCCAAAATTGAAGCAAAGACTTATAATGGATCTGATATACGTATGTTTGGCCATACATCTATTCAATCTTGTTTCGACACTGATGGAAAATATCCATCTAACCACAAAGTGTGGATAACTGAAGAGAAGACTGCTAATCTGTTAGGAGTAGACTTTTGTCATCTCTTCTTAAAAGCTCTCTACTTTGATATCCCCGCAGTTGAGCTCAAATCAAAAGAAGGTGTAATATCAAACGGGTTGATGAACAACGATAAAGAATATCCTAACGTTTCAAAAATTGTCTCAATTAACTTGAAAGAACCCCTGTTCATTCCAGCACGCTCTACATACTTATACAAACACTTGGCTGAACCAAATTCATACTTTGAAAAAGGGACTACATTCCTGCCTCATAAAAATACAACCAAAATCGAATTGGTTTTCATTAACACAGTTTGTACTCAAATTGAGCAAAGCCTACCTATCCTAATTGAGAATCAGAAAGATCATCCTGACACACTAAACAAGTGTGTACTAGGCTATGCAGTAACTGATATTCAAGGATACGAGGATAAAATATTTGCTATCCACGATTGTGATGAGTTCACAACGAGAATTTTAAATGAAAGTTCAGAATTCGATAGCTGTTTCATGCTGAACACTGTTGTCAATACAACACAGGAAAGCAATACTCAATTATCCGGCCCCTGTCTACAATATGTAGACTTCAAAAAAAGGTCCATATTCGAATCGAATATGCCCATTGCCCATACAATCTCTGCAGATAGAGCAATGAAAAAAGGATTTGCTGAATCGATTAGCAAAAGGTATCCTGAGCTACGACACTTTTGTAACTCAATACATGCTAACATTAACGATATTCTCATCTTCACTGATCCAAAATCTGGACAAATCATATATAACCTGATTACCAAACAGAGGTACTTTCAGAAACCCACTTACGACGCTATATTCAATACCTTGTCCGAAATGAAAGATCATGCTATAGCAAATAACATTCGATCTATCGCAATGCCCAAAATTGCTTGTGGCTTAGATAAAATGAATTGGGAAGAAGTTTCCAAAATCATTGTCGATGTATTCCAACATTCTGGAATTACTATATTTGTCTATGTTTCAGGACAAGAAATCAAGGACATGCCTGCCCTTGAAGTGTTTGATACAGAGAATGTATCAGAAATATTTGAACAAATTGGTTCAGATATAGTCAAAGTATGCAAAAATGAAAACGAATTAGCAACCGACTTTTCTAATGATGCAAAGAACCTTTGCAGGCCTCCCTTGAAAAAACAATTTAAAAAGTACCGAAACAAAGAACATAATGATCGGCTAATTGCCTTTCTAGTCAACGAAACCTTTACCCAATACTCCTCAATTGATAAGGACAATAGTAGTACTTTGGAAAAAATCGAAACTACTATTAAATTTTTATCTGACTTCGATTTCACACAAAGTGATATATCGGATGATGAATTTGCAGATCTAATTCAAATGCTGATAGAGGATCAAGATGTTTATTCTCATCACAAATATGATATTGGAAAAACAAAACATAAATTCCATATACCACTCAAAAAGGACGCAACGTTCAAAAAACAACGACCGAGTAAAATTCCAGTCCATCTAAGAGATAAATTGGACAAGTTAATGGATGAATTAATCCAAGCAGGCATAGTCAGGGAACTAAATGAAAAAGATGATATGAACTCATGGTTCGTAAATACAGTCATCATTCTTCCAAAAAAAGACTACGTTAAGTTGGTCTTGGATGCTAGGTATCTAAACTCAATCACAGATACTAGCAATTGTAGTTGGCCATTAGAACCACTACAAGTTCTCATGACCCGAATAAACGGATCATACTTCACAAGTAGTGATCTCTCTTGTGCCTACCATCAAGTACCTCTAACAGATGAGGCACAGAAATTAACAAGCTTTATTGTAGGAGGTAGACAATATACCTACCAAGTTGGTTTCTATGGTTTGAAACCACTTCCAAATTTCTTCAGTAAACTAATGAGATATGCCTTCGGACCCCTCATTAAAGAAAAAAAAGCAATTACTTACATAGACGACACTCTGTTACAGAGTCAAAGTAAAAATGAAATGTTTGACACAATTCGAGAATATCATTTTCTTTTACGGAAGGCCAACTTAAAAGCTGCCCCTGACAAAACTTTTTTCTTCCTAAGAAAAGTTAAATTTCTAGGCCACGTTGTCTCTAAAGATGGTCTTTCCCCAATCGCTTCACGAATTGATGACATAAAAAAATTGAAATCCCCTGAATCAAAAACAGAAGTTCTAGGAGTATTAGGTGTCATGGGATTCTACAGCACATACATCATCAATTTTCATGTGGACGCAAAATGTCTATATGAACTGGCAAACAGTAGTGATAAGTTTCAATGGCTACCATGCCATGAAGAAGTTTTTCAAAAACTGAAAGACAAATTCTGTCATGATATTTCAAATGCCATACCTGATGTAAACTACCCATTCCACATTCACGCCGACTCCTCAAATGTAGGAACCGGATGTATACTCATCCAAGACTTCCCTGAAGGGAAAAGAATTGTTTCTGCCAATTCTAGAGTCTTTGATAAAGCTGAGCAGAAAATGTCTACTCAACATCGTGAATTATGTGGAATAATATCTGCTTTGCAAACCTATGAATTCTACATTATAGGTTCACCCTTTCCTCTATACCTATATTGCGACCACAGACCTATTCTCTTCTTATGGTCCAGAAAAGGACAACTTTCTCATAGATTTTTCAAATATCAAGTCGTATTGACAAAATTCAACAATTTGAAAATAATATATACCCCAGGTTCAAACCTAGCCTTTCCTGACTTATTGAGCCGAAATGTACCCATCGCTGATATCAAAAGATATCAACTAGAACACAAAACCATTCCAAATGATATAAAGTTCATCCTAGACAATGGAGAACAAATATGTTATTCAGTACTCCACAAAGATGTTAACATATTTCAAAACGATTGCTATCCAGTCATTGCTCAAGTGCAAGGCGGAAAAAAGAAATTAATCAACATAAGTGACAGAGGAGACTTCAGCATTGAAGATGCTCCAGAATATTTTGAAGAATCTTGTAGTGCGATTCAAAATATAACAGATTCCTTCCGATTTGGCAAACAAATTAACCAAATCAAACGGCTATCTATACCAGATATAAACAATGAAAACATTTATGAAGAAATTCCAGATGAAGTATCTGCACTTGATGATCCTTTGGAAAATTCAGAATGGCTTGACTTATATGAAGGCAATGTTGAGAACAACCTTCTCAACGACCTGTTTAAAGCAAAAAATGATTTTGCAACCAAAACAAAATCCTTGAGGTTAATTGAACCCCTAAGTCTCCAATCTGAAGAGAATAAATCAGATTCTCTTGAACTGATAGCAAAAATGACCGACTTTGCTAAAGAAGCAAATTTAGACGTTGAAACAATTATGCAAGAGCAGTGTAACGATACTTTAATCATAGATATCAAAAATTGCATAAAGCAAAACGAAAAGCCAGAAAGAAACAAAAAAAATCCTTATCGTGAAGAAAAAGGATTAAAAGCCTATATCAGGCAGTTCAAATTATTATTCATTGAAGACCAACATGATCTTCTATGTATTAATGAATATAATGATGACTACACTAAGAGTCCAAAAATTTGCTTACCCATCTCTCTAGTGCTAAACTGCTTTGAGTTAGCTCATAAGCATCCTCTTAGCGGTCATCACGGCGAAACAAAAACTTTGGAAATAATCAAAAGATATTTCTATTGGCCCGGACTCTATAAATGGGTCAACATGCTTCTTCATGATTGCCTAGAATGTCAGAAAAATAAACCTAAACGAAAAGACCTGAATGAAGCTCCATTACAACAATGGGGACAATTAGAAACAATCCCAATGAAAACGATCCACATTGATCATAAAGGTCCACTTAGACCATCAAGTCACGGCAAAAACCCATGCAGACTCTAAGGAAACCATTAAGCTCTTAGAGAAATACATAACAACATTTGGTACTCCACAACAAATTATTCATGATAATGGAAGTGCATTCATGAGTAATGACTTTGCTCATGGGTCCTCTGAATTGGGAATAACCCTGAGACCAAGAACTACTTACTCGCCTTGGACTAACGGAAAAGTTGAAGTCCAGAATAAACATTTAACCCAGTACTTTCGACATTTCTTGAGTACCTCAGGCTCAAACTGGTCTGAATTAACAAATAAATTTGCTTTTGCACATAACACCGCCATTAATTCAAGTACAGGTTACACTCCATATGAGATTGTCTTTGGCATAAAACCTCAGGTTCCCCTTAGCCTTAAATTAGGCCTCTACCGCGACCAAAACAAAAGATGTACCTCTGAATTTTGCGCTGGTCTCAAAAATCATGCTCATACCGAGCATAAGTCAAACAATGAGACCATAGATAGATTTCTAAAAAATCAAATTTCCGCTGAAATACTAAAAAGGGAAAATGATTTTAAGTTGATTTATAGTAACACCTATACCCATTGCCGCCGCATCACTAATAAGGCCCACATGTTCCGAAATCAATTTAAATTAGGACGGCCTATAAAAGAAGGCACAAAAGTGTTACTAGAAAACAGATCCAAACCACTATTGAAAAGTCAAAAACTTTTGAATTTGAGATCTGGACCTTACACCGTAATTGAAAAAATCACGGAAGTAACATACGGAATTCAAAATGATTTCACTAACGAAAAAAAGATTGTCCACCGCAATCATATTGTTGAATACTTTCCTAAAGAACAACAAATGCCCAAGCTACTACAAGAGTACTCTAGTGATTTATTTTCAAGTGATTTTTATGATCATATAACAAATCATCAAATCGACTCTTTCAATAAACCTAAACAGGTTGAAAATCTACAATACCAGTTTTGGCCAGTAGTCAACAATGGTTATCAGCAATTGACTGATCATACCCCTACAAATGAGGATCAAAATAAAACCATTGTTCATGAGCACCCATTAGATTCAGGCAGAGAAACCATGCATCTAAGAATTTTGTTCGATGCGACTGCGATTGACCAGAATTTTAGACCTATTCGAAGTTCGACCCCCTATCCTGCTGATAAAACCCCTAATCCTCCAACTAGTCAATCTAGTAGTTATGGCCACCGCCGCCTACCTAGCCGCAGTATAAGTCCTAATACTAGTCTCGCAAATGACTTTGGCCGCCGCCACCAAAATATAACAACACAATATAATACTCCCCGTCCTCCTGATATCCCTCGTTTATCTGAATCATCAGAAAACTTTACTGACGGAAAAAATATCCCTCATAGCTCTCAGGAAAGCTTCTATGAGAACACTCGATCCGCACCTGGATCACTTTCTGAATCCAAAAAACCTAAACGGACAAATCGTCCTACAAACTTTTATGGAACTACAATTCCATCTAGTCTAATTGGCAAATTTAAAAAGAAATAAAAACACTAAACCATTTATTTGGCCAAACTAAATATATTTTTTAATTCTTTCTATTGGCCTTTTCTTTTTTTTTTCTTTTTCTACTTTATAAATATTTCGTTTGTAATAAAAACACAAAACACCAAAAATAACATGTTAATAAATAAATTTAAAAATAACTTTTATAAATACAAGATTTAATATCTGTGTACGATTTCACTAGTTTGATTGCCGCCATCTTTTCCAACGAGTTTTCCGCGGCCCTACTCAGACTCCTCACTGCAAACTGCAGCGCTGAGTAAGGCCGCCACCAAGCTTGATATATCTCCTCCAACATATTATCAAGCTCTATTTTTCGTCTAAACTCTGCCTCCGCCACTGGCTTTTTGAAGAATTCTTCTTGAAACTAAAACAAATTTATATAGTATTTCTATGTTGCCATGCCACTTGAATAAAAAAATTTTTTTTATTATTTTTAAAATTTGGTGTTTTGTAAAACAAACTTACATCCTCTCCAAAGAATATGGACAAAAAGTCCATTGTCTCTTGGGAAACCACATGGTTTCCACTCCATGGGCTCCGAAGTTTCTTCGCGAAGCACCTACTTTGTATTGAGCCCAGCTCAAACAGTTCATCAGTATTCAGGACCGGATACTTGAAGATGTAACTCCGGTCCATGAATATCATGAACTCCATGGGCGTCAGATTTGCACCCTTTTCGACTAAACCGTCGTAGATTTCGACCCTTCTCTCATTTTCCTTGTCCTCCAGCAAGGCTTCGTGTGTGAAATCTAACTCATCCCGCAAGTTCAAAAACTTCTCGGGGAAGTCCACCAGATTGTCTTCAGGCTCGATATAACTCATTTTTCAGAAAGCAAAAATTTTTAAAAATACTGAGATAACAGATGAAGTTTAAACGGAAAGCACACAAATGATGTTGCTTTTAGTCCTCTTTTATGAAGAGATGTTTTTTTTCATTTTCCTCCTCCAATAAGGAAGGGGAATGCAGTTGTTAAAATTAACATCAGCATAAACGAATGATTATCATTCCACTGCTAGATCTCAACAAATCAAAACTAAGTGGAAAAACCACGACATTAAGCCAGAGTGGAAAAACCACAAAACGAATGGCGAATGAATTACGACTTAAAAAGAGTCACTTCCGAAAGACGCCGAATAACAACGGCCAATCAGAGCTTAGATTTGCAAAAAAGCAAAAACAGCCTTTAAAAACTAACTGATATACAGTTGTTTTCATTCTTGCTCAATTCCACATCTTTCATTCAAATCCTCCTCTCTCTCTCCAAAAAATAAAATCTGCTGAATTCCTCAACAAAAATTGAAATCTAACTCAGATTTCCCATCACAAAAATCCACAAAATGACAAATCCAAATAGTGAAATAGAGGAAGGTGAACTAATGGACCAAGATCCTGTTCTAACCACTCTCGAGGAAATGCTTAAAGTGAGTACTTTTAAAAATTCTTTTGCTATCATTCACCACCAAAAAATAATTTTGCAAAAAATTTATTTGGTTGGTCTTTTAACTCTAATAATACTTTCGAATCAAACCTCAGCATTTGATCCGAAAGAACAATTATATGCAAATACTGCAAATAATCTTCGGGTTGCTCATTATGATTGTCAACTAATGACTTCTAGCAAAATGTTCTCTCTAAATAAAGTAGCACCTTGCAAAGTCCAACCAGAAAATATTAAAGTAGCCCATGCTTATGTTACTCTATATCAGAGACATTATCGCACAAAAGTAAATGCGACAATGTGTCGAATCAAACACCAATCAATGCGTTGGTTCTGCGATTCTTTTGATTCGAGTGGTATCGACGCTCGACAAAATATGATCACTACAGATCTCCATTTATCTGCCGATCAATGTAAATCGGCCGCCGACAGAGGCTATCTGAACCTAGGCTATGCTAGTATTGGAAATATTCCTTTCAAATTTAATGTTAAAACAGTGACTAATGCCCATGCTGGCAAAGTTGACGGCAAACATCATAACGAATGTGATGGCCGTTCTTGGATTAAATTGGACACTTTTGAAACTTACATGCAAAATGTAACTCTGACTGTTAACCTCAAAGATGGAACAGTCAATAATTGGCAAAACAATCCTTTGCCCTGTCCAGTGTCTACAAATGGATGTGAAACAACATCCTTAGACGCTTTTGCTTATACTTGGGAAGAACCCAACAATTGCATTTTCACTGTTTTAAACAGATTTCCGGCTAAAATGATTCAAAACGAAGAATCATACTACATAATTAAAGGCGATTCTAGCCCATCTATTCATTCTACCCATACAAGGGATTCTCAAAAATTTATGCTACAGGTGATGAATAAACCGCAATCTCTTTGTGGTCATCCCAGAATAGTGTATCCAACTTCATATGATTCACTTTTTATTGCATACACTGACGGTTTCAATATGGATACTGGAATCCAAGTTAAACCAACCCCAGAAACGGGAACTATTCATAATGCCGGCCAACCAAATTCTACTTTTCTCACATTAAGTGATGATTCGCCGCCACTCCAATTTTCAAGTCATCAAATTGACTACGAAGCTCATATAGGTACCAAATTGGACTATATTCTTTTTTATAGCTTCTACATGCTCAGAACGGCCGAGTTAGCCCTTCTGCAAAATCAATGTGAGCTAGAACGCTCCTCAATATTAAATACTTTAATGCTTTCACTTGAAAGCCCCCGTTTGGCTGGCTATATTCTAACCAAAAACCGCTCTATGTTCTTAGAGACCAATGGCAATGTTGCCTGGCTCTACCATTGTCCGAAATTTTATTCACCTTTGCAATTAATGGATGAATGCTATAATCGCATTCCCATTATGTATAAGGAAAACATTCGATTTGTCGATCCAATTACGCGACAAACTTTTCAGTCGGCAGATCTACAAGACTGCTCCGACAAACATTCAAATCTCTTTCAACTAGATGTTGATGATGATAAGTCCTGGATTGAATTAACCCCTCAAATTACAAGGGTTACAGGACCATATCTCTTTGAACCAAAAGAGATAATTCAAAAGATTAAGCATTCTTTAGCCTCTAGCCAAGGCGCTTCAATCTACACTTATGCTCAAATGCAAAAATTCTGGAATATGATTTCCGATAATTCAGAGATGAAAGGAATACTGCAAAAAGTATCCAGGTCCTTTCTAAATGCTAAAAAAATTCTTTTCAAGGACTCATACAGCCCACTAGGCTCTTCCCGAACAATCTATTTGGACTATCTCATCTCTCCAAACTTTTGGAAAAACGAATACACCCGTATATTCGGCAAAGTACAATACTATTTAGAAAAATGCGGAATAGTCTTCGCCTCTTTTCTATTTGTGAAATTTATTCTAGATTGCCTAGTATTCATAATAAAAGCTATGCATATTCACAAAATCACCGGCCGCTCACTACACTTTGGCAAAGTATTACTTGCCGCTTCATATAATATACTTTTCACTTCCATAGTGACCTCAATTTTCACTCAAGATGAGGAAACTGAAAAAATAGAACAAGAATGTGATCAGAAAATACAAGCCCCTCTTTTAGAGGAAATTGACAAAATGAACCAGGATCGCATGTATCCTCACATCCAATTAACAAGTTTTGAGAGAAGAACTCAAAACTTGGATCACCCAATAAACCCAGTCTAATAAAAAAAATTTCTACTGTTCTAGGATATACCAACTGATTCAACTATGGACGCAACACTTGATGACGACTTGAGAGATTTCGAGGATCTCCTCTCACTTCTGCCACCAACCGATCAACTGGACTCGCAGATTTCAGCACTCAATCAACAACCAACTGTTTCTACTACTACAACACCCACTGCAAAGCCGACCTCAACACGATCCTTCGTTGAGCCACTACTTCAAACCAGTTCAGCTGTCCCGATAACTACAGCATCACAGCCACCACCCCTAAAAATTTCACCCCCTGATTTTAAAATACCCCTGGTTCCCTCGAATTCTAAAATTAAAAAACGGACCCAGATTGTAAGACCATATAAGATACTAACGGCAAATACGCCGGTATCAACTTCTCATTGTCCAATGACCATTAGGCGACAGCCCTTGCACCCCACTGAATTAAACACTAAATTACATATTCAGTTAGAAAGGGAACGATACATTAGTTCTAAAAGCAATCCTGGCTTCGATATGGATCTCAAATATGCTTTGAATCCATTAATCAATCGTTTTAAATTAGAAGCCTATCACCCTATAAAAAAAATGTATTCCATAAATAATTCCCCTCTTGAATATCAAAAAATCTATGTCCCAGCAAAATATCTGACAGCAAAATTACAAACCCCCCAGTTAGATGACTATACTGAGCAAATTCAGCGCAGTCATATACATGAAACACACCAAATCCGGGAGCTGAAAAAGCATATCCACAATTTAAAAACAAAAAATCAACAACTTATAGCCCGGTTGGAAGGAAAATTGTAAGAAATTTATCCTTTTATTTAAACATTTATTCTTTCGCTTTATATAGCTATGTAGTATAGCTATAAATTTCCTTTCAACAATCTTGACTTTTATAAAAAAAACAAAAAACACAAAAAAATACCCCCTTTGTATGAACCAGTCCTCCCCTTATTACGCGTTTGGACAGACTTCACATACTTCAGGAAGAAAAGGAGACCTCGGAAAAAGAATGTTTAAGGGATAAAACTAACCTTCAAACTTTTGAGAAACAGATAATTTTGATGTATTTAATTTTATAGTTAAATCCCTTGGTTGTGTAAACTCTATTTTGATTTATAAATGTAACTGATGTATTTATATTTATTCAAGCCTGACTCAAAGTATCAGTTGATTAAAAACATCTGCTACCTGTAATACCAATAAACTACTAACCAACTTTATGAGATTGAAAGAAAAAGCTTTTGTTCAAAAACATCTGCTACCCCTAATACCAACAAAACTTTATGAGATTGAAAGAAAAAGCTTCGATCGATCAACAATTACCCCACTATTCAAGTGGAAGTAATAAAAAAGAAAGTTTTAGTTTTTTTCCTCTCCAAATAGGAGGATGGATATGTTCTGATTTCAAATAGAAACAGAAACATGAATTATTTTATTGCGTTCACAAAATGTGACGCCGCCGCCACCACCAAAAGAAATATGCTTTTATTCCCTTGCAAAAGGAAGGGAAATGCTATTGGAATAATTCGTATAACGTTTTAAGCATTGAGAATTGAAACGACTATTCTCATTCAATACGAATAATAACGATTCCTCTCGTAAAGTACGAGCAAACGAAACCTTCTTCTCGTAAAATACGAATGTACGAATAAAGAATACGAAGTTAAAAGAAACTTCTCATTTGATACGAAAAGTGGCGTGATTTCCCAATCTGAGTATAAATAGAAGCTCAAAACTACGGGAATTCATTCCAATAACTTCTCTTCTACCACCACCACCACTCTCCTCAACCACCCCAACCCTTCTCTAAAATAATATTCAATCTCAGAGAAAAATATATCCAATCTCACCGTAAAAAGTAAATATTGAGTCAAAAGGCAACTTGCTGTAAATTCATACTAACTTCTTTTTCAATAAAATATTTCTCAGCGAATTTTAGATTTACTTTCTAAGATAGAAAGTAGAAAGGACCCTTTATTCCTAGCAAGCGTTTTGTCCGACGTCAATAGTTTTTGCTAGCGTAATAATTTAAAGCAGATTTTGAGCTCAAAATTATGCAATGAATCATAGAAAATTATCACTGTATATCAGATATTGGCTGAAATGTTATGTAACAAATCAAGAAAAAGGTCGATATTAATCAAATTTTGAGCTCAAAAATATGCAACCAAAATCAAAGAAAATAATCCGTATAAATCAAATTTTGGGCATAAAGCTATGTAACAAATCAAAAAAATTGTCAAAATAACAAAACAAATGAAATGACAATATGCGAAAGTATGAGATTTTTTTGAGCTGGAAAATATGCATTGAAACCATAGAAAATTATCATTTTATATTAGATATTGAGCTAAAACCTTTATAACAAATCAAATTTTCAGCTCAAAAATTGTTTGGAAGTTAAGATTGTTTTTCTTTCTTTTTCTGTCTAATATGACGTTCATTTGTTGCACTGATAATATCAATTTCCGACTCAACTGTCGTATTGTCGCATTCACAATCTGATGAAAAAATATTAATTTAAAACAAAAGGATATGAAGTCAGGTGGCACAAGTCATACAGCTGCTTAACAATCAAATTTTTCTGAAACCCCTTTTTTTAATTTCTACACGCCGTCGGGAATCTATTTTGCAATATTAGAAAAAATTTAAAGGTTATTTTTTGTTTCGCAGGTTTTTTTTCAGCTACCTGACTTTTCCTCCCACAGTTAGTCGAAAGCCTTATCAAATGTTTATGTCCTTAGCACTGTATCTTTCTGTAACATTAAGTTAAGTTTTTGTATCGTCCATATATGCAATCTCACAACGAATGGATTTACCCCTGGCATATCTGTAGTTTTCTTTTATTTCTGGTCAAAAATGTTTTACTTTTCGTGTTCAAATAAAATTTAATTTTTCAGAGTCGGAGTCTAAGAAGAACGCAAAGAGCAACCAACTGCAGCGATCGACGCGGATGAAGCTGATGAGCAACTTCAAGCGCCAGTTCTCCACCCAGACCCTCAAACTGCCCGCCTTCTACTGGCTCAATCTGGACCTCTTCCTCTTCTGGGCTTCGAACTTAGTGGGATTGATGTTTCTGCCCACTGAGATGAAGGCTAACGGATACGCACACTTGCAGGTAATAAAAAAGAGCAACAGTTACTCATAACTTTTCGCTGAATTTGTCAATTTTGTTGTTACGTGTTTCTTGGGATGTTTTAAAGTAATCGTAGCAAGGCATTTGTTTTCAGTGATGAAACTATGCTACACAATGACAACTCTTGGGAGTCTTGTAGATGATTTTTAGCCTACAATGAGCAGTTTTGATCGGTTGTTTGTTGAAGGCACTGAAAAGTTAGCAATGCTCCAAAAAATTCTGAACTTCGAAAGTTTTGCTCAAGATAATTGCTCATCGAGAAAAAGCTAAGGGATGCCCACACTCACCCATCCCCAGGGGCGGATCTAGGATTTTCTCGAGGGGGGGGGGGCGGATTTTCAAAAAATTTTCTAAAAATTTGACGACCTTTTTTTTTTTTAGGTCGACCAAATTGATTTTTTGAGCTCTCCCAAAGCACTGTTTTGCCCCTATATTGGCAAAATTTTAAATTTTCTGCGGCGCAGGCAAATTTTTGAAAAAACAGTCAAAAAAGCCGTTTTTGGGCACTTTTTGAAAAATTTGCCCATCCCATATGGTATTTATAAGTTGGTGTCCGTCACAAATGCAACGCCTAAGCGATACATGAAAACGATTAACCTTTCAGTTCCGATAGATACCCCTTTTCATTTACTATGGGAATGGGCGAGGGATTAACATCTTCTTGGATCCAGTAAAAAACTAATTTTTCTAAAGAGATCTACCGGAACTGACCCTGGCCTAGTGAAATTCGTTTGACCAATTTACTTGCATGTACTAAATGCACTGCAAACATCTACTTAGTTCTGTTTTCAGATCCCCATTCTCACACTACAGGGCGTGTCAGGCGCAGTTGGCCGACTGTGTCTGTCAGCCGCACCCTTCCTCTGGCCCCCCAAACTGGGATCTGTCAAGTTTTTCCGCCTGTTCCCCTCCAAGGGGGCTATTCTGGCAGTCTGCTTCCTGAGCTCGTTCGCTCTTGGCTCCCCCTACTCGTACTATGTATTGACAGTGGGGGTGGGAGTGTCTAGTGCAATTGCAGGAGCTCCTCTACTAAATGTGTCACAGGTAATTTACAACGTGATATCAAAATATACCCATCAGACAAAAAAAGAAGCAGTTTTACCTTTAATTTGATCATAGAATTGCTTTGAAGCGGGTGATTAGTTTCTAGTTTTTAGGGCAAATATTTGTTTGTACTTGGGAATGAGCCGAACCTTTGAGATTTGAGTATGGTTAATTAAAAGAATTTGATCAACAAAGTTGTATTTTTTTCAATTTTGCTTGATTTTCAGGAAAACTGAAAATTGTCAAGAGTAGCAGGCGGGGCAGGATAGTTCGCCTTTTAGTTCACATTGATTAACGAATGATTGAGCATTTAGACTAGTGGAAAGCATTTTCACTAGGCAATATGATGATTTCCGGAGCGATTCCCCTAGTCAATTAAATTTTGTAAAATTGGTCTGAATAAAAAGCCATCCCAAGCTTATATTGTCCTTATTTTCTTCGAATGTCGGAGCAATAACAAAGATGAAATTGAGGTAATTGATCTAATTGACGTAGTAGCTTTCAATGATTCAGTTGATCTTTGACTAAATACGGTCTAAACACAAATATTGGGCGTATGAGATCATGTGCAGAACTTTTGATATATGAATATCATTACTCAAAACCATTTGATATCCAAGAAAACTGAAAATGTATCTGAGGCAATCTTTTTCCTTGAGAAAAAAGTCTAATATCTAAAAACCACGTATCATCTTGAGTACCTTCAGCAGACAGATTATTTGCACCGCCGAAATTCAACAATCAATTCTAAATAACAATTGCTTGGGCAAATTTTCTATGAGACTACACAAAAAGAAGGCATCACTAATTTTTTGATTTTACAACTCTAATAGTTCTGACAACCCGCACCGGAATTTCATGGATAGAAATCTATTACGATGAAAACCTTTTGTTCAAAATTGTGTCGGTAGAACCCATTATTAGAGAGAAAAGAACCTAAAATCGATTGATTTTTAACAACAAAATTCATTAAGACCATTATAACCAAATATAATGGAACCTGATCTAAACTATATTTTATGATTGGATAAATTAAATGTTTTACCAATGTAAAGTATTTAATATTAACCAATCATGATCCATCTAACTAACAACCCACTTATTTGTAAGTGCTGAAGTTACTTGTAATTTCAGCACCAGAGAGATTTGAATTTAACTTAGAAATTAGTTGGACTCTCCCGAGCACTTCAGCAGCCGCAATAAACCAGTATACCCTAGATCTATTGAGCCTAGCAGAGACTAGTTAAACAACCTGAGACTAGATAGTATAAGAGTAAGATTAGGATCGGTATTAGACTAAGAAGTTGCACGAATCTATCCGGCCGAAAATAAGATAGCGTGACGAGCAGACGGTGTACCCTATCCGAAATTACTCTATGAGTTATACACCCCAGTCCTAACTCATCTGGTGCGACCATAAGTCTCGAACAAGACCTTACTAGATTAGAATTAACCAAAATTAGATTAGAAATTAGACAAAAACATTTACAAAATGTTATACGACAATAATTTAATTGAAATGTCTCTCCGACTCAATAGATCAGAGCCAATATTCCGAACCATAATAGAACTACCCGGAATTGGAAGAAGACATCGAACCAAAGACGACATACGACAAAGTAGAAACTTGCCGTATAGTTATATGATAGTTCGGCAAAAGCCAGAACAAACTTTTATATTTCGAATACTACTTGCAATGAATTTAGATTTCCATTTGCAAACATAAAACCTTGAAGTAAATCTTCAAAATCATTTCAGGCGCTAAACAAATTAATATTATACAATAACGATTGATAAAAAGATCTAAGATCGTTTTCCTAAAATTCTGCAGTATTATACAAAACATGTTTGAAGAATATTTATTGGAAAATAAAAATAAAAATTAGTAGCATGACAATAAATGGTTAGTAATCATAAATCATCCTGTTGTTCCAGCTTCATCACCTAAAACATAACAGCAATCATAAACCCACTAATATCATCAAAACACTAAATCTTTCCTTTACACAAATTTAAAACGTTATTAAAATTTAAAGTCACTTAATTTAAAATCAGATCATCAAGGCTTATCCTTGGATCTTAAATCATTTTCTACTTAATTAAATTTTAAATTTGATCATCAAGGCTTATCCTTGGATCAAACAGAACAACTTTGTTCTCCCCCACCCACTTAATTAGTGTCTAACGACCTCAAACGTCGATTCACTACCCAACCCTTTCTAAAAACCCAAGACTAATAGAAATTTTTAAACAAAACTAATCATTCAAATTAGGATAAACAGTGAAGAACTTCGGTTATTCATCCTTCACTTGACCCCTCCTCTTACCAGACCCAGGATAAATCTTAGACTTAGTAAGTTTAAAATAGTATCTAACGAACTACTCGCGTTCTAATTATACCTGAACCTTGTGGATCGATTTACTATTCTCCAACCCTTGAACACAATCACTACCCCTAAGTAAGATTAAGTAAGTTAACACCTTAGCTTATACTAGTCACGAGAAAGTAAAAATCATTCTTCGGAATCGATATACTTTTCTCTCCAACCCTGAACAACTAGACCCAGGTTAAGCTAACCAAAAAATCGTAAGAACTAACAGTTTAAGTCAATAGAAATCATTTAACAACCTTTTGCATCCGTCATTCTAAACCTTATGTCATTTAAAAACCTAGGAAATAAACAAACAATCATTTTACACAATTGTGAAATAGATAACAAAAAATACGACCTTGTAATCACACCTCATACACAAACAATTGGATACATTCGAACAAAACGACAAACACTAAAGAGAAAAATAATAACTAAACAAAGACAAATAACACGAAAAAGATTTTCAAAAAATCGAAACGCATTTTCAGAATCAGAAACCAACAGTTTAGACGAACTTTACAAACTAAAAGAATCAATAGATAAAAATTGCCCACAACACGATCAATTATATTTTTCTGACTCAGAAACAACTTCAAATTCATCACAAAGAGGAAAAAGAAGAATAAAAAAGCAGTATAAACACAAACCAGTACATCTATACAATTGGAATCAACCAATTCGACACATTAATAATTACATATTAACAGTCATCGAACGAAAAAATGAGTTCAACACACACCCCAGGTGACGAAACTCCAGATGACGATGAAATCTTTCCTTTTATAGTAGACGCAGATACTGATAGAGGACAACACATATTTTGTCAAAATTTACTCGTAAATTTATTTGAACCCGGAATCAGTCCATGTAAAACAGAGTTCCCCGATGTAAAAATCAAAAGACAAATCATAGATCACTATCTAAAAGATATATGCAACATAACACAACAGTATGGAATCTACTCTATAGAATTCACTTCCCCAAACCATAATAATAGAACATATACTATTCAAACAGACGACCTTGATTTAGAATTTTCAAAAGTTTTTTCAGAATATATAAAAAGCATCCAATACCATAACTCACAAAGAGCAAACTCCATTTTCACCAATGAAGTTTTCGCACTAATATATAGTTATATTTCGATATTAGAAAATGAACTCCCATTAACAAATGTCTCACCGACAGAAACATCTAAACATTTAAGAGTACGACATGAAATCACACTACTCTCTAGTTATTTAAACATCATTAAAGAAAATTTCACGAAAGACGACGTTTCACAACATACCAAACACGATTTACAAAAAATTTTAGCATGGTTCATAATAGATTATTTTACACACAATATTGATTTAATTGCACAAGCAAGAAAAAATTTTAGACCCCAAAATTCGAACGATGATACCGCTATCACAGAACAATCAGATTATGTTTGGGACCCCGAATGGTCTCATTCCGCATTTATAAACTTTCCACAATCAATCTCAAGTCAAGCAATAGGTACAATATCTTACATAAGAGATTATGTAAGAGTAATACCATTAACAATTGATGCAACACCATTAAACTATAATACATTTTTACCCGATACACAAAATAATAGTTTAAACTCTACAGTCATACACAATGAAAACCTCAATGGAACTAGGAATCTTACTCAACAAGATATCCAGACACCATCACACTTCATAAATGAAGAAATTGTACACACAACAACTACACAACAAAGTATTTCACCAATACGCCCAAATTTAACAACACCAAGAAATACAAATCCTTCACAAACACAGGTAACCTTACAATCAACCGTTAAACCTTCGGTTGCCCCTAAATATTCACATATGGATTACCAAACATACAAACCCATGACAATACCATCAAAAACACGCAAAACATTCACTAGAAACAACTTTGCAGACCATAATTATAATTATACACATCCATCAAAAACAAATTATCAACCACAAAGGAATTTTAATCAATATACAAAACCTCGAAACTGGGATAACCCAACGGCCCAATATAATTCCACAAATTTTCAACCAAATCCTCCACAGGATCGCAGTGGAAATTACCCATTTTTTCAACAAAATAAAAATAAAAAACAAACATCTTATCAAATGGATTATTTATCCTCAGATGAAGATTTCTTACAACCAGATATATTTGCACCAAATACTCAAGAATATCGTAGACAAGGAATACAGAAAACACGTACAAATCATAGAAATTTTTCTCCACAATCAATAGATGCACAACATCAACAACCAATTCAACAACAAAATCCAATTAATACACAATCTTTTCAACCAATTCAACAACAAAATCCAATGACTGCACACTCGTATCAAGCATCACAAATGCAAAATGAAATACCACTCCCATATTATCTTCAACAACATGAAATAACAAGAAACCAACTTTCAAATTTTTCTCAAATGCCAAATGCAGCAGAATCATTACAAATGACAATGAATCCATACCTAATGGGTGGATCATCAATAACATCAAACAAACCCTTAATGGTTTTCACAGGAACAGACCCTGAATACTCTGTAGAAGATTATTTAAACGCAGTAACAGCAAATTTAATTTTAAATATAGGACCTGAACCAATTAATACGCCACTACATCAAAACTGGATACATCGACGCACAGCGTTGATACAAACAACCTTAGATGGCGCAGCCCAAAAATGGTTTTCAGTACTACCTCTAGAAATAAAATCAAACTGGAAAAGATTTACACAAGAATTTTCAAAAATGTTTGACTCCGAAAGAAACAAACAACAACAAAGAGTTTTATGTAATGAAATTCGCAGATTACCAAACGAAACCATCAAGCAAATAGCAGTAAGAATCGAAACACTAGTTCGAAAAGCATATTCACTAAATACACACGACTATAAAAACACTAAGATGACAGAAATCTTAATGATGACCTTAACACCACAATTAAGGAAAATAGCAATAAAAAAGAGAGCATCCCATCCTTCTTCAATTCGAGAACCCGATTTAGATTTTAGAAAACTAGTAGACAAACTAGAACAAGCAGAAATCACGATGAAACTAGAAGAAACGGAGAATTTGAAATTACAATACGTTAACAAAATTGAAACGACTCCCACTAATATTAATAATATACAAGAATCAGAAACAGATCTCGTTGAAAAAATCACTGAAATACTCAATATTTACGAAAAGAACCCGAACTTTAAAGGCAAACCATCTTTCAAGAAATGGTGTAATTATTGCCGACGATACGGACATAGTATTTCCGAATGTAGACAAAAACAGCAAGATAGTCAAAATAAACCTCAAAAATACAAAGAACCAAATAAATCATTTTATCAATACATGAAAAAAGATCAAAATCTACCAAACAAAAATGTATACAGCAACAACAGTTCAGGAAAACCACTCCCGAACAATACAAGCTATACAAGAAATCAATCTCCATATAACTCAAGTTATAGAGGAAGATCACCAGAACGAAGAAACACGTATAATTCATCACAAAATCACTACAATAGACCGAATAGTCAAAATAACTACTCCAGATCAAATTCAAATACACAACGATTTGTTTCTAGATCTAATTCCCAATCAAGAAATAACTACTATCCAAACAACCAATCACGAAATTCATCATACAATAGGAATAGAAACTACTCCTATAATCGAAATAGAAGTTATTCAAACAACCGAAACCAGAATTACCCGAACAATCGATCAAGGAATAACTCATATAATAGATCGAACTATAACAGACAAAACAATAATTACCAAAACAGATCGCAAAATAATTCACAAAATCGACACCCAAGTTATAATAATCGTTATAGAAATTATTCCCAATCACCACACCGGAATAATAATCACTACAATAACTCTAATAATCGTCATAGAAGTAGTACACCTAAACATCAAAGACAAATCAATCAAGTACAAGCTAACCCAGAAACAACATCAGACCCCCCAGGTATTGATGACACAGTAACTGATACGTTACAACTCAATCAAATAAACTGTACATCATCAGATTCAGAAAGTGATACTGAAAACACTCTTGCTATCAATATGATAAAAGTCGAAAATGACTATGAATCTGTCATATATGAACAACCCTTTCCATCACACATATATGAAAATCAATCAGAATTTCTTCAAAATCATTACACTACACCCATAAATTCCACACCAACGACGCAAGAAACAAACGAGATTAACACTACAGATCAAACCAATAAAAATACCAAAACAAAATGCTTGAATACAAACCACATTTATCAAAATATACAAAAAGAACAACCCAAAGAAAAAATTTGGACAATACCATTTCTCTTAGAAAGCCCAAGAAATAAAGAATTTCAACCACCAGACCTTGAAATAGATTTTTTAATTGATTCAGGAGCAGAATCAAACATACTAAACATTCCCACATGGAATGAAATAAAAACTTTACACCCAAAGCTAACACCTCTTGAAACCTCCAGTAAGTTAGCGACAGCACAAGGATCAACATTGATAAACTACGGAAAAATCCAATTATTTCTCCTCCCTACCAGAACAATGGAGCAAAGCAAACTTCTAAACAAGCCATTTAAACAAATATTCCATATTACTGATATTAAATATAACATCATTGGTATACCATTTATTTCAAAGTATATACCAACAATTAACATACTAAATAGTAAAATATTAATCAAAGATAAATATACAAAAACAAAAGAAACATCATTAACATTTTTTCAAAGATTAAATAAACAACCACCATTCTTTTCAAAATTTTATCCGATATTTAACCAACAAAGAAAACACCTGAAACCACTATCAGGAAACATCTATAATTTTTCAATAAAACAAGTTCATCAATATGATAAAGAACAAAACAAACAAAAATTTTATATGTCAGATTTTGAATTCAAACCTATTCATAAATTTTTCAAAATTACAATCTCTTCAATAAAATATTTGAAAAATTCGAATTCAGATATTATTTCCTTACATGTTTATAACAACACACCTTACCAAGTAACATTACCTTTAGGACTTTTAGGATATTGTGAAACTAACGCTACAATATCACCAATACACGAAAAAGCCTATCGCGTAAATAATATACTCCAATTACTAGATATTTGCCAATCTACAATTCTTAATGAAGAATTATCTATAAATAATATAATAAGTAACGAAAACAGAAATACGGATTATTTCACAAAAACTCCATATTTCAAACCTACATTCAACATCAGTAACTACACAGAGGACCAACAGAAATTTTTAACAATGTTTAATTTCCAACATTCACAAATAACACAAGACGAATTCGAAAAGTTAGCCAAACAGCTAATTCAATATTCATCAGTCTATGCAACATCAAAATTCGATGTTGGCAAAATCAGTTCATCACTACATCTCCCATTAAAACCAGACGCAGTTTTCAAAAAACAAAGAGCAAGTAAAGTACCAATTCACTTACATGATAAAGTAAACAGATTACTCGATATTTTAGAACAGTACAATATTATATCACCAGTTAATAAAGAAGAACAACCAAAAGGCAACACATTCATCAACCCCGTTATCATTCTAGCTAAAGGAGAATCATTAAAAATCGTTCTCGATGCTAGATACCTCAATTCACTCATAGATGAATCAAAATGTAATTGGCCCATTGAACCAATACAAGTTATTTTAACAAAAATAAACGGCAAATACTTCACAACCGCCGACATGAATAGTGCATACAATCAAATGCCACTAGATGAACAATCACGACGTTTAACACAATTTGTTATCGGAAACCAACAATATGAATTCAACCGCTTATTCTATGGAATATCCATAGGACCAGCAGCATTTTCAGCCTTTATGAGCAAAATTTTTAGACCACTAATACTCAAGAAAAACGCAATCACCTATTTAGACGATGTTTTTATGCAATCACAAACAAAAGACGAAATGTTCAAAGTTTTAGAAAAATATCATCAAATACTTCAGAACGAAAATCTGAAGGCCGCCCCCGATAAATCACATTTCTTTTTGACAAGAGTTAAATTCTTAGGACATAACATAGAAAGAAAAACAATCACTCCACTGAAATCACGCATTGACGCTATTCAAAAACTTCAACCACCAACAAATAAAAAGAAAATCCAAGAGTTCCTTGGAATGTTAAACTTTTTAAGTAAATATGTTTATAAAATGCAATTATATCTACGACCATTTTACAACATCCTTAGACAACAAAATAATTTTGAATGGAATTCAGAACATCAAACACGATTCGAAGAAATAAAGAAACTTTTAACTGAACAAATTTCAAACACAATTCCAGACCCTGATCAACCATTTTATGCAATGTGCGATGCTTCGAACTTTGGCATCGGCGCAGCATTATTACAATCACATAATAGTACAAATAAAATGAACCTAATATCAGCAAATTCTCGATTATTCACTCAAGCAGAGCTACGACTCTCAACTCTAATGAGAGAATGTACAGCCATAATATATACACTTACAGAATATGAATTTCTGATACTTGGATCAAAACATCCAACAGTTTTATTCACAGACCACAAACCAATCATTTTTCTTTTCACACAGAAATCTAACCCAAACCACCGAGTTTACAGATTTCAACTAATTCTAATGAAATTTCCAAACTTACATATAGTTTGGACTGCAGGAAAAAATCTTGCATTACCAGACACCTTAAGTCGAAATACACCACCTGAATTACTTACACGAAAAACAACAGTTGAAATACCCAAAAACATAAAATTCTACCTTGCAGAAAACGAAACATCACCTCGATTAGAATGCAAATATGCAGTTAAAACTGATATTGAACAATCACAAATAAATAATTTACAACATTTCCCACTTTATTTAGATTGTCAAAATAATCATTATGAAGTTGACCTACTTGGAACATCAACTTTTAAACCAATTCCATATTCTCAATGGATAAAAAATAACACCCAACAAAAACAAACAAAACAACACCTACCTAAAAAAGACCATTTTCCACTAATTGAAAAAGAAGATTTAACTGATAAAATAAATTTATCAGGACCACAAACAAATGATTCAAAATACACAATAAATCAAGTTTTTGACCTCCATGACCCACTTGATACAATACCCTTATCTAAATTAGAAATCGAAAACATTTTTCTCCCCCCAACAGAAACAATTACAATTTCAACACTGAAACAATATCAAAACCTTGACCCAGTAATTAGACAACTGAAATCATGGCACAAATATAAAACTAAACCTATCAAAGCAGATTCAACCATTCTAGGAAACAAAACACTCCTCCGATACTTTCGCAAATTTAACAACACAACAATTAACGAAAATACAGACCTTTTAGAGTATAACCTGAATGAATCTACAGTTCCATGTCTCCCTATAAGTATGATTCTTATAGCTTTTAATATTTCACATACACAAAATATTAAAGGACACTCTGGATCAGAAAAAACATATTCAAATTTCATACAAAATTTTTACTTCCCAAATGCACCAATCTGGATAAAAGTACTATGCAATGACTGTATAGTATGTCAACTAAATAAACCTTACCCAAATCAAAAACAAAAAGCACAAAAACAAGATTTTAAAGGACAAAGTTTATACTTTAATCATCGTATCTCATTTGATACTAAAGGACCAATTTCACCCTCATCAGAAGGAAACTCGTACATTATGGTAATTGTTGACGCATTTACACATTATGTAGCACTTAACCCAGTACCACATTGTAACGCTTATTACGCTTACACAACACTCTATGAACACTGGATAGCAAAATTTGGACTACCAGAAATTTTAGTTACAGACAATGGTACAGAATTCATAAATAATGAAATAATAACACTATGTCATTTATACAACATTAAACACAAACCACGTACATCTCATGCACCTTGGACAAACGGCTTAGTCGAAGGTATGAACCGTTCACTACAAGAATATCTTAGATGTATCATCAACGGAAATGATACAAAATATACCGAATGGTCAGCAGATGTAAAATTATTTCCCTTAGCATATAATTCACAAATCACGACAACTTTAGGAATGTCACCATACGAAATGGTTTTTAACCAAAAGCCACGCAAACCAATAATGTTTACAGCAAATTCTCATAAAAACGCACAAGGTTATTGTCAACCAAATAAAGACTCAATTTGTTATAACCTCCCATTACATACTCACGATGACGATCATTTTCATCACCCACAAATTCTTAAACTAGCCTCCGGTACACACACCGAATGGATTTTAAATAGAGATAAAAAACACAATGAAATTTATCAAAAAATAACAAAAAAGTTATTACAAAGACAAAATATTAATGAACAAATCAATTCACGTTTTACACCAGCTTCCGATTTAAAAATTGGAACATTTGTTTTAATACCTAATTTTAATACTCACAAAGGAATTTCTAAAAAATTACAACCCCTCCGAAAAGGACCCTATCAAATAATTGCAAAACCCACAGATGTCACATATAAAATTATCGACTCAAACAAAAAAGAAATCGTTCAACATCGAAACAACCTATTACCTTATTACCCAAAAGAATACGCACTCCGCGAATTAACTCAATTATATTCTTTCACAGGATTAAAAATCATTCAAAATGAACCACATCTAAAAAACACAGAACAAAATGATAACCCCACCGAAACTCAAAACACAAAACCAACCGCCACCAAAAACAATACACAAAATCATAAAGAATCTCCAAAACAAAGAAAAAATAGAAAAATGACAGAACAAATAATACCCCAAGAAGAAATAGACAAATCAGAACATAGAAAGACAACAAGACTCCGAAATCAACCACGTAAAAACTACAAAATGTTCATCCCCCAATCTAAAATATTAAAGAAAGTAGAATTTAAAAAGTAATTTTAACATTTTATACTTCACAATCTTGAAACCTCCGTAACATTTTTCATTTCCATTTTTCAAAATAACATGCTCACAAAGTACGCAATAATTCTAGTTCAAAATAGACCAATAGGATTCATCCAATCCGCCACTTTCTCTAACTCAAACTAAGATCAATTAGACGAATAATCTAGAACTCCAGGCACATCTCTAACTATAACTTTACAACCTCCAGGTCAAAAATAAGCAAACCACTCCAACTTGACAGCTAAAATAAATATCACCATAATACCGTACCCCTCCCTTATCTAATAACCCAAAGATCAACAATATTTCCCCAACTCAGACCACGAATACCCCCAAAACAAATTTGATAACTTAGCCTAAAGTAACAAAATGAAGATTTTAATTAGCCTAAAGTATAAAAATCTCACCATACCCCGGATCATTTGACAAACAAAAATAAAGAAAAAGACGACCTCCCAGTCACCATGAAAATTGCCCCCAACAATTTTTTACGAAACTCAACCCACTTGTCAAAAAACTAATAAATAATTCGACCACACTAGAAAATCGCCTCAAACAGCAAAAAAATATTCGACCAAGAGATCATTTCTTAAATGCTTTTCTCTCAAACAGTCGCTCAAATATTTATCAATTTTAAACATTTTTTTTCAATACTTCAAGCCTTTATAATATTTCTTTTTGATATCATTGAATCTTTTCTAATAATCATAATAATTTTTTGTAACATTTTTTTAATTTTCTACACAATAATTGAACTATTCCTCCAACTTTCCAAAACCCTTGAATATATCCACAGGTACGATTTTAACAACTTGTCTAAATGATACGAACAATTTTCAGTAGAACTGATATTTTTTTATTGTTTGTAATTTTCATAACATTTCTATTATCCCTCATTTTGACAATATGTAAATGTATAAAGAAAGCAATCATCACATTTGCCCTAGCAACTATTTTTCTAATTCTTTTTTTAGAAGAATATTATAATAAACATAAACCTTCCCACTAAAGTAACAATTTAAAAATCCATCAAAAATTGCTACCCAACAGTCACAGAATCAGTCTTCACCGACATCATCCCAAGATAATCCAACACCACCTTCAACTACTCAAAACCCTCAAACATCTACACGAATTTCTTTTCAAGACAATCCATACACTTTTGAAGAACGGCACGCTCGTTTATCTGAACCACTAGAACCAGTTCAACGACAAGCATCCCTAAGTGAACCAACATATAATCTTTACCCAACACTACCACAAGAACTAAGTAGAATACGAAACCTTAGTCAAAACCAAAACACAACAGAAATAAATAGACAAATTATACATCCTCGACGAAATAGAAATTTTCAAACTCCCCGAGTTCATTTTGATATACCTCAATCCCCACCACAAACCACTCCAGAAAACACCACTGGTATCACACCAGAAACTCCTACACTTTTTTCACAACGAAGCACTTCAAGTCTACCCTCAGACTACTTAGGTTCAACACCAACATCTGAACAAATACGTGAAAATCCTTTTAACCCCCCAAACCAAACATCACGATTTCCATATTGGACTACACATTCATTTACACAAGGTGAACCAAATTTAGTCAATGACCCCATAGATATTTCTACGGATACAACAACATCCTCATCACTACCAGAAACATTATCACTACCATCAACACCATCAATAAGTCAATTTTCACCACTACCCTTTAACTTAAATTTTCCAAATAATCTCGACGCCAGATATCGAGAACAATCATCTATAAATATTCCTTTAAGATTAGACTGGAATACATTCACAGCACCTCCACCATTATTTGGACAACATCAAGAAAGTAACCGCCTTCATAACTGGGCACTTAATAGATTACAATATCGCCAAGATATTCACAACGATATCCGTGATCACAATATTCAAATACTCCAACAAAACAGTTTACAATTAAAGTTTGAAATCACAGTTAAGTTAAATAATATTACCCAACATCCCTACCCATTAAATCCACCTAACATAACAGCTCAATCGCTACCACCACCGTTTATAACTACTGAAGTAATATATAAATACGACAGATACACCAAAAACACAATTGGTTACATTACATTTTATAATCCATACTCAGGATTATCATACACATGTATATTCTAAAATTATTAATTTTTCTCCAACTCCCTTTTCTAGTAACCTCAAATCAAAACATAAACCCTTCCCCTCGTACAGGACCACAAGATTTATTAGTAACACATTACGATTGCGAAGAAAATGAACAAAAAACACTACACAAATATGCAATAAATCAAGTATCACAATGTGAAACAGAACCACAAGCTATAGAAACCACAGATATAATAGCAACACTCTATTCCAAAGCCCGAGCAACAACAGTTACAGGTTATAAATTCACAGCAACATTTTCCGAAAAGAAAGTACATTGTTCACAAGTCTCGAACGGAAACAAAAACCGACTTGACCATGAATCATTCTACCAAAGTAATATAGAACGTCTTTTACATCTCAATCCCGACGATTGTAAAAATGAATTACTTAGACTAAACATCACACAAAATAAAAACTCCCAAAGAAAATTAGTTAATTTTCAAGTTTTTTCAGACTCTGTACATCAATCACAACTTGAAAGACACCAAGGACATATAAAACTAGACGAAAAATACCCGTATAATGGCGCACACGGACGATTAACCTATGACCTACACGATAAACATTGGATACCACACATTGGTATAAATAACCCATCAAACTGCAAAGCAGACACGAAAAATAAAGGATACCAAGAAATAATGTTTTTCGATTGGAAAATACAACTCGAAAAAATACAACTCACACGAGATTTATCTGATAATACAATGATCTATCAAGGAATCCGACTACCTTGTAAAAACGATCAAGGATATTGCGACCCTACAACAAGAACACAAGCAACAATTGTTTGGTTCCCCGAAGACACATGTACAACATTTCAAGTAGCAAAAATACACGCTCGTATGATAAAATTTCACGAAAAATATTTCATACAATCAATTCCATATGAACAAGTCCATCCATCACGCAAACTAAGTTCCGATTTTAGAAACATAGACAATATAGAAAATAAATTGACACGTTTTCAAATATATCAAGAAACAGAACTTGCATGTAAATACAGGAATCCACTTCACAGAACACAATACTCTGAAATATTAGTTGAATACGAAAAAGGATTCGACATGACCACTGGAAAAGTAAAAATCGACCCATATGCCACAGGTCATCCTCTAAACGAAGGAACATCCTATATACCAGTTAATTTTGAAAAAAGCAACGGACAACCTGGTGGACATCTAAAACCTTATGACACCAGAAGCACACGCTTACAAGAATTATCACTAATGAATACTACATATTTTGGTAATATCCACTATGATATTCATTTGGATATGAAACTAGACTATACAATTAGCCGCATTTTTCAAGAAATGTCACTCTCCGAATTAGAAACACTACATCAACTATGCGAATTAGAACGAACACAAATACTACAATCACTTGCACTAGCAGTATTAAAAATACCCTACGCAGGATACTTATTATCAGGAAATAGATCAAATTTTTTAGACTACGAAGGAAACATTTTATGGTTTTATACTTGTACTAAAAAAGTATCACCACTATACGTTTTTGAAGATAAACGATGTTATAAAAGAATCCCTATCTTTTATAAGAATAAAGTACATTTCGTGGATACACTTTCACGAAGAACCTATTTCTGGGATACCGCAGTCCCATGTGGATCAGAAAATAGCCACAATGTAGTACAACTAAACCCTGATGAAAACAAATATTATCTTCTCACTCCATATCCCACATTAATGCAATCACTCAAAAAATTTTCACCAGAAAGCATTCGCGCTATCGCTCGAAACCCAAATATAGACTTACAATCAATAGGAATATACTCAAAATCAGATATTCAACATCACATTAGAACACAACAATTCCAAGAATTATTAACACAAATGGACACAATACAAAGACAATCAATTGACCAAAACTTACGCAAACTTGCAGAAACCGCAGGTTTTGCCGATATCTACACACAAGACTATAGCGGATATTTTAAAGACATTAAAGATTATATATATCTAAACGGCGAAAAATACCGTCCCCAAGATATATCACCAATTAACATTTTTAGCTTTGTTACACTCAAAAATGAGATCCTAGATTTTCTAGGATGGCCCTACTACATCTTAGAAAAATTGACTATTTTATACGCAATGTTTAACTTTATTGGATTTCTTTTCTCACTCTTAAAAGGAATCTACAATACATGTGCTATACACACACAAGTAAACAGACAAGCAAGCGTAGCACGCATACTTTTTGCAGGATTTTTTGGAATTTTTTCCACATCTATAAACAAAATTCTTTTAGACGCACAAATAAAAGAATATAACACAAAAATAACAACACGACAAAATACATACGACGAAGAACATAACAATGTCGACCCACAGCCAACGGCACCACAACTACCACCCCTACCAAATAACCATCCACTATCCCTAGTCCCACGAAATTTTAGAAATTTAGCAATCACACATAATCCAAACTTTAGACTCACCACATCACAAAGTCCCGTCCAACATATAATGACACATCAATCACAAGATGATAATACTTACGAACAAATTATTGAACAACCACATACCACCGCTTTTCAATCTCAAAATAATAATTTTTTTAGCCCACGATGAGCCGCCAACTTGGATCACTCCATCGATCAAATTCCCATCCAACCAACCTTACCTCTTCAATCCCAATAATACCACTTTTTGCTTTTCCGCCACCCGATTTTCCATCTAGCAATGTAACATCAGGCATGAATTCCGACACTAACTCACAAATTTCAGTTTTATACTCCATTTCACAGCTAAATAACCCGAATATTGAAACCCCCGACGAATTTGCCGACTCAGAACCATCTCCATCCAATAATTTTCATAACCCTTCTCAGTTTTCTCAACCTCCTTTTCAACCCATATTGTCAAATAACCCTGACCCCATCACTCCTACACCCTCTTATGCTTCCCAAGTTACCCCAACCTACTCCTCATACCATTCTGACCAATCATCTCCAGACACCCCCCGAATCTCCCCAGAGCTAGACAATTTTATTACCCTCCAACAACAACCCTACCACCTTAACACCCCGACCATAAACCAAATCTCCTCCACTACAAATTCATCCAATCCCCCTACACCCTCTTCAAATTATACTGAATCATTAGCACCATCATCCACATCAACTGAATCCTCACTCAACACTAATAGAGCTTACCGCACTTTTAAAAGAAAGTTCCCCAACCATCCTTTCCCAGCAAAACCAGGAACAGCCCGTGAATACATCAACCACCCCCAGCATACTAACACTAGAGAATTTTTAGCTATCACTTTACCCTCATTTCCACAATACACCTTAAACACCCCTCATGACGCTAACGAAACACGCAACTTTGTAGACGAATACGTTTTAATGCCCACTCTCTCTTGGACCTCATACTATCATTTCACTAATCCTCTTTGCTTACCTTTAACCAACACATCCATCGATATAGACCGAAACAAAGACATGCTATATCGACTAACTACACCACTCACCGCTAGACAATTTACTTACGTAGGATATAAAAAATCACTAAAAATACACACTGCACCTAGAGCTAATGAATATACACTAGAATACTACGATCACAACATCATCAGAGCTAACCAAGATCAATTCTTAGACGACGATCGCTTCGCTAACCCACAAATCACCGAGAAATTTTTCATCAAGACACCATATATATTTACACTAAACATCTTCGACCGCAAGTTTGATCACATTATTTCAGAAGCACTAACAGACACACAGGCATACGAAAGTTTTAAAGAACGCTTCCAAATATTTTCACTAACCTTTCATTTCCTTGCACCACACGAAAGAGATTTACACTGCTCACACGATATTATGTTGCGAACTAAACAAACACATACATACAGTTACTATCGTTTCATCCAAAATCACTTTGACCTCCACACACCCTCTAGACAACCACACCATCGCTTTCAATTCATCAATTCAAAATACACTTCACCGTATTTCCTAAATTTCACATATTGTATTAAAGATACTAACCTTCATGGTATTCTTCGTAACTATGACCCCATAACCCAAATGTACATTTTCTGCCCCATCACCAAGACCTTCAACGCCGAAGAATCCCGACCCTTCCTTATCCCGCACGAATTCCTACAACCTATAGAAATCCCAATTTTAGAATTCATCCACAACACTAAATTTAACCACAAATTATATAACTTAATCCAAAAGACACCTTATGAGTTTGCAGTAGGCACTGAAGAACTAACCACTATTAAGGCACTTCAATTGCTTTGGCCACTGCTTCAAACTAAAAATATCATCCGCATCTTAGCTAAACTACTAACAACTTCAGAACTAATTCACGATATCTTCCCCCACGGTTTTTTCCCCGACGACTAACAGGTAAGTATGAATTAAATGAATATAACTAACTAATTAAAATATTAAAAAACTCACCATTCTTTATTCATGTTTTCTTTAGATTTTTAGCCTTCATCTTCGATCATCTGAAAAATTCACAAAAGAAAAATAAAAAATAGCAAACTTCTTCAAAACTGTTTAAGACCCTTTTAACTTTTGCACCAACAATTAAATAAATATAATACCAATGCAGTAAATTAATTTATAAAATTTTCCCCCAAAGCAGTAAATCTACATATGATGAAAATTTGTATCTTAAAATTCCCCCATTACTACCAGTAAATTTCCAAATTCTATGCAGTAAATTAATAAAATGCAATTGCAGTACTAACCTTTTGATATTTTCTTTCATTCGCACAGAAATTCTATCCACACTCGCACAGCTCGCCCACGAAGAATTGTTTAAAATAATGAATTTCAGTTTCACGTTTTCACACTCAACAACTCTAACATACAATAACATGTTTCAAACTTTCCTTTAACCCGGTTGGAAAGGAATCATATACTAAACAAAACTAACCAACGCAGCTTACTAAATACCACAAATCATAGAATAACAGCATGACTTAGAAAAGGAAACCAACGGTACCCAAACCGGATTAACCCAGTTTAAAACTGGATAATTTATTCTTTTGAAGACTATTACAAAGTCTTAGAAAGAAATAATAAAACACAAAAAAGTCGAAAGACAAACCCATACCACAAACAATTTGCTTTTTGGAAAAAGTACATAACCAACAAGACATAAGTAAAACCACAACAAACCCAACATAAAACGTTGTCACATAACAGGACCCCTCACAAACACCGCATGAAATCATACTCCCACTCCTGGCCTAACCCACCAGGAAAGGACGTCCTGAGCATGCTCTATAGCCGGCCTAACCCACCGCGCTACATCCACGCTTTGTGACCACACCTTTATTTTTAATAAGAGCTACTCAAGGGTGAGTAACTCTTCAAAATAACCGAACTAAAACAAAAAGCTTTTGTGAAAACAACTAACTAAAATCATTATTAAAAAATATATTAAACTAATAAAAGATTTATAAAATGTAAAATTACATGATGCAATATATAGATCAGAATACAACACCAAGGACGAACATCAAAAGACAAGACGACCTCACTACACTCGAGAGAGAATGACCAACTACAATCGATATGCCGCTCACAATCACAACTCAAAGGATTTAGAGTACGACTTGACTTCGCAGAAAAGGACTTCATTGAACTAGACCAATGACCACCTCGATGTTCAAGTATACGTACAGATCCGAGTAACCAGGCATCCCCTCCATGCACAATCTCCACGCCATTCCCAAACTAGATCATACACAAAAGAAGTTCTCCACGCAGAACAGAAAAACCTGACATAGCCAACCATTCTGGAATCAGAATTGACTTTGTTGAAGAGACTCAGTCGTCGTCACAAGAAGAAGCGAAAGAAAATTATGATGTTCGCCAAATACCAACGTCCATCATCCACCCTTGAATTACAGAAGAACTGTTCTAAAAAACTCTGTAAAACCCGGATGGGTGGAACCTGATCTAAACTATATTTTATGATTGGATAAATTAAATGTTTTACCAATGTAAAGTATTTAATATTAACCAATCATGATCCATCTAACTAACAACCCACTTATTTGTAAGTGCTGAAGTTACTTGTAATTTCAGCACCAGAGAGATTTGAATTTAACTTAGAAATTAGTTGGACTCTCCCGAGCACTTCAGCAGCCGCAATAAACCAGTATACCCTAGATCTATTGAGCCTAGCAGAGACTAGTTAAACAACCTGAGACTAGATAGTATAAGAGTAAGATTAGGATCGGTATTAGACTAAGAAGTTGCACGAATCTATCCGGCCGAAAATAAGATAGCGTGACGAGCAGACGGTGTACCCTATCCGAAATTACTCTATGAGTTATACACCCCAGTCCTAACTCAATAATCCATTTTTCGTCTCATTTAATTCAACTATTTTTCAGACAAAAACAATGATATCGAATTTGTTTGTTTTGCGATTTGATGTTTCTGCAGAAGCCAAAATATTTGAGGCCCTAATTTTTTGATAAAACCTATTGGAAAACCAGCTTTTTTTCCTTAAAGTTCAGGCTCTTTCCCCCAGTGTGAAACCGCATCCCTCAACGTTCAACCCTCATCGGTTTTTTTTTCTGTTATAAGGCCCAAAATTGCCAAACTGTTCCTTGAGTTGCTGCCTTAAATGAAAATCTTGATTTTCTTTTGCTGTTCATAGTTGTTAATAACTTCAAACAATCAGATTTGAGAACTTTCAATATAAAAAAAGATCCGTTTTTCGCCGTATAACAGAAAAGCCTCCCCCCCCTCATCGTACAATTATTCCCCTCCCCTTCTGTCCCCAAACTCTCTCCTTACACACATTTACCGCTCCTCACGCTCTTCTGCACATTTAGTTATCCTTGTTTGAAAGTTAAGAAAAAATCTTCGAAAATGCTTTATAATGATCTATAGTCTGTTAATTAGATTCTATTGGATTTCATTTAATTTTAGTTTGCTATAACTACATTATATAGTTCACTACAATCGATATTTTTTTTTATAGAAGACTATACAAACTGACAGCAATAATCCTGTATAACTGATTTCTATCTATGAGACTCGAACGTAACGAAATATCTATGCTCGGGGAATTTTTTAAGACCAATTTGGACATCGAATTTTCAATTTTTAAAGGAACTCCTCTATACCTTGACGAGAACTTAGACAAAATGAGGAAAAACGTTAAAAGAACGTTTCACTACTTTTTTGAAAAACAAGATTTGAAAATCAAGCAGAATGTTTCTTTTTTTTGGATCGGAAAAGATCTTTTCTAAAAAATGTTTTAACTGCTAGAAATGTTTTAAGTTAATGGTCAGACAAAACCTTCAGGGTTTTGTCATGAATGTTTTGTCATGTTTTGTCTTGCGTTAAATATAATTGTTTACAAACGGCAAAACTGGACTGAATTATTGCCACGTTACTCTAGTTTTCCTTATATATTTGTAGATAACACATTTAAACCATTGAAAATAATATCAGCTTTCTGTTCAAAAAATTATTCGTTTCTGACTATTGAACATTCTGATCAGAAAGTTCAAGAACCCAAAGAAGTGAAAAAATTAACAGAAACGCAGAATCCAGAACAAAAAAAAACGTATATTTTAGGTTTTTTTTTAGTTTTTCCTTAAGTTTCTTGTTGTTTTTTTTTCCAGTAAAAATGGACCAAATGAAATTTAAAAAATTTGCGAAATGAAATGTAATCGATGCTTAAAGTTTTTTTTTGGATTATAATTAACTTCTTATAAACTTCTAATAGGGTTTATATTTTATAGCAAATGCTTAACCGACTACCTGAAATTGGGGAAAAATCGCTTTTTTCACATCACGCCAGAGTTTCTTTACACTCCGGGAAATCGCCGCAACAAAAACCCACTAAAATTCTGTTATTGATTAAATTAACTACAGTAAAAAAGTTGCTCTAAAATTTAGCGTCAAAAATTTAGAAAAAAAACTGAATTTAAGAAATATTTGGGGGTTTCAATGGCCCAGGAGAAGAGTATTGTAGACATCACAACATTTTAGTTGTAACTGATATTTTCCTTTTGATAGGTCGACCGCGATAGAGAAAATTTTGCCAAATATGAAGATTTTAGAGTTTCAGCAGAGCTCGAAATCTTTAAATTATTGGCTAACACACTCAAATTGGCCAGAAAACATATCAATGCCATGACACCAGGTATCAAAACAGATTCTTCGGTGAATTTGGAGATTCTAGGGCAACCATCCGATATGTCAGACATCCGCTATGTCAAAGATCTGAACTAATCTACAAATTACTTAATAAAATAACAGTTCAATTAGCCGATTCCAACTTAGTCGAATCTGGGTTTACTGTCGTCCGTAGACGCGCCACACGCGCGTCAACACTTTTTCTCGATAATCGACTTTAATTTCCATATATATATATATTTACCGATTTGTGACAAGCTCGTAAACTAACAGCTTTTAGGTAAACGCTAGATATCGTATCTTTGCCCGAGCTGTCTATCGAATGTTTTCAGGATTTTTGATGTTTCGGATGTTTGACTCAGTACCCAAACTTGACTTAAAAATGTTTATTGTTTTTTGTATGTCAAGTAAAATAATTTTCCGAGCTCTCCCAAGTTAGTTCAACAAACCTATTCTGAATAAATTCTGCGCGCGACAGATTTGTTAAGAAACCGGCTAAAAACATTTTTTTAAGGTCTGATTAAAAATTCTCTTTGATTTTGGTGCAATAATCCCCTCAAAATTAAATCATATTGATAGAAAATACGTTTTTTAGAAGGTAATAAAATTGGCATACCAAAAATGTATGTAGTAAAATAGTAACGCGCGTGGTCAGGGGGTCAACTCAATACAAGGCATCCCCATCCTAAATCAGCTACTGCCGAAACTGTTTAGCTTATGGCTTTCACTTTTTGAATCATATCAATTGAAACTTAAACTAAAAATATTGTTGAAAACTTTCGTTAGTCTAAGTTTCGAGTTGAAAGTTTTTCAGAAGCTTGAAATCTAAAAAATTTAATAATTTTTGAATACAATTTATTGTCAATTGGAACATTTTAAATTACGGTCAGATACAAACAATTTTGCTTGATTTTAAATTAAAACCAGAATTTTGAAACAACTATTTTATATCCAACCTCAAATTTTGATCACTTCAATCTCAAATGGACAAGTTTCTGTTCAAGCACTGATTCTGCTGAAAAAATAAAAAACCAAGATACTTTGAATTAATTGGTTCTAAACTTGAGATATATCCTCAAATGTATTTAATGGTTGATTTAGAGATAAACAGGCTGCAAAAATTGCTCAGAAAAATTCTCAGTTGGTGATCAAAAATCTTTGTACGGTTTTTTTGAGTGAAAAAACGAATTTACATAAAACCCCCACCACTTCAAGAAAGGGGGCGGATATTGTTAAGAAGAGTAACTTGGTCAAATTTTTGACCAATCGAAATCCAGCAAAGGTATGTTTCTCAAAAGAAAGCTCTTGTGCTTTTTTACTGTTTTATTAAGATGGTTAGATTTTTAAGTGGGGAGGACATTGCTGAGTAGATTCGATTTTTTTTGAAAATTAAGGGTGTAAAGCATACATGTATGTATTGAATGCATTATTGTTCCGACCACTGATGTCGAACTTCTAAACTTTGGCACAAATTTTCATGTTTTTCTTCTTTAAACAAAAGGAGAAGTTTTGTTTAAGCAAGATGAGCATAATTTTGCTCCGATCAGTGAAAATGGGGAGGAACGTTGTTTTCAGGTGTGTTTTGTTTTAATTTTTTAAAAATCTTTTGTTTTCCACGCAAAATCAAGTACCAAAAATAACCATCAGAATGGGTCGAGAAATATATCATATTAACGCCCTCGCGGCGATCGTGATTTTCATTAAACAGAAAAATGGTTTTAAGAGCTTCCATTTAACGCTTCGAAATGTTTTTTTTTTGAATTTAAATTATATTGTTCAAAGTCAAAAATATATTATAATTTTTAATTTGTTTTCTTTTTCAATTCTTATTTGCTATTCGTTTTCTGGAGACAACTGTTGTTGATTAAGCGTAACTCATCAACTTTCTAACCTCTGCGTAGTTATTTTTCACACCGCGACTAAATAATTACTCCAAATTGAAGATAAAGAAAGAAAAATAGCTTTTTTGGGAAGTTTTTTAGTAAAAGTGGTAGGAATTTGAAGTGATACTTGCGCAGCAACCCGCTATCCCTGTATATTTAGTGTTGGCGACTCTGTAGAAAAAAAATAGAAACCGCAATTCAAAATGGAGACCGTGCTATACACGAACCGCTAGGCACACAACTGTACTAACTTTTTGTGTTGTTCATAGGAAGTGTTGGGGCGGAAGATGAATGCGTTCACATGGACTCTGCTTTCAGTGGGTTCGGGGGGTATGTTCGGTCCCATTCTGGGGGGAGTGGTGTTTGACCTAAGTGGGAGCTACAGATTGGCCTTCGAGATCGCCTCCACTCTTGCCTGTGTCTCTGCCACTCTGTCAGTGCTGGCTGCCATTTCGAGACACTCGAAAGAGAGGTGCGTTTTCCCCATTTTTTTAATTTTCCGAAAAAGCTGGGCTATCTTCCCAAATTTTTTCCTTATTACAAGGGAATCCAAAAATAGCGGTTTCTGATCCTCGCTTTGAGAACGCCTGAAAACAGGTTTAATTTACTCTTATGTCGCTCGCTCAAGTGATGTTTTGTATAAAAAAGTTCTTAGTGATAATTTTAATTGTGTAATGACTTCACTTGAATACAGTTTATCATGATTTTTTAATGCAAATAGTCTACGGCAAAGATGCTATAGCCAATTTGCTAGTTATTTGGATTACCATTCGTAGTTGGCAGTTTTTTTTTTCACTAAATAAATTGGTTTAATTCTATAGACAACCCAGGGTTTCGGACTTGGATAATCTTACCTAGATAATGGCCGTTTTAGATTATCCAAGTATCTTAGATATCTTGCAACAGATCTTGTAAAATCTTGAAAAGAAAATCATCGTACTTGTTAAAAAGTTGGCAAGATCAGACTTGGTCAGAACACTGTAGGAAGCTGATTCTTGCTCGTTAGACAATCCAAGATCTTGTTATGACATCCATAATGACGTTTTAGAAATCTTAACAAGATAGTGGTAAATCTTGACAAAATTTTGTCAAGATATCCCTGAAACTCGAGAACAAAATATGACACCAATCAAGTGACTCTTATCAGGAAAATACCCTGAAAATTATCATGTCCATAAGTCCACTGCAAAAACTTTATTCGAGTTTCAAAATGCCAAATTTTTCTCTGTTAGAAAAAGGAAAAGGGCAGCAAATTAGTAGACGTTGCAGTGTTGAGCGTTCGAAAACGAATGCCGTAATATATTTTAAAAAAATAGAGATACCTTTTGGAAAAATTGGTAACCATAAGTAAGAAGCCTCCCACCGGTCATATCGCGATATCACAATCAGCATTCGCGTTTTCTTGTTCGTAAGCAAATATAAAAACTTAAATTTGGTTGGTTATTATACGTGGATTATGCCATAAGACACTAACTCGATGTTTGAGAAAATTTAATATTTTTGATGATTGTGAAAAACGAAATCGAAGGTTGTGAAAAATGTTTTTTTTTCCTACTTTTTTAAACATTTTTTGAGTAATTTCTTTGCAATAATATTTTATCCTGCTATTGTTTTCCGTTTGATAGAAAGCGCAGCATGCACGAGGAGAGGATGAAGCGACACATGAGTCACAAACACGTGCCCCTGGAGACCCTCGCCCCCACCCTCTACATCAAGAGGTCCCCCAACTCATACTTCGTGTTCGAGAAACACGGCGACAAGTCAGTACAGTCTTTCATATTTTCAATCTCTTTAACTTATTCCTCCCCTTTTGCAAAAAGGGAGCAGATTCGTTAATTGGTACAAAATGCTTAACCGTTGAATTATTTTTTATAGGGTTGGCAATTCGTTACTAGGTACCCTAAGAGGGGAAGGGGGGGGGGGGGAGGGGGAATTAGTTAAAGAGACCCCGTAAAGACATCCCTTTTTTAAATACTTTTACACAAAGTGTTATAAACCGCGCTGGAGTACATAGTCAGTATCTATAAAATTACAAAAATAATCGATTATAATCCATCAAAAATGGATTATAATCCTAGTATTTTTTATATCAATATAATCCATTATAATCGATTATATTCTTTTATAATCGTTTGTAATCCATTAAAAAAGGATTAAAATCATAATATTTTTTAAATTGTTATAACCCATTATAATAGATTATAATCGATTATAATGTATTTTTTGAGAAAAAATTATGAACTTCGTAAACTTTTTGTCCTTCCCCAGCTTACCCCCACCCCCGCAGTTTACCCCCGCCCCTCCCCCACTCCGTTTACCCCTTCTCAGTTTACTCCCTTCCCTCGTTTACTGAATGAGGGTGGGGTAAAAATGGGGAGGGGGAAGGTGGAACAAAAAACTTGGGTGACGGGATTAAAAGGGAGAATGGGGGTAAATAGGTGTTGTTCATACTGAGTAACCCTCAACCCCCGCCTCCATTCAATTATGATAGATTTTAAATGGATTGTAATCCATTATAATGGATTTTATTGGATTGTTGTTTTTACGAAAATAATCTATTATAATGACAATATAATCGACTTTGCGGTCTAAATTGCAACAATAATGGAAAATAATGACAAAATTTTAGACAACAATTTTCCATTATATTCGATTATTATCCATGGTACTCCGGTGCGGGAATATATTTCATTGCAGCGTCGATTTTGACTTGGTCAATAAAGCTCGTTTTAGGATAAATAGCATATTTTGTTAGGACATTTTTTTCATCGTTAAAAGTGAAAATTGAGTCTTTAAGAAGTCCAACGTATTACAATTGTCATCTGTTGATTGTCAGATATGAAAAAACGCTTAATCCGAGGTTAAGCTTCCCTAAAATAAGAAAACAAGGCAATTGACGACTTCATTGTTTTGTTTCTGTTTGATGCATATAAAATGCAAGAAATTTAAAGTTTTGGGCAATAGTTTTTGATGCGTACATTTCTTCTTCTTAAAAAAATCTCATTTATAATTTTTTTATCGTCCAATTGTGTTTAACTAGGCTGAATAACTTCATAGAGTCGTTAAAAACTGATAATCGTTCTGAACATATGGTTTGAAATGACTTATATGTTAATCTGCTCAATGACATCAGTGATTAAAGCTCATTATCTTGGCTTTTGATCGTACGGGCGAAAACACGAAAACTTTTTACAGCCCATCAGAGTTAGTAGAACCAAAAATAGTTGTAATTAGAAGTTTTTTGTTGGTTTGATTCTGATAAAAATGCTGGTAATAATTCACCATTTAATCATAATTTTTTAGAGCATTTGGAAATTATAACAAAAAATAGCTGGTTACTGTGCAAGTAGCCCAGAATGTTACGACCATAGTCTTAGAAAATACAACAATTTTTTAAAAAATTATTGTCGTTTTTTTTCGACGTGGTGAGATAAAATGAGTTGAAAAAAAAACTGGAGATTAGGTATATTCGACATTCATAGTAAAACGAGCAAACTGAAAAACAATATTGTAGAAAAGTTACTTTAAAAATGATTTGTTTTTCATGTTTTGCAGTTGTTTGAATTTTGGATATCTTTGATTCCAAAAAGGTGCTAAAATACTCAAAGTAAACTAATGTTACAGGCGGGAGTAAAATTAAGTTTTTACATTTTAAACTAAGATATTGTAATTTTTTAAGCAGTTAAAATAAGACTGCTCACTCGCTTCATTCGCTCGAAATGAAGCAAAAATTCAAAAATTTCAATGCAGTTTTTCTGGACACTAGAAATTTTGTAAAAAATTTTTCAACATGGTTCAAATCACGACTTTAAGCGCTTTAATATGACTCATCGCTCAACCATGTCCGAGGATTATTTGTGGTACACCTGATTTTGCGCGGAAAAAAAACTAAAACATACACGAATACAAAGCTCCTCACCATTTTCAAGGGTCGGAACAAAAACAAACAGACGGACGTGAATGAAACTGTAGAAGGATTACTGTGTGAACTTAACTCCAAAAGTCAAATTTGGCGCATGAAAATGTTCTTTCTTTCCCAATTTGATTCAAAATAGCAAAATTTGTCCCTATTCAAAAAACTGGTTGGTTTTTTGACGCGTCAAACTATAGACAATCTTTTTTGTACTTCTTTATTGAAATGTTCGAAAAAAATCCTTCTCAAACGTATCACGTAGCACTACTCATTTGAAAAACAAATATTAAAAAAAACGTATTTTTGGTTAAAAGCAGTACAAAAGACGCAATTATGGATTTTGATGAAAATTTAAGCTCAAATTGAATCGAAAGAACCGAGTTGCGAGCAAATTGATTGATTTTTCCAAAATTGTTTATTCTGATGATGATTTTTCAAATTGAAAGCATGGGAACTATATAGACTCTGAGAAAAATTTCTAAAAATTTTGTAGACTTATCTTTCGAACAGGTTACAGTTTGGATACTTTAGTTCTGAAGTTTTTGAGACTGGATCAGTAAAATGTGGAGTTCTTTCAGTCTTTGTTTTTAAATCCACGGCTGTTTTTGAGTTTTATCAACTGGAGCATTGATGATCAATTACTGATCAATTGGAGCATCGTAAATCAGTTAATTTGATCTTATGATCTTAATTATTATGATCTTAACTATTATGATCTTAAGGATCTTAACTATTATGATCTTATTAATCTTAACTAATGATCTTAACTATTATTATCTTAATGAATTCTTTGGAAGAATGTAAATCAAAACTCAACAAAACTGCTTATATCAGGGCGAAGCCCTGAATGTTCCGACTGCATTTTAAGGGCTACGGAGCAGTAATAACATGAAAAGTTTGAATGTAATAAAACTAAATTTAAAAAAATAGAAAATGTTTTTGAGATTGTTTGTAAAAACATCTCCCCACACGTCATGTTAAGTACAAAGTGATAGAATTTGCTTCTATTAACAAATCAATTATGGCATATAAGCTTCCTTGAACCAATTTGAAACGATTTCTAAGATGGATTAAATCTCCGCTTACGCGTTAATAGCGCGAAGTATATCACGTGTTCATTGTCGCAAATTGGCCGAAGTGGCAATATTTAGACCCCCATAACTTTATGAAAAACGATCACAATTGAAATATCTTTTCAAATTTAAGCTCAGGACAACAATACCTTTTGAATGATATAATAGTTTCCGTCAAAATACTTTAGTTAAAAAGCCGAAATTTGTCGAAATTCAGTCAAAATTTAAAAATGCGAAAAATCGAAACATTACATTTTGAATGATATAAAAAGTTCTGCCAAAAATGGCTAGTTAAAAAGTCGAAATTTGTCCGAAGAATAAAAATCACCCCGAGCACAAATATTTATTTTCTTTTGTTACGAAAGTTGGAACAAAAATTGAATGAAATGTCTCTAATTAGTAGTTTTAATGTGCATTTTTTTTACTAGAATTGTTTCATAAACCAATTTTTTAAATTGAGTTTCCATTAATGCTTGAGTCATCTAAAGATTAAGAGCTTAAAAAAGACATTAAAAACTTGTTAAGGAAATTTTAAAACTCTTCCACCTACAAAATTTTTGGTATCTTCAGCACAAAAATAGTCATACCTTTCCAAATGTGGAGATTTTGTGATTAGCTTTTTTGCTGAATTTTTTGTTTTTTTTTGCTCTTTGTTATTTACAATTAACAAAAATTCAGGTTTTAGTGAACCAATTATAGGAGTCACGCGCGAAAAAAAAGCGTTTTTGATTTTGAATCAAAAACCTATGCATTGTGATATCTGTTTCACTGGGGCCTAAGGCATCTTTTTAATTACTTCAGCGATGTCATCACATAGTAACAAGATATAACAGCGGTGACGGGGTTAAACTTCCAAAATGTCAATTCGTTAACAGTCATTCCCTACGTCTGTTTCTTTTTTCCGAACTTGAGTTCATAAGTTTTACCAAAATATATCCAGGTGTAGTAGCGAAAGTAAAAGGGTTCCATCTTATAAAAAAGGACATCAAGGTTACAAATAATGCTTTTTAGGTACCAATACAGTCGAATAATCGACAAGTTTGATTCCACTATGAAACGAAATGTGACAGATGTAGATGAATTATTCCACGGGAAGTTCGATATAACGAACGCCTACCTGCCCTACGAGTTAGAAGACGACCCTATGGGTCCCAATCAATTGAGTTCGGACCCGGTCAGTTCGGCGAACAATTCGAACGACTCTACTCGCGGAGGTGAATCGAAAGCCTCGTCAGACAACGAAAAGGCAGACAACATCGGAGGGAGTCATCAGATAATTTTCCAAATCTAATAATCAAAGAGTCATTACTACTAAATTTTGTTATTTCTGAGTAAATTTTATCTAAATCTGGAAAGTTTTGAAAAACGTAGAAATTAAGTAAGCATTTGCTTTAAGCATCTAGTTTGAGGGCTTCAAATCAATTTGGAAATTAGAAATAGAAATGAAAGGTGCATATAAGAAACAGTCCCATACAAAATAATCCAATACATAAAAGTCCGAAAAATCATATTATGAAGGAAAAAATCAGTCCATCACAAAACAGTCCAGTTTAAGGTCACCGGTGAGCGCGCTGCGCGCCCGTCGCAGCTTCGCGGCGATAACCGGCTCCAAATTTCGTAGTAAGTCCTACCCTCTGTTGGCAAGCTCGCAACACGATTGCACAACGAACAAAGAGCAAAGAGCAATTCTCGGCCTGCCGGCTTGTTAAAACAATTTTTACTTGGGACTGTTTTTCGGACTGTTTTTTCGTTCATTTTCATACTTTTCCGGACTGTTTTGTATGGGGCTGATTTGCACAGACACGAAATGAAAACAGTCATTAATTTCATTACGAGACTGTGTATTTTGTGAACTGTTAGCTCTTTTTATTCTTATTTGGTTTCTTTCATTTTGTTTGCTCGTTCCGACAAAATTTTAACATAATTAAAGACTTGTCTCTGGATTCCAGAAACCTACGCACTCCAAATTGTGCGCCTATCCACATATTAGCATTGTAATGTTTGATTGTAGTAATAGGTTGAAATGACGCATGACAATATGAACTATCTTTTTATTGACATGCGAATCATCTTCATTTTTTTAATCTCCAATTTACATTGGAGGACAAAATTTAGCGCAACTTCAGGGTTTTACTCTATAAATTGCCTGTTTTCAATATACATTTTGGATTACGTTCACTTCGAATTTCAGCAAAAGTTTTACATAAGTTTTACGGTTGCGTTGACAAAAAAGATAGTCGTACAATTTTACACTTGTGAAACTAGCATTTTACACGTCAAGAAAAATGTCTGATAAATCGACGACTAGCAAATTTTCACAGTGGGAAACTGTGTGACTAAAACTTCATCGCTTTGTGAAAATGCGTGACCAGCATTAGTTTGCTGCATGAAATTATGTGAATAGAATTTTCTCCTAATGATTTCCTCCTTACAATAACCAACGTTTTTCTCAAATAGAAAACTACAAGTTCGGTGGCAACAATGACACAGATAAACCGCAATTGAAGGTTTGCCGCGTTTTTTTTCTATTTCATCAAAATTGTAACTTTTTGTCAACGCTTAAAAAAAGTTTTTTGTGAAAGTTTGTGTGTTTGTAAATTGCGGCGTTCTTTATTGCAACTTAAAATCATCTTAATTTATAAAAACAAATAAATAAATAAATGTGGCTTTATACAAAACCCTCATTCTAATAGTTTTTATGTGCAAAAAGACTGTGTCTGGGCTACGTTATAAACAAAAAAATTTCAATTTTACACACAAAAACTTTTTTGAAATTTGTTTTTTTTTGGGTGATAAAAAATGTTTTTGCGACTGAAAAAAAAATGTTGGATTTTGTTTTAAAAATGTGCTGGCCACACATTTTTAATAGTATGAATTTTTTTGAATAGCATCTTTAACGTTGCATTGTGTAATAAGTTTTCTGGATTTTTTTTTGTCTCCAAAATCGATTCAAATAACACCATTACATTTAGGATATCTGGTTTAAAAACCGTCAGTTTTAGTTTATCAATTTTTCGTTCATGCAAAAAAGCGCTATTTGGAAAAATGCTAGTTATACAGTTTTCAAAGTTGTATGACTAGCTTTCTTCATTAGCTCCATTTGTAAAATTGTATGGCTAGCCTTTTGCATGGGCGGAGGTCAACGCGGGAGACCAAGAGCGAATGATCAGAGCTACCCTTTATGAAGTTATCAATATTTGGTTTCAAACGCTTCCCAAATCTTTTCACATCTAAACATTCTAGTTTTATTTATCCGACCTATATTTTTCAAAACGCGTGAAAACGTAATAACCAGCTGAAACTTGTAAAATTTTCAAACTGATTGTTTCAGCTTATTCGCTGATAACGTTTCATGTCGTATGATTTTTTATACTCCGCTTATTCATAAAAGAGTTTACTCCGATGAAAAATTTGGTGCGGATGAGGAAATCTAACAATTTCAGACTCTGGATAAATTGGCAAGCGTTTGAAAGCAAGTTTTAATAACTTCATTGAGGGTAGCTCTGATTGTTTGCTCTCGATCTATCTAAAAAATTTGCAGAAAATTAAAGTAAATTTAGCTCAAAAGGGAAATTGAAAACAGGCGAGTTAGACAGTGAAAACCTGAATTTGCGCTTGATTTTTGTCCACTAATGTATTCTTTTTCTCCAAAACTTCCAAACTAGAATTGAAAAATTTGTAAAACTAGCTTCCTTTTTTGTTGAGTTTAATTAAGAAACGGGAACAGATACAAATTACGTTCAATTCAATGTTGGAAGAGTTCACGCAGCGTCTAAAATTAATAAAATAGTTTCACATTTTCAAGTGGCTATCATGTGACTTGCTCGGGGTGAAGATGTCTCGGGTCCCGTTAGATGCCCAATAAAGGGGTTCGACTGCCCGTACGCATTGAGTTGATACCTTACTCTTTTGTTTCTTCCCTTTCTGTGCTCACTTGTTGGCAGAGCTATGTCTTCAAGTGTCAGTTTAGTCGCATATGGAGTTGTCCGCTCAAGTGCATGATCTCTTAGTATTATTAACTTTCCCCTGGTGGGGGGCGCCGTATGTTTTTGAGTCATGGGTCGTGTAGCAGCTGTAGCGGGGGGATGATCTCTTCCAGTCATGGTCGAAAAAGTGTTTTCACGTGCGAAGTATTGAGGAGGCGCACTTGCTATACCCTGGCGTATGCCTTGACTTCGCGACTCCAGTGACCGGTCCATTTTAGAGGTCAATTTCTGCAAGTAAAGTCGTCTCGATCCCCAGATACCTGCAATTGAACATGAAGATTACTTAATTTACTTTTTATACTGGGGGTTGTTTTTATGAGCAAAGAACCGAATTCCCGAAAAATTCACCAAACTGAAGATTGCATTTAGCTTATTAATTTTCACGTTTTTTTTTCGTTTTATTTTTGTGAATTCTGTTTGGCGAACATAATTTTTGAGCATTTCACTATTGAGCATGGGCCGCTATTTCATTTCGTTCAGAGCATGATTTAAGTTCGCAAAAAATCTGAAGCATCTGTTTTTTTTTATAATAATTGGATTTAACCTAAATATACGCAAATCAAAAAATCTTGAAATTGTTTTAGTTAGACCTGGGGCGGATTTGAGGGAGGGGGGCGGACGCCTCTTCTCAGGGATTCGACTCCCTGCCGACCCAAAGGGTTCCCTGTTGTTTTATCTTGAGATATCAATTTTTGGTGACGGACCCTAAAAGTTTTCTAAAGTCTCCTTTAGCGCCAATATATACTATTTTTGTGAGAGAGCGCACGCCAAAACCAAAAAAGCAATTTTTTGGTCAAAATTTTCCAAAAAGTGCCTAAAAACGTCTTTTTTGGCCTGTTTTTTTTTCAAAATTTTGCCTGCGGCGCAATTATTTTGGCCAAAACAGGGACTTTTTAGTGCTTTGCGAGAGCTCAAAAAATAAATTTGGTCGATGTAAAAAAAGGTCGACAAAACCCTAGATCCGCCCCTGTTTTAGACCTTCAAAAAATACTTAATTCCAGCTCCAACTATTTAGCTCTCCTAAAGCACTATAGAGACCCCACTTTGAACATATTTTCCGCACCGCAGGCAAATTTTTGAAACAACAGGCCAAAACAGGCGTTTTGAGGCAGTTTTTGGAAAATGTTGACCAACAAATAGCGTTTATTCGGAGCGCGATCCCCCTTCAAAATTAGTATATATTGGCGCCAAAATTTTTGGGGTCCGTCACCAAAATGGATGTATCAAAACAGTACAAAGGGGGGACCCTTTGGGTCGGCAGGGGGTCGAATCCCTGAAGGCTGAAGGGGAGCGTCTGACGCCCCCCTCCCCTTTGCCCTAAATCCGCCCTACTTAACTCTTTCAAAAAAGTTTCCAAGATATGTTTTCAAAAAATTTGAAAGCCTTGAATTTATCGGTTCTTGGTCAAATAATTAATTAAGGTTCTTCTCACCCGTAAGATCTTTGTTGCTGGGCAATCTCCACCCCTCCCCCTTTTGGCCTCGCTCCACCTTCCTCGCATTCAGTCGGGCATTTAGCTTCTCCCCTGTCGGAACTTGTTCACTCGCAGAAGGGGGTGCAGCAGAGAACGAGGAGGCCGCCGTGTTGTTCCGACCTCCCATGTCCACTCCGTCTGCCTTCCGACTGGATCTTGACCTCACAGTTTTTCTGGATGACCTTCGGGATGCTGAAACAAAAGAATTGCTCAGGTTAATGGACGGTCGAGCTGCTTTCAATTTCGGATCTTTTTTTAAGGTCGGACCATTATTGCTCGCTTTTTGTCTCAGTAATTCAATACTTATATTTTCGAACACGTACCACAATATGTTCCGATCACGGTAAACTTTAGCAAAAAAAAATAAAAAACAATTTTATGTTAAGTATTCATTTTTTTTTATTTTGCCATTTTCTTGACAAATATTAATAATTTGAAACTAAGCACCAAAGAGCCTGGAATATGTGAAAAAATTGCACGAAGCCAAATATGAGGCAAGCTGTTTAAAAAATTATCTCAAGTGTCAACGAACGTAGAAAAAAAATTCACAAGAAGACGCTTTGTTTCTCAAATGTTTCGACGTTTTCAGAAAAACGATTGACTAGGTCCAAAAAAAGTTACATTCTATTCTATTACCTGTCGCACCTTTTTTAAATCAAAATTTGGTTAATGTCAAGGTTAACAAATTTTATAATTTTGAAAAATGTCAAAAAAAGTTTAAGAAAAGGTCTGTTTTGCAATAAATTTAAGACCATAAACGAATATACATAAACAAAAATTCAGAACTTTTGACCTGATCTTCTAAGAAGTGACCGTAAATCAGCTTTCTTTTTCTCACTAACTTTATGTAGGGCAACTCCCAAAAGAGTCTTTGGCTAGTGAATCATCCCTGTGTGGTTTGTATTTATACATCGTTTGTTGTATTATAACCACACAAATTGAATTCAAACTCAAACTATACACTTCATGTTGATTGCTATTTCAGGAAAAGTTTGATATTTGGCGATTTGATTTTTTTTGAAAATTCAAGTCTAATTTATTTACAAAAACGAAGGTAATTTATGAAACGAAAACAAAACGGTGCAAATTGCGCAAAAAAAAACATGAAAGACTTTTTTCTTTTCAAAATAAAATTTCAATTTTTAAATGTTACAGCTGAATTTAAAAAAATTATCTATTTCCAGTTTTCTGCTTACTTTGATGAAAAAATGTCTGTTCTAAAGAACCTTGAAATTTGAAAAATTTCATTGAGATAATCATCTGTTTTTCAATTTTTGATTTCATTGACACTTATCCAACTTTTGGAAATTTTAATTAAAATTGGCAAAAAGTGCAAATATTAATTCTTACTCGGTGCCCTTTTTATTTTCGTTGAGTAGCTCCTTTTTAAAAATAGAGACTCAAGTTTTTGTTATTTCCATTAGCAGGGATAAATCAGTTTTACCAGCTTTTTGCTAAACATGAGTCTGAATAGCATAGAAACTCAGAGTTTTGTCGTCATTTATCTACCATTTTGGATAATGAAATACTTGATTTAATATCATAAACGAAATAACAAGAAGCCATCTTTTTTGGTTTGTAGAAAATGGCGTAATTTTGAAACTCTTTGACCCAAAATTCGAAAGGCTAATTACCAGTTCTTAAAAAAATTGACTCATCAAAATCAAAATTCTGTTTAGCTGTAATACTTATTAACACATTCGAGAGATACTTTGAAATAATCAATTCATACTTTTTACTAGTTTTCTAAAAACGAGAAGAGTGAACAACAACTTCAAGTGGCTCAAAATCATCCCAAATTAAAACAAGACTGCTCGTATCAGGGCGAAGCCCTGAAGGTTCCGACTGCCTTTAAGGTTTATTGAGCAGCAGTAATACATTTAAAAAAATAAATGAAATAAAAAAAATGAAAATTTTTTTTTCTAAAATTTGAAGTTTTTTATGAAAATCATCCCTCCACACGCCATACAAAGTACAAAAAGATAGATTTCGTTCCTTGTAACAAATCAATTATGGTAAATAAGCTTCGTTCAACCAATTTGGAACGATTTATAGGACGGATTAAATCTCGCTTACGCGTTAATAGCGCGAATTATATTGCGCGTTAATTGTCCCAAATTGGTCAAAATGGCCAAAATGGCAATCTTTAAACCCTCACAACTTTACGAAAAATGATCACAGGTGAAATATCTTTTCAAATTTAAGCTCAGGACAACAATACCTTTTGAATGATATAAAAAAAAATCCGTCAAAAATGGCTAGTTAAAAAAAAAAACCACCCCGAGCACAAATATTCCGTTACTTTCGTATCAAAAGTCGGAACAATAAAGTTACTTGGACACCGATATTTTTGAAGAAAAAAAAACCCAGGAGTACATAGTTACTTCTGAGTTCCTGAAATGGGCGGAAAATTTTCACGAATTAAGTATTCCAAACGACTGTTACAGAAATTCATAAGCAAACACGGACAACTGGTTCCTGCGTAAGTAGGAATCAAAATTTCCAACCACGGTATTAGAAAAGTTTTTTACTGGCTTCAGTAAACTACTATGATTATCGCAATTCATAACAAAATCGAAATATAAATTTTTGCCTGCGAAAATATAAAAAAGTCAATTAATAAAGTTTTATTGTTTTCATGTTCCGTTTTTTATAGATTTTTTGGGTTTTTCAAGTTTTCGTGTTGAAGAACGTGCCAACTGAAGCTTCAAATCTATTTATCTCAGCTGAAAAAACTCGTTTTTTGAAGTATTATATGATTAACGCTCCCTACTCGCTCGCTTCAGACGCTCGAAATTAGGTTAAAAACTAGTGTTTTGAAACCAAATTTTCTCAACACTAAGAAAAGTTTTGAGAAATTTCAATAATTTGTTCAAATCATGACTAAAATGACTTTAAGGGAATGACTGCAAGGTTAACGAAATGATAAGCTACCAATTTTTTCGGATCGTTTCTAAGAAATTCCTTGCTTGAAAACTTATCACTTTACTAACGATTTTCACTGAGCTGTATTGACAATAGAGCCACTTCTCGTTCCATGTCCGCTCGCTCATCATCAGTGTATTTGGGCACAACTGGGGGGACCACCTGAGTACCCCTCCTGCTCACACCACGTGACTTCACCGCGGGGGTTTTCGTTAATGACTCATCATAGTACACGTCCAAAGTGTGTTGTTTGAAATGGGATCTGCTCTGCGGCAGGAAACTGTAGTGAACTATCTCTATGTTTTTACGAGTGTCCTCTAAGTACTGGTCAAGTTGTTGCTTCTTGTAAAACTCTTCTTCGTCTTGGAACTGTTTGAAACTTCCTTTCATTCGAACTCCTCTCACTTTATTCATTGTAATTTCGACAAAAAGTTATAAAAAATCAAGTTCAAAAATCAATTTAATGAAAAATATAATTATTTATGACGAAGACGAAGAGATAATTTTGTAATAAATTATATCGACTGACTCTTATTTTGGTAATAAAACGATTTCTAACTTTTTAAATTGTGAAGACTAAAACGCATGGCTTAAGCATGGTTGTTATTAGCTCTACAGTTTATTTTCTGCTGTAATTTGGTCAAAAGTTGGCCTCAAAAATCTCACTCGTCATCTGAGTTGAATAGTAAGAGCTAAACCTTTCAGTTTGAAGAGATTATTGATACCAGGTGCTTAAGTCTGGATGGTATGTAAGACTCAATCCAGTCAAAATGGAATCTGGTGCATTCTGAATACAAAACCGTTCCAATACAAGGGACCAGATTTGAGGTTAAAAACCATTTTAAATCATTTTATAGACTTCGGTGACTAGTTGCGAAAAATAATGTTCAAGGACTACTAATCCACAAAAACTAACAAACAATATTTCTGTGAGCATCATTTTCATAGCCTTTTCTACAATTTTCTACAAAGCCCTTTTCTCCTTTTTATGCGATTAAGATTGAATTGTTTTTGCTTAAAACAACTAAATTGTAAAAGTCAATGAAATCGAGTGCGCGCTTTGTTCAGTCATATTTTTATTCCATTCTCTCTCAACGGGAGCTATAAGGAAACTATGATCTATGCCTATGTTTTTTCACAGAACTTTTCATTTAACTGAAACAAAGTTCACCGCTGTATGAAAAAAGCGGCCTCCTAAAGCATTTTCAGCCGTAATTCTAATTTAAAAATTTCAATATTACCATTGTAGTCTTCCTTCAGTACCAGTTCTAATACTAAAATTTTCTCGAGAGGGGGGGCGGATTTTCAAAAAAGCTTCTTTTTTTTTAGGTTGACCAAATTGATTTTCCGAGCTCTCCCAAAGCATTAAAAAGACCCTGTTTGGTCGAATTTTCTTAGAAAACTTTTAGGCTCCGTCACCAAAATGGATATATCAAAATAGTACAAAGGAGGGAACCTTTATGTCGGCAGGGGGTCGAATCCCTGAGAAGGGGCGTCGGGCCTACCCCCCCCCCCAAATCCCCCCCCCCCCCCCCCAAATGCACTTTGAATAAATTTAATTGAAATATTCAACATCTGAAAAAGTTTTAGACAATTATCTAGGATTTGCCAAAGTAAAATAAAAATCCATCAAAGTAAGCAAAACACTTTTGGCCTCGAAATCTTTGCAATCTTTATTGAAATAAAATGCCTCCGGGATATCCTAAAAGGACCGAAAAAATCATATGAAAAATTTAAGTAATCTGCACCCGAGAAAAATATATCAAGTAATAAACTGCTCAGTAAAATTGAGGGAGGAGAAGAGGTCAATGAATGTTAAATTTTTCTCTTCCCAAAGAGAAGGCCACAAGCCGTAAGACAACTAATAAAAAGTAAGAACGGACCTAGCCATGCAAACTTTACCAAGTGCATCTAGCACAAAACTAATGAAATGTGCGCACCAATTCATGTAACTGGTAACTTGGTCCATAGATATACTTTTCAAGGTGTCCCACTCTTTAACCCCACGATATTTAACCCCCTATGTTTACACCCCCTATATTATAACCCTGTAACAAGATAACCCCACAACAATTTAACCCCTTTTAATGACGATAATTAGTTTCAAATTAAGTCCTTTTTATAAGTACAGGAGTAGTCCAGTTAAGTGTAGTATTTGAGGCCTGAAAAGCTTGTCTTAATTCACTTGATGCCTCTAGCATCTCAAAAATAATTGCATTTGGTTTACGCGCTTAAAACAGAGAAAGCCTACATGGTGCTAATTAAAGGCAACAAAAGATGTTTGTGAATTTCATAAAAAATCTTACTGCCTATTTCTTTAACCATTGTTTTACCACTCTATCAGATCAGATATAATTTTTGAAGCATCATTTCATTTTACTTTATCTACGAAACACAAACAAATGCTAGTGGTATCAGACCACGAGTATTACCTTAAACGCAAAAACAAGACAACTACAAATTGGAACTGCTCGAAGAACCAAACCCATAAATGCCGCGCAACAGCAATTACGGATGGAGAAAACATGATTGAAACGAGACATAATAACGACATTTCTACGGTCAAACCTGACGCTCGACTAGTTTTGAAAAAAATATATCAAGGATGTGAGCGATAGTAATAGCCCAACCGTCGCAGTCGCTACCGCCATTCAGCCCAATACAGACAGACGACATTGCCACTCAACTAGCCCTACCAACCAAAAAAAAGTAGTTTGCGCCGCACAACGAGTGCGCAAGCAACGAGAAGAAGCCTTACCACTCTCCCCAGCAACCAGAAGTTTCGAAATACCCGAACTTTTCAAAAAATTTATAAGATTTGACAGTGGGCAAAATGATCACGAAAGGATTATTTTATTCGGCGACCTTGAAATGCTACGTGTGCTTGAAAAATCTAACTTTTGGTTGGCTGATGGAACTTTCAAAGTCACCCCATCGGTTTTGGCCAGAACAACAAATGCTGTAGAGGGCTGGCATTTTGGCATGCAGTCATACTTCAGTGGATTGCATCCCATTATATGGAAAGTGTAAGCGAATTTGCAAAAAGACGCTTCCGTCCAAAAATTTAATTTCTATAACGCCTCGAGTGGGCACCAATTTACAAAAAAGAAAAAATAACCGATGCTCAACGAAAAAGTGCAGAATATTATGCATGTTTACGAAGAAAAAAGGATTTGCATTCCTTTCGCGCTATGGCGAACTTGAGTTAAATGTTTGTTCTTTTGTTCTTTGTATATATCATCAATTTAAAACTTTGTTTGTCAATTTTTTTGAGAAAAGACGTCTCCTTGCAGCCTCCCGGAGACGTAAAAAAACGCATTCACTCGACTAGCTTTTGAAAAATGCTGTCTTTAGAAATTTGCTCCCTGAAGAATTGCTCCTTTGGATGGGACGCTAGGTTGGTACTAGGGGCTGGCAAACCCTTTAGACGTTGCGTTGTATGCCGACAATTCAAAAAAAAGTTGACAAAGTTTAGATGGTTCGAAAAAATAGATAAGTTTTACTTAAAATGATCAGTATTTCAATTTAAAATGGTCCGCTTAGATCAAATTTTGGGTCACAACAAGTTCTGATTCCATATTTACTTTAAAAACAGCCAATTATTCTATCTTTGGCAGGAGTTGTTTCAAGATCAAGTTCAGTTTTCGAAAAACCTAATCAGTTTTGGTAAATAAACTGAGTCATGTCGGTCGGATTCGTTTTCAAGTTCATATCAAAGTCTAGACTATCGGCAAGGTCATTTCTGTTCAAATTTAAAACGCATTTAGCAGCGTGCATGTTAATTAATTTTGGTTGGCAAAATTTTTCGCAATTAAAGCTTTGATGTTTACCGACGACATGGTTCCGAATTCCTTTCAAGTCAGTTTCACTTTGATTCTAACAATTGGTATTAAAAAGGGGTTAAATTGTAGTGGGGTTATCTAATTTCGGGGTGATGTGAGAGGGGGTTACGAAAAAGGGCGTTAAAAACACGGGGTGATAAGCTTGGGAACCATTTTTCAACTATGGCTTTATTTCTTTTTTCATGAGACCACTTTCTATGAAAAAAGAGAACAAATAAGCAATATCAATGAGACGGAAATTTACTTAGCTAACGAGAAAACAAACTAGCTCAGTTGGATAAAGACACACGCATTCGCATTTCTGCGCCAAACATCATATGGAAACAAGATTTGTCCGGTGGGTTCAAGCACGGCTGACCAAATGCCATCATAAAAATTTGAAGATGGGCCTCCCAGGAACTATGATTTTCTCGTCAGTACTGTACCAAGCCATCCTCGATTGTACAGATTTTTTCATTCTTAGCATTGTTTGATAGGACCATGGTTGTCGCACAAACAATTTCGGAAAAAAATCAGTTTTTGATGACCGTTTTCCCCATACCAAGTAACCCCTATGTCACTGATAGCGCAACATACCGTGCTTGATGTGATGTTTCCAAACTTCTGCTGCAAACGCTCTAAGGTTTAAACAATTCCCATATATCCAGAAAAAAGTTATCACGAAGTAAATTCTCAACTTCAGCAAACTTTTTTTGGTACACAAAACAGCTTTGATTGGGTAAATTTCCATTGACTCTGTGTTGCGATATACCAAGTCTGAATGGATGAATGGAGTTACGATGAACCATATTTATGCTTGAAACGTTTAAAGACTTGATGCAGCGAGCTCTATCTTTGCGGGGCAGCCTTTCCTGAAATGAGTAGAGATAAATTTGGGAATTGAGTGAGTTTTTGATGTTACTAAAAACTGCTTCCTATAAAACTGTACTGGAGGGGGACCGGCCTACATGTATGCGAGCCTCTTAGCATGAGGCGATTAGCCCAATTAGAATTGAGTTTGTTGTCTCTAATTTGCAACTAAAACTTAAACTTTGCGTGCTACATCATAGCGACTTATTACTTTAATTGTTGCACATTCTAAGCTGCAAGCATGCAAGTTGCTACATACCCATTCTGGAGCATCATATTTAAACCTATTTTTACAACCTATACTTAAACCATCATATTTACTAACTTTAAGTGCTTTTAACAAGATTCATCCTCATCATCGGTGGTCGTTAACTTTGCTGAAACTTCTCTCCCTTCATTTATGATTTGAAGTTTAAATTGTGGAAATCAACGGCCCATTGAAGCTGAGAAATTTTGGATGTGGCACTAGTCATCGCCCTATAATTGACTGATTGGTGATTTAGCAATCACAACGTGAATTCTTAGTTACAAGTCCTGTGGAATGTTAACTCTTATTTTCCTGATTTCGAAGAAATTCAGGAATATTTGAGCTAGCTATGATGTTTCGATAATGTTGGCTTTGAAATAATACATGTCAACGAAATTAACAAATAATTCGGTGAACTTTTTGTACTCTAAACTCTACTCGCAATCAATTCCAATCAATTTTCAATTGATTTAAATTGATCTTTAATCTGGCCTTAAATAAAATCGATCCAAATTGATTTGAATAGATTTAAAGGTATCAGGAAAAAAGATACCATACCATGAGATCCTATGCCAATAAAAAGATCCCATGAATTATGATCGAAAATCATGATCAAAGTGTAAGCAGAAATAAATCTTAAGTAATGATATCTCAATTAGGTTCGCGCTATTAAAAAACAAGGCAAATTTAAGATAACTAATTTTAAACTGGACTCATTTTTGAGATTAACAAAGTGCCAACACACGTTTAAAATAGCGTTAATTTGGCATTGAATTAGAACCACTCAATATGAAATGTGTACACTCTGCATTCCTTATCTCACTCTTTAACTCATTGAATAGTCGTAAATGAACTCTTGGGGAACCTCACAAAAAGGCCAAACACTGATTATTCTTGACGGCAATGATTTTCAAAAAAAAACGCGATACGAAGACAACAACCACTGGCGCTGCAGCAAATAGAAATAGTATAAATGCCCGAAAACTTTATTCACTTCTGGGAGCGATATAATCTCAAACAGCAACGAGCAGAGTCACGAGCTCAACGCAGGACAGACGTTCAGAAGCTCGGCAACTAGTTCAGCAAATGAAGGAGACAGTTAGGAGTCAATTAAATCCAGTAAACAGCCAGATAATCGCAGCTAGTTTGCAATTGGTGCAGGACGACAAAGCAACGCAACTGTCTTTGCTCTCCCGGTCGGCGCTAACGCAATTTTTAAACAGAAGTAAGCAAACGCCATCCCTGCCCACTATTGCCACAGATGACCCGATCAAAATACCCGATCCTTTTACGCTATTTTGTCTTTTTGATAGCGGAACACAAGATACGGAACGCATATTAATTTTTGGTGACATTGAGAACCTCAATGCACTTAAACTGTACAAAAAAACCTGGCTTGTAGACGGTACTTTCAAAATTTGCCCCAGCCAGTTTTACCAGCTGTACACTGTAAACATCCAGGTTGACGGGTTTCATCAACCTTGCGTCTACGCTCTGCTTAGCAATAAGCGCTTATCAACCTATAACAAATTCCTAGCCGCACTTATATCGCTTGTCGGTGACGTAACCACGGAAAGAATTTTGCTCGACCTTGAAGTTGCGTTGTTGAGTGCTTTTACGTCTCATTACGCTACTTACATGAAGGGGTGCTATTTTCACCTCTGCCAGAACTTTATGCGGAAAATATCCGAATTGGGACTTAAAAAGACCTACGAATCAAACAGCGAGCTAGTATTAGCGCTGAATATGATTCCTGCGCTTAGTTTTGTGCCGGACTCAAAAGTGAAAATCGGGCTCGACCTAGTTATTGAGGAAATATGCAGTGTGGCAACCAAACTGAATATTTCACAAAAAGATCTCAAAAAATTAGACGACCTCACTGCTTATTTCCAAAAAACGTAAGATAAAGGGAATTTTGTTGGCCGAAAAACACTTTTTCCTATTTCTCTTTAGAACCATTGTCAAAATGCTGTGTTTGGTCTAGCCCGAATCACAAATGCAATTGAAGGGTGGCATCTAGGTATAACCGTTTTGTTTCAAGGCAGCCAACCTTCAATATATACGTTTCTCGAAAAATTTCAACTGGGTTTCTACAATCAAAAGTTCAATAATTTGAAGGCATCCAGCGGAATTATTAACTTATTCCGGTGGACGAAACACCATGATCTGAATAAAAAAGTTCAACAGATAACAAGTTCATACACAGACACTAACTTTTTGTCTGATATCCGTTGACTTGCCCCTTTAACCTAATAAATTTTGTTTTAGTTTTTGCCTAATTTTTCCTAAAACTAAATTTGTTTGATCAACTTTTTTTGGACGTCTCCTGAGTAGTCTCCTGTAGTCGTCTCCTGAGTTGTACCCTCCTGGAGAACGCGAAACGCAATACTATGACTCGCACTCGAAAATGTTGTCTCTAGCAAGTTGATCCCAGAGCAATTGCTATTATTTATGGGACGCTAGGTTGGAGGTAGGGGCCTGACGGAAAAAAATTGATCAAAATTGAGAATTGATTTTTTATCAAACAGAATGGCAAGTGATTTGTAATGAAATAGATTTCAAAGCTTAAGAATTTTGCAAAACTCAATTTCAGTTTTTTACCGACTTCAGGCCATTTTTGGCAAAGTTGGTTTTGATTTATTGGAAACCCTTTTCAAGTTCATTTGTCGTCTAAGCTGTTGTAAAGTTTAAGTTTCTCTTTGAAGGCCAAGTGATGAGCAAAGGTGCTATATGTTGAAATTGGTGCAGTAAAGTTTTTGCCTCTTCTTTGATTTTAATCGACGCTTTGTTTTTGCTTTTATCGATTAACCGCTTTATTTTCAATTCTCAGGTTCTTGATTATTTTATTATGGTATCTTATGTCGTGGGCGATTTTAGAACGAGGTATTGTTTGGAATGGTATCCTATTGGCTGGGATCTTGTCGTTTGGGATCTTCAGGTTAGGGATCTTTTGTCATGTAACCGATTTAAATTGATTTTCTGAGCTTATTTTATCAATGATTTCATTGCATTTTTTTAGCTCAAAATTTTAATCTTTAGGGATCATTTTTTGAATTCTCAAACATCTGACACGTCTATTTTTGTTTTAAAACGCCAAGAATTAAATATTTCAACCAGTTTTTTAAATCGATGTTTTTTGCCGTCTTAACAAAAAACCAATTTAAGTGAGTCGGAAAATCCATCCAATACGATTGAAATTGACTTTTTAGACACTAGAATCGATCCAAATTTTTTAAAAGAAAGATCGATTTAACTCGATTTAAAATTGATTTAACAGAGATTCGGATGGATTTTGGGGAGTCGGAAAATCCATCCGAATCGGTTGAAATTGTTTTTTTTTATAGGCACTTGAATCGATCCAACATTTTCAAGAAAGATCTATTTAAATAGATTTTTCTAACTTATTTTTAACTATGATTTTTTTGAGCATTTTTTCGAGCTCAAACAGTCAATTTTGTGGATCATTTTTTTTTGATTTCTCAAACATCTGGCACGTCTGTTTTTATTTAAAAAGTCAAGAATAAAATATTTTATGATCATTTTTTTTAAATTGCATGTTTTTTGGCATGTTAGCAAAAAAATTGATTTTGGTGAGGCGGAATGTGCATTAAAGGAATGCGCTTGTAGATTAGTGCATTCCTCTACTGTATAAATTGTCTAACAAGATCGCATGATTAGGTTTTTCTTTTGCTGAGTAAGACGACACTCAAAAAGTTTTCAAAATTCATCATCGGTCTAATAAAAATCTTACGGAGCCAATTTTGCTCAAGGCAGCCAAAACCTTACCCCAAAACGACCTCAATCCCCAAAATGTTAGTTCACCTTGTCACTTTTTGTTTTGCCTGTGTTAAACAAACATTTTACCGGTTTCAAAATAAACAAAATTTGACAAAATTGTTTGCCAAAATCAACGACCTTTATACTATCCTAGATTCTTTTGCATTGAATTTGAAAGTCGAGCAGAGATCAAAATCATCATTGCCTTCTCAAAGCTGAGAATAGTTGTTTTTATTTATCAGTCATAATGCCATCAAAAGTTTTCCTCGGCATATTTCAGCTGGTACTGATCTCCAGCTATTTTTCAGGTGAGACATTTAGTTGATACGGAAGGCACCTATCTCAGATTGTTATAATTTTTGGCTGACGGATCCAAAAATTTTACAAAAGCGCCTTTGGGGCCAATATACTACTTTTGAGGGGGGAGCGCGCGCCGAAAAAAACTCTTGATTTTTTGGTAAAAAATTTCAAAAAAATGCTTAAAAACGCTTTTTTGGCCTGTTTTTTTAAAATTTTGCCTGCGGCGCAGAAACTTTGGCCAAACCAGGGTTTTTTAAGTCATTTGAGAGAGCTCGGAAACTCTAATTATTTTAACTAAAAAAAGGTCGACAAAAAACTTTTGAAAATCCGCAAGCACCCCCCCCCCCCTTGCATTCAATAGAGATTTACACAGACTGTTAGTCAGATTCATTACTCATTCGAAAAGGATTGAACGTTTATTACATAATCCATTTGTCATACCGACTTTTAAATATTTTTGCTTGACAATTTGTTAATTTATCCAAAGAATTTTAAACAGTTTCGAGTAAAATAATTTACGTGCTGAAATTTTTGAAAACCGGAGTGCAAAATCCAATAAATCATTAGATGCTTTTATGTTCGAGTATTTTTTTCGGGTAAATTTCCTTATACTTATTTGAACAAAACCCTTGTGCCAGGAATTTGATCTTTTTAAAATCATTGCAAATTGAACTGAGGGCAGGCTAATTGACATAGACTGCATGTTGGTAGTTTAAGAAAAAAATTTCTGACTATTACTTAGGAAAGGCATTTTTTAAAATCAAAAAATCTTTAGACATTTCAAATTACTTGATCATTTAGATCGCATTGTCCGATTTTCACTTTTCCAAAAAAAATGTTAATTTACAGAAACAAAAACACAAAACGAAAAACCGCAAATCGAACATATTCAAGACTTTTGTTCCAAACAACAGCAGCAAAAAAATATTGCTGGATGTAATTTGCTTTTTCTTTACTGAGAAAGCCCCTTGCGGGCTCTTCCATAACGCAGCTGGGTCGAGAAGTTTTTTCCTAACATAAATTGCCAAGTGTTAATCTTGCAACATTTGAAAAACAACTGCAATTGTAAAATCAATTCGATTTAAATCTACAGCTAGTATAGCTTGGTTACAACCGGAGATACATGGTTACAACCGAAGATCTCCACTATTCATGTTGGCTACGAAACGATTAGTAATTATAATAATCTTAAGAAATTGTTTGCAAATTAGGTTCCATTCATTGTAAAAGTTACTACATTTACAACCAAAGGAAATAACAATGCGAGAACGCCGTGGAACTTTGCTGCCCGTTTTCAGTTGCCCCTGATCCTGCTATGACTTCTGTTGTTTTTTCATTTAATGATTTTAAGAAAAAAAAACAATTTTGAAGCGAAAAACGGGGAATTTCAGTAGTAAACCTATGCTTGACAGCAAATTATTTTTTAAATTATATTTCTACTCAAAAATGAGTTTAAACAGTTGATAATTTCCTAAAACAAAATTGTCCAAAAGCTCAAGATTGAAGATTTGTAATTGATATTCTGTGCAGCTATGAATCTTAGTTACAAAATTTGGGTGGTATTTTAGAACAAAGTTGAAAAGTTTTCTAATTCTAACTTTTGTCGAAGTTTTTTTGATTACCATTTGATTGCACAGGTATCTGATTAGCTAAAACTCTCTTATTCAAAATGTGTTCAAATTTTTCTCAGTTACAGCTTCCTGGACAATGGCCGATATGCACTCTTTTCTCAAAACCTTACATAAGAACTTTAATAACTTATAGATATGTAATTCCTTTACGAAGTATTTTTTTTTCATTTTTGTCTTAGTTCTTCAATGCTTTCATTTCTTCTCTTAAAACAAATAATAAGTTAGATTCTAATTATTGCCAAATCGTTTCTGCCAAACAAGTAGGTTTGATATTTTTCATATAAGTTGCACTTTAAACCATTTTTTTTCGCGAAAAAAAAGTTACAAAAAAACAAAATGTTTTCAATTTTATCAACACTGATGAGGCTACATTTTTGCCAAAAAAATTTGATGCATCCCACTCTTCATCTGCAACCCATTTATCACATTTAAGGGCGATAAAATAAATTTGTCAGCTGAAAAGATAAAAGTGACCTCGTACAAGCTAAGTGTTTTCTGTTTTTTTGAGAGATCAGCAGACATTAGCTGATGTTTTGCTATTTTCGGTCGGTTTTTTTTGCAAGCCGTCATTCAAAATTATAGTTTCAGTGTTGAAAACTCAATGAAATCAGAAATCAATGTTGCCAGAAATCACTGTTGCCAACTTTATCATGAGCTCCTTTGCTAGAAACTTATATAACAACTTCAAAAATCTATAGCAGGTGGAATAGCATCAAATGAAAACTCACTAGATGCTATTTCATCGGCAAAAAGTTTCACGGTTTTTTCGCAACGCTAACTGAATATCTGATTGTCACCCCAGTTTTAACTTCTCCGACATCAAAATGCCTCCAGTTTGGTAATTTTTCAGTTGCAGAAAAAACCACTGTTGGGATCAATCTTAGCTGATTCAGTTTGCTTAATGTTTTGCCCTTTTTTAAATTGCAAATAGTGCAATGTGCTCCACCTGAGATTTATTTGATAACCGAGAGACATCAAGAGATGATTAGTATGTTTTGATAAACGAGATGCGGGCAAAAAAACTCCTCTCCGAACGAGCAACGACATTTTAAAGCTGGAAAATCACTTTTCAAATAAAAAGAAACTTTTGCGACGTAGCATGCATGGAACAATGTGCTTTTGCTGTGTTTAACTTATCCGCCAATTCAACAAAACGCTAACATTAGGTTTCAGTAGAGTTTTTCTTGCAGAACTTTGCTACCACAGTTCAACGCTTATAGTCAAAAAATGTAACCTATGGCAAATATGTTTGCGCTACTGTAAATAATAAAGGTAGTTTTGGGGTCAAAATGATCGGCTACTGGGTTGATTCTTGTGACTATTAAAATTATAAAATCCATTTAGTGCAAGATCCAGACAATCGGAATTGTAAAACTTCTTTGAAGGCAAACGCTATCCATTCAAATTACACTCGATCAAAAAAAAAACATTGAGCATTTATTTATCAATTCCATCTCGACATTTTTTGGCATTTTTTTTTCTCATAAGCAACTAAAAAACCTAAAAAATAAGTAGAAAAGCTCAAAAAAAACGAAACTTCGGTCGCCTTGTTTTGCCAAACTGCAAAATTTTAATGAAGCATCAAAATTCAAAATGTTTGCTTACAACTATGCTGGTTTGCAGAAAAATTTCAAGACAAAGCATCACCGGATCGGAATGTAAGTAAAAATAAGTACTGTTTCAGTAATGCAACAGTATAAAAACAGTAATGAACAAGTACTGGACAAGTGGCACTAGATTTTTACCAAACTGCAACCAATCCGTCTCAGGATACCAAATCAATATAAACTCAATCAACTCAGTCAATCCTTTCGCTATTAGAAATTGTAGTGAGTTAAATACTTGATAAATTTTGAATTGATTTCTAGCTGTGGTGGGGGAGAAGGAGGGGGTTTGAAGTGAAGCACAATTTTTCCAATGCTTTTTTTTTCTATTTTTATAACCTAAAATTACCCTGTTTCCAGAAAAATTAGTTGCTCAAGCCCTTTAACGACCAACACAGAAAAGATGGAAAAGATTTGTGGATTTACCCAGTTTTTAGCCCATTTTGTAGTAAAAGCCATCGTTTTGACTTTTTTAACGATTAACAACACGTAACAAAAAATTGACAATCAATAATTGTGGTAATTTTTTTTGCAAAAAACCACAATTTTTTCCAGCTGATTACTTCACTACGAAAAATTTTTTGCAACAGAATGTTATTTTTTGGGTTCTCTGTTTTTGCCCTGCACCAGTACTGCAACAAATACAACACCGGTTTTATTCTGAAAAAGTACTTATTATTACTGACAAACCAATTCCGGCCTTCGATAGTCAAAAGATTGATCTCTAAATGTGCGATTTGAGGGCCAATTTTGAAACAGAAAATTTGCCTGACAAAAAAGTAGTAGTTTATATAACAGATGTCTTAAATTGTGAAATCAAATCAAGCAAAATTCCTCGTATCGCAGTATATTTTTGAATAGTTCTAAGGTCTCACAAATAATAAACTGGCGAAGTATCAACGTTTGGGAAGATATCAAAAGCTCAAAATATCTTGCTTCATATCAACTTAAAACACGTTTCGAGCTGGAGTAATTCGCCGCTCACGCGTTAGTGAGTAATTCGCCGCTGACCAATTTTCATGCATGCATAATTAAGCAAAAAACAACCACTGGCAAAATATTTGCTTCAAATATTTTGCCAGTGGTTGCGGGCGGGGATACTTTTTAGATGGTAAAAAATCTAATAAATCTTTCGAATATCAGAAGTGTCAAAAAAGATATTTTTTTTATTTGAAGTGGTTGTTTTGGTGAGTTCCTTTTCTCTCCCTTTTATGTTTAGCAAATAGAGGCGCTATTGCACCACCTAACAAAAATAAAAGTGAACCAAAGTTGATATTCCATTTTCACAAACCTTCAACTGCTACAACAATTCCACAAAAAAATATATAAAAAAATCTTGCGAAGCTGTTTATTTGGCTGGTAGTCCATGTGAGAATAAGACCTGTGAGTTATTATTGATATTACTTAATCGGCCCAAATGCAACAACACTTCTGCATAAATTTAACATAATATTTACAGCGGACAGGGAGAAAAAAAACTTGGCAGGTGTAGCTGATTCCAAGAAATATGATCACATGTTTCAGCGTTGGAGTCTCACCCTTCCAGTGCTTTGTCAGATGATCTCCTAGAGGAGCACTGGATGTTTGTACTTCCTGATTTAACAGATCCAGTTGGACGAAAATGTGCTCTTTACAGGTAATGAACGCTTACTATGTTTTAATGCCACAAAATGACACCAATAAGACCCCCATATATTTTCATGGATTGTATTCTGCCTGAGATTCCAACCAACTAGCCACAATTAACCAACTAGCGAAGATTCCGAAGCAACTAGCAAAGATTTCGAACCAACTAGCGAAGATTCCGAAACAACTAGCGAAGATTCCGAAACAACTAGCAAAGATTTCGAACCAATTATACACAATTAACCAACTAGTGAAAATTCCGAAACAACTAGCAAAGATTTCGAAACAACTAGCAAAGATTTCGAACCAACTAGCGAAGATTCCGAAACAACTAGAAAAATTTTGAACCAACTAACCACAATTAACCAACTAGTGAAAATTCCGAAACAACTAGCAAAGATTTTAAACCAACTAGCCACAATTAACCAACTAGCGAAGATTCCGAATCAACTAGCAAAGATTTTGAACCAATTAGCCACAATTAACCAACTAGTGAAAATTCCGAAACAACTAGCAAAGATTTCGAACCAACTAGCAAAAATTCCGAAACAACTAGAAAAAATTTTGAACCAACTAACCACAATTAACCAACTAGTGAAAATTCCGAAACAACTAGCAAAGATTTTAAACCAACTAGCCACAATTAACCAACTAGCGAAGATTCCGAAACAACTAGCAAAGATTTTGAACCAACTAGCGAAGATTCCGAAACAACTAGAAAAAATTTTGAACCAATTAGCCACAATTAACCAACTAGTGAAAATTCCGAAACAACTAGCAAAGATTTCGAACCAACTAGCGAAGATTCCGAAACAACTAGAAAAAATTTTGAACCAACTAACCACAATTAACCAACTAGTGAAAATTCCGAAACAACTAGCAAAGATTTTAAACCAACTAGCCACAATTAACCAACTAGCGAAGATTCCGAATCAACTAGCAAAGATTTTGAACCAATTAGCCACAATTAACCAGCTAGTGAAAATTTCGAAACAACTAGCAAAGATTTCGAACCAACTAGCGAAAATTCCGAAACAACTAGAAAAAATTTTGAACCAACTAACCACAATTAACCAACTAGTGAAAATTCCGAAACAACTAGCAAAGATTTTAAACCAACTAGCCACAATTAACCAACTAGCGAAGATTCCGAAACAACTAGCAAAGATTTCGAACCAACTAGCGAAGATTCCGAAACAACTAGAAAAAATTTTGAACCAATTAGCCACAATTAACCAACTAGTGAAAATTCCGAAACAACTAGCAAAGATTTCGAACCAACTAGCGAAGATTCCGAAACAACTAGAAAAAATTTTAAACCAACTAGCCACAATTAACCAACTAGCGAAGATTCCGAATCAACTAGCAAAGATTTTGAACCAATTAGCCACAATTAACCAGCTAGTGAAAATTTCGAAACAACTAGCAAAGATTTCGAACCAACTAGCGAAAATTCCGAAACAACTAGAAAAAATTTTGAACCAACTAACCACAATTAACCAACTAGTGAAAATTCCGAAACAACTAGCAAAGATTTTAAACCAACTAGCCACAATTAACCAACTAGCGAAGATTCCGAAACAACTAGCAAAGATTTCGAACCAACTAGCGAAGATTCCGAAACAACTAGAAAAAATTTTGAACCAATTAGCCACAATTAACCAACTAGTGAAAATTCCGAAACAACTAGCAAAGATTTCGAACCAACTAGCGAAGATTCCGAAACAACTAGAAAAAATTTTGAACCAACTAACCACAATTAACCAACTAGTGAAAATTCCGAAACAACTAGCAAAGATTTTAAACCAACTAGCCACAATTAACCAACTAGCGAAGATTCCGAAACAACCAGCAAAGATTTCGAACCAACTAGCGAAGATTCCGAAACAACTAGCAAAGATTTTGAACCAATTAGCCACAATTAACCAACAAGTGAAAATTCCGAAACAACTAGCAAAGATTTCGAACCAACTAGCGAAGATTCCGAAACAACTAGAAAAAATTTTGAACCAACTAACCACAATTAACCAACTAGTGAAAATTCCGAAACAACTAGCAAAGATTTTAAACCAACTAGCCACAATTAACCAACTAGCGAAGATTCCGAATCAACTAGCAAAGATTTTGAACCAATTAGCCACAATTAAGCAACTAGTGAAAATTCCGAAACAACTAGCAAAGATTTTAAACAAACTAGCCACAATTAACCAACTAGCGAAGATTCCGAATCAACTAGCAAAGATTTCGAACCAAGTAGCCACAATTAATCAAAAAGCAAAGATTCCGAAACAACTAGCAAGGATTTCGAACCAACTAGCCAAAATTAACCAACTAGCGAAGATTCCGAAACAACTAGCAAAGATTTTGATCGAACTAGCCAAAATTAACCAACTAGTAAAAATTTCGAAACAACTAGCAAAGATTTTAAACCAACTAGCCACAATTAACCAACTAGCGAAGATTCCGAATCCACTAGCAAGGATTTCGAACTAACTAGCCACAATTAACCAATTAGCGAAGATTCCGAAACAACTAGCAAAAATTTGAACAAACTAGCCGCTCTTAATCAACTAGCGAAAATTCCGAGCCAACTTGGCAAGATTCTGAACCAAATCAAATTTTTAAATGTGAAATAAAATAGAGTTTTTATAGTCTTTTCACGTGTTAAATGCTTAGAAATCTCGAGCCGCGACCAAAAACGAGTAAAAATCAAGGACCTTACATCTGTTTTTTCGGTCTTTTGTTTATTGATCATTTTTTTTATCAAGGATTGCCTACAGGAAATCATATGTTTCTAATATCTCATTCATGAAAAGCGGTTATGTTTGACAAACAAAAACTTTTCCAAATCAATTGTATAAACCAACGTCGATTAAGCTCGATTAAGCAGGTCAAGACAAAATGATTGAAATGAGATAATTGAGTAGTATAACACATTGACACAAATTGTTTTGGATTTATCTAAATTAAATTCAAAATGAGTTTAAATCAGTCCAATCATTCAAAATCAATCAGCAATGTAAGTTTTAGAAGCTGAAATGGATTTTAAATTGATTTAAAATGATTTTTTTCTCGAAAGTTATGGATCGAATTAATTGCCTAAAATATCAATTTAATTTGGTTAGGATGGATTTTCCAATTAAAACAAACCCATCCGATTCTTGCTAAAATCCATTTAAAATCTTTGCAGGTTGGTTACAGTGTCTAAAATGACACCTAAGCAGGTTGGTTACAGTGTCTAAAAAACCCATAGCTAATCGTTTTAGAAAAAAATATATGTATCAAATCAAGAAAAAGGCCGATGCAAATCAGATTTTGAGCTCACAATCATGCGATTAAATTGTACAAAAACATCAATAGATGTCAAATTTTGAGCAAAATTCTACAAAATGATTCAAGAAAATGGTCTTTTAAAATCAGATTTTGAGCTCAAAAATATGTTATGAAATCAAAGGAAATAATCAATGTAATCTTGATTTTGAGCTCAAAATATGCAATGCCCAAAAATTTCAAAATAAAATTTTTAGAATATTTTCAATGATTGGCGTAAGTGGCATATTAAACTATTTCCAATTGAACCATAAAAATGAGTTTTTAAAACAAATTAAATTTTTATTATGCTACCAGACGCTATGGATGTTAAATGAAAAAAGATGCGAATGGAGTAAATGCAACAGAAACTTGAAACTGGTTAAAAATCAGTTCAAATCGGTTTTCAACTATCCTAAACCTAAAAACAAATAAAATTTGGTAAAAGGAATTTAACTTAATTTAAAATTAGTTTTGATCAATTTTTTAAGCTGGAATTCAAGATTAATTTATTTCAATTAAATTTTTTTCAAACTTTTTTTCATACCAAAATTGATGTCAATTTACCCTATAATTTTTTTTCATGCTAAAGACGGTCTTAATCCATTTTTGTCAGTGCAAGGTTGCTCTCTTGGAATCTCCTGAACATTTGGCTTTTTTCCACTTTCGCTCCCACATTTGAAACTCAAAACCGTTTTAACATTATCATTTTGCAATAAAGCTAGGCATAATGAACAAGTAACTAGTTTTAAACACTTTGATCTTCATATTTGACAAGGTAGCATCACGCATTTAGCCAAACTAACATGTCAAACAACAATAAAACCAGAAACTTTGAAATGTGGGGGGAGGTGAAATAGGGCCGAATATTTTGTCTTTTTTTGTTTCAGCACACAATTCTGCCATCTGGGCTACTTCACAAACTCTATTAACTCAGGCATAATTCAGCGTTCAATTTCACAAATGAATACAAACTTTTCGAAAGTGTTTTTAAAATCAGCTCCAAGAAATTAGAAAAAAAATCAAACTAGGTTTATGCTGGTATGAGCTATGAAAAAACATGGACTAAGGGGAAAAGGTTTGAAAATTTATTACATTTTGGCACTAATCATACTTTTACTCCCAGAGGCTTGCACGTGACACAGAAGTTTTCCTTTTTTAAACCGGTGTTTTATCGATTTACCGTAATCTTACCGTAAATTGTTTCGAAATCATTCGAAACCATATCAACGGGGATCCCTTTCGAAAATGGCAACTTGAAAAAATGTCAAAAATGGCAAGTTAAATTCAGGGTGTAGCAATATAAACATAAGAACCCGCTTATGCTTCCACTCATTGTGTCCATTCTCATTCACGCACAAAAAACTTGCAAATATTTCGAAATTGGACTTTGATTGTGGTGTGATGCCGAATGCAGACTATCGGGGGAGTGACACTGATGCAAGTGAGTTCAGGAGAAGAGTCTTGAGGGAGTACACCAATCTCAACTGGTTCGGAGTCATCAGCTTCGGAGACGATAGAGGTCAGGGAAATTGAATCATAATCCATCTTTTTTTTGTATAATATGATTATCTCGTGTGTGTGTCGAAATGCGTCGATTTATTTGTAACTCTACTTTTTAAATGATTGAAATTTTTCATTGTGATAGACACCTATTGCGCGCAGAATTTGGTCTTTGAAAAATTCTAGGAGCTATTTAGTATCGGATAAAAAAGGCAAAAAGGGCAAGAAAATGGGAACATGTATTTTTTTTGTGCAGTTATGTTCAATTAGATAGCAAGAATCAAAGACGTACATCTTAATTGACTCCTTTAAATCATTGTCATTTTCAAATTAAACCTCCTATTTTGAATGCTGGTTCTTTTTCAGTCCGCCATTTAATTTTTTTTCCGAAAATGGATTTTTGAAAACCTATTTAAGTTTCTATTTCAAAAGCCTGTTTTTTGATGAGCCAATTTGTAATAATACATTGCAGCGTGAACAAATAAACAAAGTGTAACAACATTTCTTCCGTCTCAAATACCCTTGAACAACTTGTAAACAAATTTGTATTGTCATTTCACGAAGGGCTTGAGAAACTGGAAAGGAGTACCCTTAAGTTTCAATTTTTCAAGTACGGCTATCTTTATTCCCATCCCCTTTACCTCACCTAAGCATCCTTTATGGTGTAACGAGTGGACTTAGACAAGGCTTAGCATGACGACCAAATATGTTCGTCATAGTCTAATTAGTCCAATTTTTGAGCACGCCCTGTTTTTGTAACAATCTGACAATTTTAACAAAAATATTATTAGTGAAAATTTGCAGTTAGGAAGAAAAGCATTAGGTTTTTTTGTGCGCTATGACTATGGCTTAATGCGTTCTTTGACAAATGTTGTCAGTATATTCAAATTGATCGTTATGCTACTGATTGGTTGTTATTCTACAAGCTGACGTTTTTGTTCAAGAGACAAGTGTCAGCATGACATTCCCTACATTTTTTTTCCATTTCAATTTCCGTGGATAGTTAGCATTCAAGACGTGCATATTTGTTGGGAGAGTGAGTCTTATGCAAAAAACGGCCCAAATTCAAATTTTTATAAATCTTTAGATAAATTTATGCACTAAAATCAGCCAATCAAATTCAAGCACCATGGCCAGGCATTTAAATCAACTATCCAGCAGAAAAAAATATTTGCCGAATTTAACGAAAATGTGAAACGTAATCAAATAATTTAATAAATTTTATGTTTTTTGTGAAGTTTTTCCCAGTCTGGAAAATTTCACTAAAAAGGCTTCAATGAAAAAACTGTTATCTTTTTGGTCATTTTGGCCAATACTTTTAAGTGCTTCAAATTTTAATTGAAATGCGGGACGATGATATCTGCATTTCATTGGCTAATTAATCAATTAAATTGAAACACAATGACATAAGACCAAGATGTACAATTTTTTATTTTGGGCCGTTTAGCGCATAAGACACGGGAATTTTTTTTTACTTTTACTTAATGCCCTTTCAGTGGATCTTACTATTTTTAAGAAAAATTACTAGCAGAATCGAGGTACATTAAAAACATAATTGTTCATTGTTAAATTAAAATCAACTTGAGTTAAGCAGCTAAACTTTTGTCAGTTCAACGTTGTTGAGCTAACAAATCAAACACGAAAAGAGTTATCAAGCACCAATTACCAATGAAAAAAAAATCAGAATTGGATCGAAAAGACTGGATCTATTCACTAGTTTTCTCCATAATCCTATCTGAGTTTTATTTAAAATCTGATTTCATGTAATCTATAAAGTAAGGGGAAAGCCACAAATCCAAAAATCACAAATAAAACGCAAATAAGTAAAAATGAACTCAGTTAGATAGATCAAAAATAGTGTGCTTTCATCAGCATTGCGAGTAGAATTTATATCATTCTAAATTATACTTTTCTATCATGCCCTACTTCAATTTTGTCAACGCCTTTCAAAAATTATCAAGTTTCAATTGAGGAACGTTCATAGAAAAATTTGAAGTTTGAATGGAAAACTAATTGAAGAAAAGATTCTCAAGTTTATCAAAGAAAAAAACGGATATTAAAATTCAACTGCGATACAGTTAGTACACAGGAAGTCAATAAATTTCTCAAGGCAGAGGATCCGAGATAAAAATGTTGCAAGCAGAACGATCTCTCTTCTAGGCTAGTAAAGTAATTATTTCTTCGTTGAGAAGCGGAAAATTTACCTTGATTTGACAAAAACAACGGAAAAGCATTAAGAAACACCTCGGATGCAACCTTTAATCAGTTATTTTAGTTGTTTGAAATTATCAAGTTCTTCATTTTTTCAGAGTGTCTTATTTCCGCCATTGAAGACAATTGCGAACTATCAGCTTAGTTTTTTCTTCAAATTGAGCCAGTTCAGTTTTATGGGTAGTTTCATTTATTGAAGTTCAGGCTTTTGAAAAAAAAGAACGGCATATTTGTTCTCGTGATGGTTTTTTTTTCTCCAGACAAAATTTGATTGTTTAGTTAGCCATTTTTTACTGAATTTTTTGTGTCATCAAAAGTTATTGTTGTCTTGAGCTCAAATAGAAAAAATTATTTAACTTGTGTTTTCTTGCAATGTTTTGGTGGTTTAAAAACTGTGAATTTCGATATTTTTGCGCGATATATTCCGTGATATCAACACGAAAGCCCAGATTTAACCCGCCTCAGGAAGCATTCCAAGTTGTATTCAGGCGTGATATTTGACCGCTTTTCACATTGCTAAACGCGAATTATATAATTCGTACTCCACATAGCAAGTGAGGTGATTTTTTTTCAAGGACCTGAAAAGCAGTTGGAACCTTCAGGGATTTGCCCTGATATAAGAGGTTTTGTTTTCCGATTTTCTAAAAAAAAGTGCGGCATTTATGCTTCGGGTTTCCTTTTCAATTTTTCACTTCATTTAAGCTTTTTTGACGGAGTTTTCTTTCGCCATCTGAGAGATAGGTAGTCCTGAGCTCAAACTTCAATTAAGAATTATCTTTTGATCCTTTGCGAAAAGTTACCTGAAAACTGCTAATTTTGTCAATTTGGTATATTTCACGAGCGATATAATGTATTCCAATAACAAGTGTAAGCGGCAATTTCATGCATTCCAATTTGAAATAAGGCCAGCAAGTCAGTCCTTTTCAGTTAACAAGAGTCCAAACAGTGCAATGATCTAGGAGTCCAAACAGTCTAGGAGACCTTTTCATTAGGAGTCCAAACAGTGCAATGAATAGGCGCACAATTTGGTGTCTGTAGGTTGGTGGAATTCAGAGACAAGTCTTTAAAATTGCTTCAAAACTATAAGTGACAAATGATGCTAGCCTGATGTTTTAAGACGATTTTTCCTCAAGGGAAAGGACCTACGACCCACTCAGTTCTTCACGGATACCAAAATTGAATTGAAACGGATTGAATTGAAACCAAAATGGAAATAAAGTTAAGCAAAATGTATTTTTCTCGTTTTTTATGGTCAACAGTGAAAAAAAAATTGTAAGGCCATTCATTTTGAACAAATCATTGCATCATTACAGTTTTGTCACTTAAGCAATACGTTTTCTCTAAAGTTCAGGGGCGGATCTTTATTTTCTCGAGGGGGCGGGGGCCAAGTTTTGTTTTAAGTCGACCAACTTGATTTTAATAGCTCTCCTAATGCACTAAAAAGACGCTGTTTTGGCCAAATTTTCTGCGCCCCAAGAAAATTTTTGAAAAAAGAGGTCAAAAAAGACGTTTTTGGGCACTTTTTGGAAAATTTTGACAAAAAAATTGCGTCTTTTTGGCGCGCGCTCCCCTCAAAGTTAGTTTATAATGGCACCTAATGCGCCTTTAGAAAAACTTTAAGGTCAGTAGGCCAAAAATTGATTTCTTAAAAAGTACCAAAGGGCGGTCGGAAGCGTCCGCCAAACCACCCCCCCCCCCTAAATCCGCCCCTGTTCCAGTTACCTGACTCACTGTTTAATTGTGCAGTGTTGACCATCTGCGATACGTTATGCTTCTGAGAGGGGAATTTTTTTTTAGAAAATTAGGCCTGAAGGTTTTTTAGGCCTGAAAGTAGGAAAAATTATGCTGAAACGAAAGTAGACTGAAAAAATTGGTACCTACTAAAAATTATGACTTGTTTTATACAAAAATGCACTCTGAGGATATAAAATAGTATTTGTAGACTTGGTTGATTGATTTTTTTTTTAAAAAAAACTATAAGTGACAAATGATGCTAGCCTGATGTTTTAAGACGATTTTTCCTCAAGGGAAAGGACCTACGACCCACTCAGTTCTTCACGGATATGCTCGGGTGTGCCCCTGTTTAATCCAGTTGCGTGGATTAAACTTACAAAAATTTCCGTAATTTCCGCCTACAGAAATCTATAACATAGTTTATGTCATCACAGGTGTTTTGTTGCGGATTCCGCAACAAGCGAATATAGCTAGTCTTTCTAAATTACGCAACTGTAGAAGTATTAAGCAAAATGTAAGAAGACTCCGCAAAATTAAGTGAAATGCGCGAAAATTGTTAGCCGAAACTGCATATGTAAGCCGGTTCTGATATTGTTAATAAAATGAACTAAAACAGATATTGCGTAATAACAATTAAAATTTAATGGAAGACTTTTTATCTAAAAGAATGGAACATATTGTCAGTATTTGATAAACAATAAAAGTGGAGTGCAGCCAGTATTTAGACAGCCGCGTATTCATACTCGTCAGTTTTTAGACAAATACTGTATGAACCAATCAGAATCGAGAAAAGACATAAATAATCCAAAATAAATAATAGTTATTTATTAATTTCTACTGTGTCTCGATTCTGATTGGTTGAAACAGTATTTGTCTAAATACTGACCAGTCTGAATATGCGGTTGTCTAAATACTGATAGTTAACCAAAAAAGTTGAGCTGTAAATTGAAACGAACTGAACGGAACGTATTGTCAGTATTTGTGATGCAACAAAAGTTGAGCTGTAAACTGGAAAGAACTTACCAAAACTTTTTGCCAGCATTTGATACTTGAACTGAACGAAAGGTGTTTTCGGCAAAATTGGAACTAACAAAATAAAAAGTATTCTCAGTAATTGAGATTTTACAGTGCGTTGCGCTCTTTAAAGGAACGAGTTGAAAAGAAACAAGTTGTCAGTTTTTTTGAAGAATTTTTGTAGATTTTGTTAGCTATTCGCCCCTTTTGAATTTTGTTAACTATTTCCCCATTCTCGGACCGCGTTTGTTCCACCCAACGCATATATATATATATAGTGTCGAAACAAAAAAATGAAATTTTTGAAACCGTTTTTTCACACTCAATGTTTTACCAAATGCAAGCTTTTTCTGAATGTCCAAGTGAGCGTTTGAATTGAAACCAAAATGGAAATAAAGTTAAGCAAAATGTATTTTTCTCGTTTTTTATGGTCAACAGTGAAAAAAAAATTGTAAGGCCATTCATTTTGAACAAATCATTGCATCATTACAGTTTTGTCACTTAAGCAATACGTTTTCTATAAAGTTCAGGGGCGGATCTTTATTTTCTCGAGGGGGCGGGAGCCGAGTTTTGTTTTAAGTCGACCAACTTGATTTTAATAGCTCTCCTAATGCACTAAAAAGACGCTGTTTTGGCCAAGTTTTCTGCGCCCCAAGAAAATTTTTGAAAAAAGAGGTCAAAAAAGACGTTTTTGGGCACTTTTTGGAAAATTTTGACAAAAAAATTGCGTCTTTTTGGCGCGCGCTCCCCTCAAAGTTAGTTTATAATGGCACCTAATGCGCCTTTAGAAAAACTTTAAGGTCAGTAGGCCAAAAATTGATTTCTTAAAAAGTACCAAAGGGCGGTCGGAAGCGTCCGCCAAACCACCCCCCCCCCCCTAAATCCGCCCCTGCTCCAGTTGCCTGACTCACTGTTTAATTGTGCAGTGTTGACCGTCTGCGATACGTTATGCTTCTGAGAGGGGAATTTTTTTTTAGAAAATTAGGCCTGAAGGTTTTTTAGGCCTGAAAGTAGGAAAAATTATGCTGAAACGAAAGTAGACTGAAAAAATTGGTACCTACTAAAAATTATGATTTGTTTTATACAAAAATGCACTCTGAGGATATAAAATAGTATTTGTAGACTTGGTTGATTGTGTTTTTTTTTAAAAAAACTATAAGTGACAAATGATGCTAGCCTGATGTTTTAAGACGATTTTTCCTCAAGGGAAAGGACCAACCTATGACCCACTCAGTTCTTCACGGATATGCTCGGGTGTGCCCCTGTTTAAAAACTACCTGCAGTTTTTTTAGTTACCAAGGAAAAATAATAATTTAGAAGCTAAACAAGTATATATGTAATGATCATACGAAATTAAGGCTGGCCCAATTTAATTTTTCTTCATTTAAACAACCTTGGAACAACCTTGAAGAAAGAAACAAATTCAAGATTTTTTCATGGTTGTTTGAGCGAAGAAAAATTAAATTAGGTCAGGCTCAACTTCGTATGATTATCTTGAAACATCATATCTAAAGTCCACAGCCAGCATTTAAACTCAATCATTTCAGGCGGCTGTTGCAGACTCCAAGAATACACCTACTTAAACTATGGTCAAAACCATGGACTATCTCCTTATGAGTACATGGCAAAAATTATGGACTTTTCCACTGCAGGGAAAAAACTGGTCTTCATCAGGGTAAGAATGTTTGGAATATAGTCATTCATTTGTCAACTTACGAATTAATTCAGAGAATTGCTTATTTTTGAGATCAAAAAATGAAATTGTACCGATGATTTTGACCATTCTGCAGCTTTTTGCATTTGTTTTAAAATCCCACAGCTCTTGATATGAAAAAGACAGTTTTTCAATGATTAAAAATCTCAAACTAATGATGAATTATATATATTACATACTTTTGTTTGTCTTTTTTATCCTTGTTTTAAATATTCCAACCTTAATTTACAGTAAAATTTCGAATATCATTCATGTATAGAAGAAAAAAATGTTAGTCAAATAATTAAATATTTACTGCGACAATATTGCACGATTTGGGTCAAAAAACAGATTTTTGAACATAGTTTTGCCTGCCGCGAGCAATGACAAACTCAAAATGATGAATTTTTCATGCTTATAATAGTATCAAAAAAATTTTGTTCCAAACTGGGCAATAATCCATCAATAAAAGAAATTTATCACTGAAAAAGCACCAAACTGTGCGCAGAAAAATTCAACCTATTGAGGCGCCGCTGACTGGTTTTCTATGAACTACTTTATCATCTAGACCTGATTGGTTAACTTGTGTACAATTGGCTCAGAAAAAAAAAGATTGTAAACCAAGAAAAGTAGAAGTCTTGAACTCTTATAGTTAACTTGGGTTAGCATCTTGTTCATATGTTTTTTTTAGAAATAAATTCAAAAAAGAAGGTTTGCATTATTTATATACTTTTTATTTTTGTTTGCTTCATGTCAATTTAAAACGATATATAATTTTTGGGTGTACACTATTTTATTGATTCCCAAAAAATCAATTAAAATAGTCGCAAAAAAATAAATTATTTATCTCTCGACGTATGAATTAGGCTGACTATAGACTGTTTAGGCTCATTGAACAATTTCTCTAATGATGATCATATTGCGAGTAAACAACGACTTTATTAATGTCTGTGTTCATCCGTATTAGGTTTTTTTCGTTTCAACTAATTTTGTTGTGTTAAAGATTTTTTTTTGTGGTATCAATTAGTTTGGCTTTTCCTTAAATTGAAAAAAATAGACACTTTGACATTCGATAGTTTTTGTCTGATTACTTTAAAGAACAGTTTCAATAGTTCGTACGTAGGGGAACCATTGATCTCCATTTTTTATAGTGTTTACTTCTTTTGTTTTGTTTAAACAATAGAAACGCTACTTGAATTAGAAAATTATGTTTAATTTGCAGAATTTTTAAAACGGTTTGGTTGTCACTTCTGCGCACTAAAAAATTATACAGATCTATTGTTTTTATACACTGCTTGTAATTTATAATGAAAGACATGAGCTGATAAACTGTCTTGTTTGATAAAAACTAGAATTAAAATGGTTACATTTTCTTCCTCATGTTTCAATATGTTGCTTGAATGTAAGTGTGCTGTCCAAATTGTTTTTTTTTTGCAGATGGATAACTGCACCCTTTTAGTTCAATCATGTTTCGGTTTCACGTAAAATTCATGTAAAATTTTTTTTTAATTTACTTGTAACAAATTATTAACCTTTTTCTTCTGTTATTTTTAAGCTTGTTATTCTCCATCCACTCTGCTTTTTTCTCCGAAACAGGTTTAAGATCTGTTGTTTCAATAAGTGTTCCGAAAGTAATAGTGTCAATCGCACAAAAAAATACATTCACAGTGCTGTGGTAAATTGAAAGATCATTGATTTTAATCAGAGGATGCAGAGATATTGATGTCACTTTTAACACCATAATGATCAATCATTGCATGTTCATGAATTATAGTGTAGCTTGGAAAAAAATGCAAACGCCAAACCTAGGGGGTTGTCCGAGTGTTTTGTGTATCTGGTGTTCTTTCAATTGGTTCAGATATCAGCTTAAAATCAAGCAGTTCCACTTTTCCAATGAGTTTTGTGCCGCAACTGGTCAATGTTCCTTTAAATCGCCTTTTTTGTATCATCATTTTTAGCGTCAGTTTTTAATTTAAACGTACGCGTCTACAAAAATTCGCGAAGAATTTGTCTCTTTTTTTGCGCTGGGGCAGGGGCGACTTGTAAGCAGTTTCTCTGTTTCTGTTTGATACAGTTTGTCGAGAGAGTCGAATTGAATTCTTTTTTGAAGCCTTACATTTCAAATCATTCTCTGAATCATGTTGATCTCTAGAAAAACTTGCTTCTTTTGGTTTTTCCATCTTATATAACTTTGAAAACTTTGAAAAATTGATACATGTTTCTTAAGCACATTTCTATCAGAACAGCAAAAAAACTTCGAGTGTTGTTGCAGAAACATTTTATCCATTTCTTCAGAATTTGATCTGCAAGAGCATTGTTTTTGAGGACAAATCATTTCGACTTCAAGTTGTTGCATGCTTTTGGCAATTTTCCCAGAACTGCTGTTATGTTTTAGCTTACAATTTTTGCCGCTAAGATTGAAAGTGCAAAAAACATATTATGTGTGTTTTTGTGTCACGAACTCTGAGCTTTTTCGGTGATGCAAATTTTCAGTTTGTATTTCTTTTTGAAAAACTAAAATATAGATTTATGACAATTGCATGCTTCGCTCTATCTGATTTTGCTAATTAATTTGAGAAAAAATGATCAATTTTCAAGTTCGAGATAAAATTGACCCTTCAGCGGAAATTGCCTTGCTCCCCTCAGGATTAGTAACAGGAAAGTAATGAAGCTCAAACTTTAATATCGATTTAGCGATCTAATTTTTTACGCATCGTTTCATTTTAATGTATAATGTTTTTAGTAGAAAACTCAGGGATGAAAGGAAATTATAGCATATTTTTTTCATCTAAAATCAATGTTTGAGCTTTAATACAGATGCTGCTTCTAACATGTAATTGTATTGTCCTACGTCACTGTGAAAGACAAAGTTAAACACAATTTTTCTACAGTCGATAAAAGTAACTGAGTACCATCAACACGATAGCATCACTTACAACTTAGCAAGGAGCAACAGAAAAATAGATTGCATTTTGAAGATTTAAGTTTCAGCTCAAACTATCAAAAACTTCCCGATGGTAGTATGAATTTTAGTTAAAACTGTTAGATCAATAGAAAGAAAAAAATTGATCACAATCCACTTTAACATTTAGAGAAAATAATTTTCAATGTAAAATTTGATGTCTTTGAAGTATTGCCTTGACCAATGGATTTACTAGAGAATTGTTTGAAACTTTTAAAATGGGTACCGAGCAAAAACCTACAGAAAAAAGTTACGATGAAATGCAACTTTTTAACTTATCGAAACACTTCACAACTATACAACTCCATACAATAAAATTTTGGTTTATTTGGTTAACTTTTTGTAAAAAGCAAATTGAAATTTTAATACGCTATTATATAATTTTTGATCTTGCTCTAAGATTGAAATAACAGGTATTATGGTTGATCCTAGTAAAATATAAATGTAAGAAAACACGGTCAACGTTTTTTTTTTGTGCAATTCAATCTAAAATTAATTTATTTTAACTGTTTTTGTCACTTTGATTGAGTATTTAAAATGATACAAAATTTATTTTTTCCAAAAATTTGTCCTTATTGCAGATTTGAAAAGAATGTTTGCAACCCTGCACATTGAAAAGAAACATTTCAAATTCTTGATGCACTGTGGGCTTGCATCACAATGCAAATCATAAGTGCTACAGATTTACAACATTTTTGCAGATATGCAGAACTCAAGCACGAATAAAACATAGACAACTATGTGACATCTAAGTTCTCAGAGTGAATTGTGATTAAAATATTCAGTATTGGATATATGATCAAAAAGAGTTTTCGTTCAAAATGCTTCAACGCATATCAGAAAAACAATACAGGAAATTATGCTTTTCACTTTCAACGTACCAGTCTTATTAAAATTAAGATAAAAATCTGCTATGAACAAAATTTAATTGATGATAATTCTTCGCTTTATTATAATCACTTATTATACGTTTTATCAATTATAATAGATTAATAATTTATCCAATTTTGGTACAAGTACTCTAGACAATAATCGATTATTATTTTTTTTCAATTTCTAATTTATTTTTTTTCGAACAAAAACCCTTTTCAATAAAAAATAATCGACTATAGTTCCTTTTGTTTCCTTATTTCATCTTCAGTTTTGAATTTGAGTTGCTTATTGTTTCACTTTGCTGAGACATTGGCTCATGTGAAAAATGGAGAAAATGTTCTCGCAGTTTGCAAACCAATTCAACAATCAGCAGACTTTTTGTTCCGACTTTCGATACGAAAGTAACGGAATATTTGTGCTCGGGGTGGATTTTTGTTTTCTTCAGACAAATTTCGACTTTTTAACTAGCCATTTTTGACGGAATAATTTTATATCATTCGAAAGCTATTGTTGTCCTGAGCTTAAATTTGAAAAGATATTTTACTTGTGATCATTTTTCGTAAAGTTATTGGGGTTTAAAGATTGTCATTTTGGCCAAATTGGGACAATTAAAGCGCGATGTATTTCGCGCTATTAACGCGTAAGCGGAGATTTAATCCGTCATAGAAGTCGTTCCAAATTGGTTGAAAGAAGCTTATTTGTCGTAATTGATTTTTTAGAAGGAGAGAAATCAATTTTTTTGTACTTTGTATGGCGTGTGGGGGGATGATTTTCATTTAAAAAAATTCAAGTTTTAGAAATTTTTTTTTTGGTATATTTTATTTAATTTTCTTATGTTAATACTGCTCCATAATTCCCAAAAGGCAGTCGGAACATTCAGCGCTTCGCCCTGATACGAGTAGTCTTGTTTGTTTTGTGTTTAGTTGACAGAGTTATTTTTAACATATCGCGCGAACTTTTCAACTAATCTGAAGGGATCTATATAAAACATATGATCCAAAAAAAAAACATCTCACTTTCAGAGATTAAGCCTGGTGAAAAAATAAAAATTTTTTCATTGTGTGTAATATTTTTAGTGTGACAAGTTTTGGCATAATAGGAGATTACAATCCTTTATAGTCGATCATTACTGATTTAAAAACTTTTTCTGCATCAATTTTAATCCAAAAAACGGATTAAGGAGATTATAGCGCTTTGTACATATCACGATTATAATCAATTATAAATCCTTTGAACGCCATATTTTGGTAATTATATTCAAATATAAACAAGACTGCTCGTATCAGGGCGAAGCCTTGAATGTTCCAACTGCCTCTTAAGGTTTTAGATCAGTAATAACATTAAAAAATTCATTGAAATAAAACAAAATGAAAAAAAAATTTTCCTAAAATTTGAATTTTTTATGAAAATCATCCCCCCACACTCAATTAAAGTACAAAAGAATAAATTTTGCTCCCTGTAACAAACCAATTATGGCAAATAAGCTTCTTTTAACCAATTTGGAACGATTTCTAAGACGGACTAACTCTCCGCTTACGCGTTAATAGCGCGAAATATATCGCGCGTTAATTGTCCCAAATTGGCCAAAATGGCAATCTTTGAACCCCCGTTACTTTACGAAAAATGACCACAGGTGAAATATCTTTTCAAGTTTGAGCTCAAGACAACAATACCTTTCGAATGATATTAAAAAAATTCCGTCAAAAATGGCTAGTTAAAAAGTCGAAATTTGTCTGAAGAAAAAAACCCAGCCCGCGCACAAATATTCCGTTACTTTCGTATCGAAAGTCGGAACAGTCACAAAAGTCAACATAATAACCCTCTATAATCGATTACTTAAGCATAAACTTGAACATATCAGATCAGTACTCTATTTTGAACACATCACATGATGCTAAGTGGCGATTTCTTAAAACCAGCCTATCGGTAGCTTTTGAGCGAACAGGAACGAAGGAGGGTGCTAGGCTTTTTCTGCTCAATTGGTTGCTAAAATTAACTCTGATAATGAGAAACACCAGCAATGTTCCATCGATGATTCAGTACTGCTACAATGTTGCAATCTTTTTTTTCTGATTTTTATCTCTAATCAGAACTGTATTGGTACATAACAGATTCTGATGCAGCTCTGAAGCTCAACTGAAGCAGTCATGGTTTGCACTGCGAGATCAATCAGTTTCCTAATCTGTTTTATTTGTAAGATAAGTCGGTCTTTTTTTCTCTCAAATAAAACGCCCTACAATGAAGCCCATATTATATTTCTTTGTAACTGCGTCGAGCGTAACTTACGACGGAGTGAAAAGATAAATGTGTTATTTAAAAAACTGAGAAGATGTCTGCAAAAGACAAATTTATCTAAAAAGCGACAGTACAAAAATAGATTAAAAATTAATTGTTCCAATATGACTCCTGAAATATGGGCTTTTTTGCTTCTTCGGACACTTAGGACGCTGTCTTAAAAGGGAATATCACACGACAGCAACTTACCTAAAAAACTCAGATGCAGTGAAAATAAATAGCAAAAACTATTCGAACAAAGCAATCTTAAGAGAAAAAATGAACAAAAAAACCAAACTTAATTTATATATGCGGCTCAGAATTTTGAAAAATCAGGCCAAAAAAATCAGGCCAAAAAAAGCACTTTTTGGAAAAATTTGACCAGAAAATCGCGTTTTTTTTGGCGTGCATTCCCCCTTTAAAATTAGTATATATTGGCGCCAACGGCGCCTTTAGAAAAATTTTAGGGTCAGTCAGCCCTGTCGAGGATAGGCCGTTTGTATTATTTCCCCACATTCCAGACTGTGTAATTTTGTTGAGCGAAGCTCTTTTTTCGCGTCTAGAACTTTCACGTGGTACCACTATTGCAGCCAAGTTTGGTCAGGTTGTGGTAGACCTGAAGCTAGAGGTCAAGTGAGAGCTCGTTCTCACACACTATCATTGCCATGGCATGGGATCGATTACACGATCTGACGATTCTAAAGTGAACGCCTTACCACTATGCTAAGTGCCCCTTTTTATATATACAGGGGCGGATCTATGATTTTCTCGAGGAAGGCGGATTTTCAAAAAAAAAGTAGACAATGTTCGACACAGAAATAGTTTTTTTGTGTTTTTTTTGGAATCCAATAGACACACTTCTTGCTATCCTTAAGGTGTAATTCAATCGGGCAAAAAATCAAATCCACCTGCCCTAAGTTCACTCCCGCCCTTTAAAAACTAAATTATACCTGTTAAAAAAGAGAAAAATTTTTTGTCTTCTTACTTCTTTAAGCTTTACAAAACATTTAATTCCTATGCCCAAAATAAGATTTTACAAAACTACTGTGTTCGGATATTACTGCGCGTTTTGCATTGCAACAAGTTACATCTCTTTGTTTTTGCAGGCAGATTTCTACCCGATTGCATGTGTGAATGTGATCACGCGGATAGCATTCGGAAAAGGTAAACTTCGGATAGTAGGCACAGCACACGTGAACATAGACTTCATGTTACCTCCTATCAACAGAATCATGCACAGGCAAGTTATGTCATAAAGGAGGAGCGAGCAAAAACATTTAATAATTACATTTCTGTCAAAAGTTATGTAATTATTAAGAATTTATCGCTGTTTGGGATGCAATTTTTCAATCACAGGATACAAAAGCGCAAAAATTAATGTAATGATTTGAATTTTTTTTGAAAACCACTCCCCTCGAGCTATTTATAGTACAAAATGATTCATTCAGCTTAGAGTAAGGTATTAGTTTAAAATTAGCATGCCTCCATTCGAGAACTGGGCAGGAATACATAGCCGCTTACGCGTTAATGGCACGAATTTTATCATTGAAAAAACATTAGGAATTGACGAAATTGGTAATTTTTATTCTCTCATGTTTTGCCAAACAAGATCGCAGGTTGAATTTGAGCACAAGATATCAATATTTTTCAGATGATATAAAAATTCTGTCAAAAAAGACCGGGCTAGGTCTTTTACCAGACCGACTTTTTACCAGACCACAACGCAATAACTCAATTAAAAGAATTTTACATTAGTGGAAGATTCGAAAAGAAAGCGGTTTAGAACAAACCAAACTTTGCGGAGAAACCGTGAAAACATTGGGTGCCGGACATGATATTTCTTCAATACCCGTACTGAACTTTGTGTACAAATTCATGTCTGATCTGCCATTTAGCAGGGTAAAGATTTTTCTCAGGACTGATCTGGCATTATGCAGTCCTGTTCACAGGTGAACATACATTTTTGTCTACAGGCATGGTCGTACCTGGATCTTACATGATCAGACCTGAAAGAAACATGTTTATGCCTGCCACATGTTTGATTTTTATCTGCCGCATGATAATGCCTGACTTGCGTATGACAAAATCAGATTTTGTCACGGCTATTTTTAACCGCGCATGCAAATAGATTGTTTACAGCGTGTATGCGGAAATCTCCAATAAACAAGAGAAGCTATATTTCCTCCATTTTTATCATTTCTTTTCAAACAAAAGACCCCAACCACCCCCCAAACACAAATCTTATGGTTTTTTAAGTTTATAAATGGAGGGGATATAACTTAACTAACGACATATCTTTGTTTTTTGGTTTGAACAAAACTTTTACTTAAAAAACATTGAAAATTTTCGTTTACCCATTTCAGATTTTTGATTAAAAATGAGTTAGTTTTATGTTGACAGGAAACAGAGAAAATTATCCACACGCCCCGCTAACAACGACTCCCTGCTTGCAATTAAAGAAAGATGCATCTAACCACTACAGTAAATTACCAACAGTAAATTTAACCGATGTCAGAAAAAGTAAAGTGTCACATTATCAACCTGAGTTTATGATGTTACAATTTAACCATTTCTTTAATTATCTTATAATACTGAAGATACCGATTTGAGCATATTCGGTTCAGGCATGGTCATGTATCCTGCAGATGTTAGCATGTTTAGTTCAGGTATGATAATGTATCCTGCAGGTGTGAGCATGTTTAGTTCAGGTATGATCATGTATCCTGCAGGTGTGAGCATGTTTAGTTCAGGCTTGATCATGTATCCTGCAGCTATGAGCATATTCGGTTCAGGCATGATCTTGTATCCTGCAGATGTGAGCACGTTTAGTTCAGGTATGATCATGTATCCTGCAGGTGTGAGCATGTTTAGTTCAGGTATGATCATGTATCCTGCAGGTGTGAGCATATTCAGTTCAGGCATGATCATGCATCCTGCAGGTGTGAGCATATCTTCATTTAGCACATCTGATGCAGGTCTGATGCAGGTATGGGCATGCCGAATATAGACATGTTGCAAATCTGTTACAGACATGAATTTTGTATGATTTTACAAGGATCAGACATGATTATGGTCAAAAAGTTCGGTACGGGTAGTTGTTGGCGTTTGCATATAATTTAAGCCTGGAAATGATGTTTCGGAAAGTTGGAAAGTAAAACATTGTTGAAGGCATTTTTCATGTTTATAATTTATGCATTTCAAAAACAGGCTGATGTTATTAACGGATGCCCATCACAAGTGGTGCTTTGTCATGAATAACGCTTATTATGGACTAAACTTGCCAAATTTTTCGAAAAGCAACGTTTGACAGATGAAGAAATAGCGTTTTGAGGTTCTTGTAAAGTTTTAAATTCGGCTTGAAGTCCTTTCGGCTTGAAGTCCCGTCGGCTTGTTGTCCTAGACCCAAAACATTGACTTTAGCTATACTAAACGTTGTAATTACATCTGTCAATCAAATTTGTTTATCGAGTCTGGTAAACGGTCCATGTTATAACTTTTCTGGTAAAAGGAGGGTCTGGTCAAGGTCGGTCCTTAAAAAAGACAGTTTAAAAGTCGAAAGTAGCAGACAGATTGATTATGTGCATATCACTTGCTGCAGAAATTTTTGTTTTGAATTGTATTTCAAGAATCTAAGGTAACGAAAAATTGATCGCGGATACATGCAAAATATTCGCTGATTGGTCATTTCATTTTCGCCATAGTTTTTCCATTGTTGTTCCGACTTCCGAAGAAAAGGAGATAGTTATATGCTCGGGGTGGTTCTTTTTTAAACAGAGTATTTAAAAAATCTCCTTGGGGATTGATCCCTGATTCGTCGTGCGCCCCGCCGAGTATATTAACATGCCACGAGTCTAGCTAAAAAGCTCGTTTTATAATTTGATGCTGAAAGTTTAACGCAAACCCTTCCACACTGAATTGTACGAGCAGTCTTGGTTTTTACTACTAGTGTTCTTAGAGTTTATGATTGTGTTGGCAGCGCTTTGAAAAGAAGAATTTCAAAAACAGACCCCAACCCCCAGTGTTTACCAGTTTTGACTTGAAAACTGAGATTCATATTGAAGTGCCATTTCTCATTTCGGAATACTGAGAAAACACTTCCGAACAGAACCTAAATCAAAGCCGTTTCGATTGATATAAATTTTAGAAGTTGTTGAAACCATTTCTGTTGACACAGTTTCCAGTTTCAGCTGTAAATGATAAAACAACACTTTTAGATGACGAAAAAAATATTTAAAAAAAGTCTAAGAAAAGCAAAGAACAAAGAGCAAGCAAGGATACACGGATGCTGAGCAAATCCACATGTTCTGACCACATTCATTAAAATTTAAAAAAATATATTACAAAGAAAGCTTTTTGTCTTCATTATCAAAATAGTGTCGTTTTTTAGCATGGTTTGACGAGAAAACTATATAAACGCATAGAAAAGTAGAAAATTAGGCGGAATGGACATCTGTTGTTTTCAAAAAATGAATAACAAACAAAAAGTTATAAAGGTGCCCGATATGTAAGATTTTCTATTACTTCTGATTACTAACTGATTTTCGTTTTTTTTTCAGATTCAAACGGAGAGTTATTGAAGAATCCTTGAGTTTTGATTGGTTTAAGCAATTTGTCATCTGTCGAGACCAGCCATGGATATGCACTGAAGGTCAAGGTGAAAGTTAGCGCGTGGAGGTCACGAACACCGAAGTTTGATTGATGAATGCTGCCTTTTGTCCTCAATCGCTGCATTAGATATTTAAATATTAGTTTTCAGATATAAAAGTTTAGCATTTTTTTTATATACAATTAAACCAACTTTGGCAATATATTTTTCAAGAATAGCTTGGATAGACATCAATATTAGTCAACTTGTTTGTCCAACTGTCCCTCTAGTTCTTAAGGTACGAACGAAAGTTAACAATTTTTTGTTCGAAGTCTAACCTGATTATGAGATTGGTTCGGAATTTTAAAATGCACAATATGAGGCTATCTGTACATTGATTTTATCTTCCTACCTGGGTACCAAACATTGCTCAATCAATAATTTTGCAAAAGTGATAGTTTTCAAATCGCACGATTCGCTCAATACGCAAATTTGCTTTTCCATTGCGCTTTTTTGTAAGCGAATTCACCGAATTTGATTTTAAACAGAAACTCTGAATTTGATTTTTAAAAGAAGCAGAATTAGATACTTTGTTAACTTTGGGCCGTATACGACAGAAAAGACCCAATCAGCTTAACTAATTGACCAAATTTACTATTTTTAAACATCATAAAATTGAGCGCGACCAGAAGCTCAGTGGGAATCGTCAATGCGGCGCGGCAAAAAGTCTGAAGAAGAACACAGTGCTGATTTAAATAATCCGGACAAAACGCATCAAACTAGCAAATTAAAACGCGTTTTTCTATAATTATTTTTTTATAGGTCAAAATTGATCAAGACAAAACTTGCTTAAAATATCAGCAGAATTGTTTTACGAATTTCTGGACTGAAAATTTACCTCAAAGATGGATTATTTTTGGGTTTTTTAGTCAATGAAAAGTTACGCCAAAACTACTTCGTCGATCAATGGCATAACCCAATAAAGCTCTTACGTAGCACAACAAATTTTATGAGGAGTATACTCTCCAAAAATATTGGATAAAATAATTTATTTTTGTTTGACAGACAAAAAAGTTCGCTTTTACTATATAAAACACCAATTTTTTTATATATAAAAACAATATTTGAACAAATTGTGAATTTTTAAACATTTTGAGATTATATCCTTTTTAAAGTTTGTTGGTCTACCTAAGATGTTTACTTTGGTTTAATTATGCCAGTGATCGACCAGTTAGTTTTGGCGCATTTTTTGATTGACTAAAAAACCCAAAAAAGATCTAATTTTGGGGTAACAATTTAGGCCCAAATTTCGCAAAGTTTGCACCATCAAATCTGCTAAAATTTTCAGTAACTTTTGTCTTCATCAGTTTTTGACTAAAGTCAACCCAATTTGAGAAAAACGCGTTTTAAGTTTCTAGTTTAATGCGTTTCGTCCGGATAATTTAAAGTTTATTTTTAAGCAAATATTTTGGATTTTATAGGTTTTATAGAGTAAAAATCAGGTTTTTTGGCTGCCGTAATAAACAATTTTTTCTATACAGGTTTTTGAAAATTTTATACTTCCAAAGCTTTGTTTGGAAATGTAAGAAAATCCTTGCGAAATAACTTTCTCATCAAATAACTTGATATTAACAGCTTATTTCTAAAAACTTCAAAAAGTCAAATTGACCCAATTTTGGATTAAAACATTGGCTTCGATTTTTGCAAGAAAAACTGGCAATTTTAATTTCGGTGAAACTTTCAGCAAACTTTTGATCTTGTCACTTTTGGTCCAAAAATTTCATGTTTGAAGTTTCCAATGTTGCTTAATTTGTCCGGATAATTTAAATCAGAACTGTAGAGTTTTCATTGAATCATTAAATCTAAAACAATTTGGATATTTTTTTGAAACTTGTCAAAAGAATTTTTTGAATTTTGCATGCCACAAAAACAAGAATTATGCACCTCAGTTTGGAATGATAATTTCACGCAGGGAGTTTTGGGAACAATCGAAAAAATCTCAAAAATTAGTTGATCGCGATCCAAACCTATATTAAACACAATATGTCGAGAAAAACGAAATATACTTGAAGCCGGCAGTATAGTAGAAAAATACGCAAAATTAGTCAAGATGATCAAAATACATGACCAAATAAGATCAAAACGATTGTAACGTAAAATGAGTTCTTCAAACTTTTTTTTATCATTTCGAAATAACTTGCACTTTCATTGAGATTTATGAATGATTAGAGATGAAGGATTACACCGAGAAAAAATAGTCAAAATTTAAATTGAGAGACTCAATAATATATATAGGAAACGAAAATTTGTAAACAAAATTATCACTTTAATCGCAAAAATTGATCAACATTTACATACAATTTTTGTTCTGTTAGTTCATTGCCGCCGTCCGACAGGCGCTATCAGTAATTCAAGAGCAAAAATTTGTGTTTGAACGGAAAAGTAGGAGATTAAGTAGTTTGGTTTCAATGCGTTTTCAATTAAATATCGGGCTGTATAAAATTGCATATAGACAAAAAAGCATAAATTTTGCTAGCTTGATTTACGTAATATCGCGGGTTTTTGCAACTAAATTTTCCATTCTGGAAGAGCAGTTCATATCCTGGTTTTGAAAAAAACTGAATGAACATTTCGGTATGAAATTTTAGTGGTAGATGCATGACTATTTATTCAATTTTGCTAATTTCGTTAGAAAATTGCAGAACAAAAGCTAAGTCAGTAACCATTTTTTGTGTTCATTGACAACCAAATATCTGATTTAAAACAAGACTGCTAGTATATCAGGGCAAAGCCCTGAATGATTCGACTGCCCCTTAATCCAAATCGAATACGTTTCGTGAAAAAAATCATGAAAACCTATGTTCTCGGAAATTATCAAAGAACAAGCATAAAGTTTTGAGTCGTACGAAATTAATACGACCGATTAGCTAGCCTCAATTTATTTTGAACAATTTGTTGATTATTTTGTTGATTAATTTACCACGCATAATTTATTTTTGTTCGTAATAAAATATTCAAAGTTCGCATAAATTAGTCCAGAGGATGGTCAAATTGGCTATTTTCAAGCTCCCAGAATTTTGGGATTGAAATTTTTTCCAGTGGAAATGAAGGTGGCTATGTGGCTCTCCTTGGAGATGGCCCTTGCATGTTTTCATAGAATCAAATACGATTTGTTTGGGCTTGATAATTTGTTTTCTTATATTGCTTCTCATGTGTTTAAGAAATCAATTTTTTGCACATATTCTAGCGAAAGAAAACTGTATCCAGTAAGACATTTTTCATGTTGCATCAACGTGGATGTTGCGGCCAAATTTTTCTGCTGCTAAAAATGACGAAATAATTGTTCCATTTGTAACAAAATCTTTTTATGATCACAGGAAGACATCAAGGATTTGAGCTGAAGTTCAAAAATATTTGTCAGCTCTGGCCTGTTTTGAAGAGTTCTGGTGCTTCAAAAAATACCAATTTTGCCAACCTGCGATAAGAACTGCGTGTTTTATAGCGTACTTTTAATGCTCAAGTTTGATTTAACTCGGCTCAGAATTGATTGGTCTTTGATCTTAGGCAGACTTTTTGGCCTTCCTAATAGAAAACCAGGCGCTTTGGGAATCATTTTGTACAAGACATTGCTTGTTAAGTGATTTTTAACACCAAAAATGAAAAACGAAAACGTCCAATGTTTTAGAAATTTTTTTTGTGATGAAAAAATTACAGGGGTACCTTCAAGGGCAGTGATTAATTTCAGGGCTCTGCCGTGATACCAAAATTCTTGTGAGATTTTTTTCAAATACGAGAAAAAATTTTGATTATGGTTAGTTTCCAAGTAAGTTTAGAGATTTTAAAGGTGCTTTCTGCAAATTTGATCAAAATTGAAGAGAATTTTTGCGTGAAAAAATCAAAAAAAATCTAAAGTGATTAAAATAATTCCAAGTTGCTCAACAAAATTCGTTGCAGTTCGTATCCCACTCGTGTGGGTCTTTCACTTGAAGCAGCAAATTCTCATCTGCTTGTCCCCTAAGTTGCCGACAGCCACACTTACTTAGCAGACAACTGCACACGACTAAACAAGAACTACACTGCTCGTGTCAAGGCAAAGCCCCGATTGTTCAGACTGCCTTGTAATCTCTATGGAAAAATGTTAGTGGCTCTTTTGCCTCTCCCCCACCTGCGAATTCTGTAAAGTAAATTTTTAAGTAATTTCTGCTAACATTTTATGTTTGCTAACAAACTTGGCATCCGGACTAATTATACCCTGCCTAGCATCATTCGGGCTCTTACTTAACCTTATCAAACCAACCTTTACACAAAAAATTGATGCTTAATTGAGGTGGGGGAAAAGTAAAAAGGGCCGTGTTTGTTGAAATTTAAAGAAAAATGAAAAAGAAGTTTCAAAAACGACCTCGCCGCAACCTAAGTAAGTAGAAAGTGATATATGTTCCGTCAAAAAAGGCTAGTTGGAGAGTCAAATTGGTCTGGAGCAAAAAAAAACCAACTCGAGCACAAACATTCTGTCACTTTCTGGGAAAGTCGGGACAAAATTATGCTCACCTTCTACTAAACAAAAACTCTCCTCTTGGCTAAAGAAGAAAAAACCGTAAGACCTAATGAGGAAATTGGGGATCTTTTTCAAATTACTGCCATTTGTTTTGCTGAGTTGGCTGCTTCGATGAGCCCCTTTACGAGAGCTGATTTTTGTAAGTTTTTTCTTTTCCTACAGAAAATTGGGATATTCATCTGCGGCAGCATAGATAGTACAGTTCTGACTGATTCAAATTAACCGGACGACACAAATCAAAAGTTGAAATTTAAAACGCTTTTGTCTAAAAGTGGGTTGAACTTAGACAAAAAGTGATCAAGACAAAACTCACCAGGATATCAGCAGAATTTTGATGCAATTTGGTGCAATTTGATTTGGTAAAGTTGGCCAAAAAAGTCACCAAAAAATCTATCAATTTTGACTTTTTCGTGGACGATGAATGAGCCAGAATTAGAGGAATAATTGTTATCAAAACAAGCATACCAAAAAAACAAAGCTCGGCCATAAAGAGGCCAAACAGTGCAATTTGTGAACTGGAAGCGGATTCCGTAACAAGGACTCCGCAACTGAAAGCTCATTTTGTTCTTTTTTCGTTTTTTTTTTCCTTTTCTTTGATCGTTCCGACAAAATTGTAACATGTTTAAGGACTTATCTGTGAGTCCAGGAACGTACAGACACAAAACTGTTTGCCTATCTAGTGCAAATTTTGGCCTTGTTATTTTGATAGAAAATTTCATTCATCTTAATAAATCAATTAAAGCAATAGTCTAATATTAGATTTCATCATAGATCATAGTCACAACCTGTTCTTTCAGTTGAGATGATAGTTATCTGAATAGATGATTTAAGTAGTTCTTTTTAATAAGTATGAATGAGATATACAAGATTGAATAAGAGCCTTAAATACCCAAAATGGAGTGGGATATTTAGGTTGTTATGTGGAATTTAGTTTAAAAAACAATAGAATCTACCTCTGTCATTTCTGGAACGTGAAAATTCAGAAAAAAAACATATATTTTTTTGAAATTTAGCTATTGATAGAAAACATGGAAAATCCTTCAACTTGACTGAGCAAGTGGGGGAATATTTCGGAAGATTTAGGTTGACTTATTTCTCAGCTATTTGGCTGAGACAAACAAACTTGCACCTGTAGTCTAGACTTCAGACTTCATCTTATCCTTTTCTAAATACTCCTGATGAAACTGATGTTCGCAAGTTATTGACTTTTAGCATAGAAAAGAAAACATTCAAAGATCTGGGCAACTTATAAGTTTTGCAACTGCCTGACTTCATGAAAAATTCAACGTCTTCTGTTAGGAACGCAAAATTACTGGGGGGATTTTTCGCCCCGCTGACTGCTGTTCTGGGTAGAAGAGTCAACCAGGCCGCGTTATTGTCAACAGGCTATTTGTCAAGACCCAGACCAACAAAAGGAGAAAAAAATGGGTCAAAACTTGAAAAAATCCTTGCAATCGAACTAGTATTTGAAATTGATCTTTAAGTTAAATTGTATTCTTTTTTACACTATATAAAAGTGAGTTTCTTATGTAGGTCAACAAAATTTAAGAGTATAATCTCTTAAGTTTTCGAATATATTAGTTTATTGTAGTTTATTAGCTATAATTTGTCATTATTATAAAAAAAACTGGTTTTCTTGCTTGAAAAAGTTTTTATAACGTTTTGTTGAATTTTTTTGTGAAAAACACCTGCCTAATTTTTAGTGGGCAACATTAGGAGCTCTTTTTCACATAGTCTTTTGTACAGTTTTTTTGCAACTGGTCCCTTAGTTCTGGCGTAGTTATTGGTGTTGTAGAAAAAACTAAAAGGATATATTTAATTACACCATCTTATGTCTGCTGAGTTTCTGAGCAAGTTTTGCTTTCATCTTTTTTTGTCTTACTTCAACTGAATATTAAAAAAAATGCGTTTTGAAGCTTTTTAAAAATTTTGCACGCAAAATTTAGTTTTAACATTCCTATTCGTTTAAAGTTTCTACCTTTTTATCGTCCTTTAAAAATATATTTTTTCAAAATTAAATTCAGACCCTTGGCATATTGAAGAAAGGACGAACACAATATTTTTTCATAATGGTAGGTATGTAAATGTTTGCCCTAAACTTTTATTCGTTTCTAAAGTCGCCATGGGTGTTAAAATAATCTACTTTAACGGAAAAAAATTAGCCAAACAAAAACAATTTCTCATTTGTTTTCGCTTACGGTGCAGATGAATTTGGCGAAATAAACTCAACGATGAGTTTTGGAGAGCTCGGGAAACCTCAAATGTTCCAGAAATTCGCCCTTTTGAGAAAACCATTTATCTGCGGATGGAGGTATGTGTACACATGAATTTCTTCTGATACGAGCAGTTTTGCTCATTTGGCTATCAGTTTTCAGAAAGTAGAATAACCTTTCAGAACTTTGCAAGGAGTCTTGAAGCTGAGTTTTGAATCTTATGTCGGAAGTTTGAGGTCGAGTTCAAACGAACTTAAGTTGCCATTTACAAGAAGTTCAGCATTAAAAGGTCTGGAAGAAAGAATGAATTCTGTTCATTTTGCTGACCTTTGATCAAGTCATCAAATTATAAGGTTGAAGTTCAAACATAAAACGCTGATTAATTATTTTACATGGATAAAAATTAGCTCTGCTGAAAATTACTTCTAATTTTCAAAAAACAATTTTGTCCGTGCCATAAACTGCTGGTTTGAAAAATGTTTTCTTTTTATTGAAAAACAGAAAAACTGGATTTGAACTCAAATGGGCAAATTTTTCCTGAGCTGAACAAAATATTTTTAATATATACCACTCCAACTGATGGGATTACAAATTGGGACATTCGTACAATTGAAGATGACTCGAAATAAGCTGCAAAGAGCCTTCAGTTTCACAATGTTTCTTTTTCTACTTGAAAGTTAGTTAAGTTTCTGGTGTTTAATAAAAAACTGTTTGTTTTTCCTGGTTTTTGTTTTTGCATGTATGATGAATAAACAAAATTTGGAAAAAACCGCTTTTCTTCAATCATGGTCTTAAAAAACCATATGTTAATTTTTCTAATTGCGAGGCATGGGAATCAATTGTGGGATTTATTTTTGTTATTCATCAAAGTGCATATTTCTTTCCACCTCCACGGAGAGTCCTGCAATGGAAACCTCCTCTTGCTCCTATATAATCCCCCTCACAGCAACTATTATGTAATGGTTCTGAGATATCCCAGAAACGCTTCAATAAATTCATTTAGAACACTATCTAATTACAATTGTAAGGCTTTAATTTCGAATTATTTCACAATTAGTTTCATATAGAACAAATAATATCCAGCAGTAGTGACAAAAATGGATAAAAATCAATTATATACTGAAAAATCTACAGATTAACCTAAGTATGAAATCGGTTTATCGACAACCATTTTTCGAACCATAATCGATTCTGTACAGCTACGATTCTGTAAAAATAAATGGACTTTAGTGCCAAAATAATCGATTTTTCTTTTGTGTAAAACCTGTATATAACCTGTAGATAATCTGCATATAGTCAGTATATAATCTTTATACAATAAAACCTGTAGATTATCTGTAGATAATCTGTAAATAATCTGTAGATAATCTGTAGATAATCTGTAGATAATCTGTAGATAATTTGTATATAATCTGTATAAAATCGGTATCAAATTGATTGAATTGCCTAAAAACTGAAGGGGTGGTTGTAACAAAATCACAATTTCAATTTTGACCAATCAAACTTTAACTAATATATTTTTTGACAAATTCAACAAAAAATTGCAAGCAGGAAAATTTCCCCCAGTGTTATAGTGAATTGAACTCACGTGAGGAAAATTCGTTGCCGCAAATTTCAAGTTTCAAGAGATCTCTCTAGGATTTTGCTAACTAAGGGTTCCGCGGTAAGAAAAGTAATTTTGCGCAAAACTTCTTCAAATGCTATTCAAAAGATCAACCTAATCAGCGCAATTTTGTGAGAAAAACATCAATAAAAAAGTAGAAAAATTAATACAGAGCAATTTACTTTTTGCTGCAAATTATTTACACGAAAAGAAATTTATATATTTTTAAGATCAATATGAGAGAGTGTCATTTACAAGAAAAAAAATTATATATTTTTAAATCGAAGATTAGAGAGTGTCGAAACAAAACGTGCGTAACTCAATAGCATTGACAGGTATCAAAAAGCAGTAGTAATTTGGACTGCGTCCGAACAACACAAAGAATATGAATAGATTTACTACGCCGTATGAAAGGTTTATTCTGGTCTCTGATAAATTTCTAGCAAAAGATCTTTTTCATACTTCAATTCGTTGCCCATAACTCCAGCACGTACAGAAGTGAAAGCAAGGAACTTTGTTTAAAGCAATTTTTTTACGTTCAGTTTTAGGTCTTTTAGGTTTTTTACGTTCAATTGCCCATGATTTGCGTTCCAAAAACATGTTTGAGGAGTTATCTCAGAAGTGAGAAAGATGAACAAGAAAAATGAGGTTTTTTGTCGGTTTTCAGACTCACTCAAAGGAATGAATGAAAAAGCGAGTTAACTTGTAGTCGAAGTTTTTAACAATTTTAAAGCAATTTTAGTTATTTTTCTTTTTCTAAGAGTAGTATTACCTAAATTAACTCCCTTGTCAGTGGCCAAAACCCGCAGACTATTTAAAAAAATTCTCAGATAAAAATATAGTCTCAAATATTTTTTGTTAGTTTCACAGTTTTTTGATAGCTTCAGTCTTGTTCGCATCTTATAGCGGTTGGAGGCTCTCGTTGATTACTACATTTAAGATTCGACTTTTGATCTGTCTACCGTCTGAGTGACCTCAAATTGCGAAACATTTTATACCTATAAGCTTGGGAGATTAAGCGTGACCTCTAATTTCTTCGTATCTTCTTTTGATGTGCCTTTTTCTTTTTTTTTCTGGCGGGATGAAATTGATGGTTGGTAGAACTGGGCTGGGCTATGATTCTTGCAGAATCAGCTCTTCTGGTCTAGAATGAGGACCCGATGATGTTCCTGTCTATGCGTCTGTCCCTACTGAGGTTTGTATTCTCGGAGAATTAAAGATGAATTGACTCGCTTTTGGTAATTCTTCTGCCCTTTATCCGACGAGCTCCCTGAAGGCAGCTCTCGGATTTCCCCCCCTTTTCTGCCCCCTTTTCCGACGAGCTCTCGTCGGATTTTGTTGCTGGTATTCAGAAAGCATGAGCTACTAATCGGTTCTTGATGACTCTTTGATGATCCTGGTTGGTCCTGATTCTTTGATGACTTGGCCAGTAGTCCTGTCGTTACTACTTCTTACGAGGAAGCGGAAACTGATGATAAATTATCTCTATGCAAAACTAGTACTGACTACTTCATTGTCTTCCCGTGACCCTGTGCCAATATTGGTGAGGCTACATATGGCTGGTTAGCTACTGGTGTTAGTGGGCTCCTTCTTTTGTTAGATTTCAAATCGGAAATTGCATTTAACATTTTGTTCTCATCACTTCGCCCTTATCATGGAAGTAAGTGTGATTTTTTGCTTTGACGATTTTGCCTTTGAACAAGTTGGTTAAGGTGAATCCTGATTTCAAATCAAATATTTTACCGAATAAAATCATTTACTTCGATTAACTGACGAGATCGTAAAATAAGCAATTTAGATCCTTATGATTCTGGCCTTTCTCTGTTTGGAATCTCATTGTTCACTGATTCAGGTCATATTTCATAAACTGGCTGCGAGAAGTGGCAGTATTTCAGTCAACCTCCGCAACTTTTCTGAGCATTCGATTTTTATCAAGTGTCGCGTAAGCTGCCTCCAGTGACTGGCTGCTTAGCCAATTGTTCTAGAGCAAGGTAGCCTAGTTTCTATTTTTTTAAATACTGCGTTCACTCTCACCCACGATGATCTTTAACTAGACATCATTTATGACTTGTTCCTTTTTTCTATCGAAAACTTTTAATCTTGTTCTATTTGATTGGGAATTTTGATGGTCCTAATTGATTTTGAGGTACCAATATTTTGGCTGTATTCAATTGATAACTTTTTCATTTCATCCGCACCGGTTGGTTTGGTTATTATTGCAGCTGGATACTTTGAAAAAGCTCCATTGCTACTGAAAATAGTTATTTCCCTTCTTTATTTAACAGTGACCCGCGAAATTCGGATGAAGCCCTTCATTAGGGTCTGCAAGATTAGTTAATGGTTGAACGGTTTAGCAGACTTTAGGTTCTTAAACTAAAAGCACTGCACAATTATCTCTTGGTGCATTCTCGGCCACCACAGATACACAGCCTTGTCGATCATGGGTTTTTGTCCAGGACGTGTGAGGTATAATTTGATCAGGACTACCTTTCTCAAAAACATAGGGATAACCACTCGATTGTCAATGATGACAGAGTTGTTAACCACAGTGGAGTCGTCCCAGAATCTTGACAGTTAATTGTCAATCGAAGGAATACTTCTCTGTCTTCGGCCAGAATGCACTCCTTAATTGGTGCCCTTTGATTGTCTTCCGATGTTGATTTTTTTCACAGATTGGCGTCTAAAAGGTCTGATTTACCGGTTGTGAAAATTTTTCGATCCTTTGATGCTATCTGTGGGCTCATGGATGTATTTTTATTGAATTTTAAGTTCGTGAAGTTTGTTATTTCTACCGTTTTTTTGAAATCTTGTCATTCTAAAAACAGCTGGTTCTAAGAACAGAGTTGTTGATTAGCTGTTTGTCAACTTAAATTTCGTTTTTGGGGACAATTTTGCGGTCTTTTCTCGTTTCTTTGCCAGCACACTTTTTAAGGTTTTTTCGCACTCCCTCCCCTACCTTTGTACTGATAGTTAAGTTAATAATTTTATCCGAAATGGAAGTCAATGATCTCATTTTCTGATGAGCTTCTCTGAAATTTAGAATTGGAATTAAATTTGATTAATAAAAACGAAAATTTTGATGGATTCGAATTGAAATTGATTAATGGAGCTGGATTCATTTTGGGCGAATTTTTGGGGGGCACTTGCAGAAATGGCAAAAAGATGTAACATTCCCACAGGAGAAGATGAATGGATTCGAGACATTTTTATCAATAACATGAAGAACTCGGACATCCAACGGAAACTTCTCAAGGAAACCCTACCTCCACTAGAAGCCTTAAATGTAGCCCTGATTGACGAAAAAGGAATAACAAACCACATCAAAATGACAAGTACTTTTAAATCCAACGGATATTCTTCCAACAAATCTTTTATTCATTTTAATGTAAAAAGAGAACCCACCCTAAACATCGAAAGAACTAACACATGTATGAAATGCGGCGGAAACTTTACAAAAGGACATCTAGCGGTTTGCCCCGCTAAAGATACGACTTGTACGACTTGTAAATATCGAGGACATTTTACTAGACTCTGTAAATCACGCCGTAAAAATGTAAATATTGTGGATAGTCAAATTGTAAATAATACAGATCATAATTATCCTTCGGAACAACCGGATGTACATATCGACCACGCCAATAGAGAATGCTGTGGAGTAATCAACGCATGGTCGGAGTCCGGACAGAGCGATAACGATGATTATTCTGTATTAAACGTAACAACTATCTATGACGACCACGGAAAGGAACTGAAGAAACTACTAAACATCGGCTTAGGAAATGAAAACCAAGTAATTCTCAAATATACAGGTGGATTCAGCAAGCCCTGTAAGCTTCCTTAAACAGAATGTGTTACACGAGTTGAAGTTACGAGACCCTTATGTGAAAATTTATCCAGTGGATAAAGCGACTAAAGAACTCTATTGCGGATTTACGAACAATGCAATAAATATCACTGGAGAGGTAATCATCCCAATTTTCTCAAATGGATGGTCTCACAAGGAATGCCACTTCTTCTTAACTCAAGGTCATGAAAGAAACATCTTGGGAAACAACAATTTACCAAAAGTCGGAATCGAAGTTTCACAAAAACAATTCACAACACTCACCAACAAGAGAACTTGTAAGTCTATCAATTCAGTTACCTCACTTGACATAGATAATGAAATAGAAATGATTTCCAAAACCTTCAAACAATTATTCCTTCGGATTGGAAAGATGAAAAATCAAACAAAATAACACACTTTCACAAACCACTAAAGCCAATTCAACTAAAAGGCAGGAGGATCTCTTTACACTTACTGGATTCAGTAAAACCAGAATTATACAGACTTAAATCCGAAGGACACATCAAAAAATTAGAAAACTGTGACGAGGACAAATTTATTAGTCAGATAGTTATCACTTGTAAAAAAGACAAATCGATAAAGCTAGCTCTAGATTCAAAATTTATCAACAAACAAATATACAAGAACAAATATCAGATGCCCAATATACACGAATTAGTGGATAACGTAGCGGCTCAAATTTCAAACAATTCCGCCGGAGAAGTATGGTTTACAAATCTAGACTTAAAGAATGCATATAGTCAACTCTCGCTAGACAATTATACTAGCAGCCAATGCAATTTTAGCCTAGTTGGCGGAGATATAACAGGCACTTATCAATTTCAACCGGTTTTTACGGACTCGGCGATATGCCAAACGAGTTTCAAAGAGTCATGGACTCAATTCTGGGAAATATTCCTTTTACAAATTTTTACCTTGACGACATATTAGTCGCTTCCAAAGGAAGTTTTAACGATCACAAGAAAATTGTTTATAAAATTTTATCAACGCTAGATAGTTACAATTTCGCAGTTAAATGGTCGAAATGCAAATTCTTCCGAAAAGAAATCGAATGGCTCGGCTTTAAAATATCGAAAACCGGAATCGCCCCACTATTCGATAAAACCAAGGCAATCAAAGATATTCCAATTCCAAAGAATCTAAAAGAATTAAGATCATTCTTCGGGTCAACTAATCAGTACATTAAATTTGTACCAAATTTAGCATCCCTCGGAAGCCCGCTTAGACCTCTTCTAAACAAGAAGTCAATTTTCCTTTGGAATGAAGATCACTCAAAAGCATTCGATAAGATTAAATCAGAAATAGTAAATCTTACTGAAAACACCCACTTCGACGTAAAAAAGCCCACGAGAGTAAAAACCGATGCTTCACATAATGGGTTAGGTGCATCTCTTGAACAACTCCATGAAAACGTTTGAAAAACAGTGTCATTTGCTTCAAGATTTTTAAATCCTCATGAATCCAAATATTCAACAAACGAATTAGAGTTATTAGGAGTTGTATGGGCGGTGGAACATTACAAAAAATATCTCTACGGCTCCGAATTCGAAATTATTACCGACCACAAAGCTCTCCTTTCCGCTTTGTCACCTAATCACGGAAACAAAACGTACCATAGCCGATTGACAAGATGGGTAGATCGTTTTCTACCATTTAATTTTACTATCAAGCATTTAGCGGGAAAAGATATGGGTTTTACCGATTTAATTTAAAGAACTCCTTCGGGTAAAGCAATTCCCCCATTACATTACGACGAAGAATTTGTAGTTGCAACTACCAAAAAAATATATAATGCACTCAATCCTTTGGATAATGAAAATCCATTACGTAATTCAACTAATTCAATTTCGGAAAATTCCCTGTACACGAAATTACGAAATGACGTAATAATTACAGCATTGAATTTCGTCAATTCTTCCATCTCAATCTGCAATCAAAAACACTGTAGAACAGAATTTTGTAACTCTAAATGTATTCCCTCGGATTTCTCAAGCACAGATTCTACTAAAGTCCTTCTATCAAATTCAGCCTTTATTTATTTTTTAATTATTAACAGTAGCTTAATTAATAATCCTTCGGATTTCAAACTTATAAATAGTGTAAATATGTCAAATAACCAAATTGTAGTAAATCCTTCTACTTCCGGGATACAAGTCTCTATTGATTTCCAAATTTCCTCAGAGCACAAAAAGTTAGTAACTAAATTTCGAGAAAACCTCAAGTTACCTGAAAGACCTTTGGATTTAAATACTTTATTCAATGCAAAGTTGGTTGCTTTATTAACGGAAGATGATGAGATGTTAAACCCAATTGTGAAGGTTTTACAGAAAAAAGTAGAAAACATCAACGCAAATTCCCGTTACTTACACCAATTTTCGAAAGACCTTCATGAATCCGACGGACTATTATATATGGATGGAAAATTGGTTATTCCGTTCACACTTAGAAACGCCGTTTTAAAAACTTTACATGAATCTCACCCTGGCCAATTCGGTATGAAATACCTGGCACAATATATTTGGTGGCCACATATAAACCGGCAAATTTACTTCCACGGGATTAATTGCACACAATGCACCCAAACCGGTAAGAATATAAAAAGCATCATACCAACTACACAAATTAGCAAACTTCCCACTTTATTTGAACCTAATGAGGAATTAAACCTTGATTTTGCCGGTCCATTAGATAACTCCTGGGGAAACAATAAATACATCTTATTATGTATAGATCGTTTTTCAAAATTCTCATCAGCAAAAATTACCTCTTCAACGTCATCAAACACGGTAATCGAATTCCTTCAAGATTATTTTTATCTCCATGGGATTCCTAACTCTATTCGTGTTGACCACGCATCCTGTTTTACTAGTCAGGATTTTAAATTATTTTGCAATTCTCTTAATATCAAATTAATATTTTGTACAGTTAGGGACCATCGTTCTAACGGTCTTGTAGAAAAACTTGTTCATACTGTAAAAATCAAATTATTAGCAATGTCTTTAGAACAACAAAAACCTACATTACAAACTGCCATTTCGAAAATCATTTGGAATTTACGATCTTCCTTTCAATCAAAAATAAAATGCTCACTGTTCGAAATACACTCTAATAGAAAACCGAACACGATCTGGAAGCAATTGGCATCTAGTCAATTATCCGGTGGATTTTTAGACAAAGGGAAGTCGATCTTAAGCAGAGAAAGGGCCCTTGACTGGAATGCTGACGATCGGATAGAGGACGGATACAAAGACTTTCTTGTACCGAAAAACAACCAGTCACCATTGGAGAAAGGCTACGACACAGACCTTCCTACAACCTCAAAACCTTCATCTTCCCGAGTGTCCTTAAACAGTCCGTTTAAAGGTAATTTACTACGAAAAACCAACGGAAGTATAAACGGAAATCCACTCTATAAACAACTAGGTCAGAAAATAATAAACTCAACAAAATCCACGGTTGAACTATCCGACGGAAAAATCATTAGAAAATCGGACATCGCCATCCCAAAGTCTTAATCCTCTACAATCCGTTCATTCAAAGGAAATATCTCATTTCCCTCTTTTTCTAACAGTGATTTACAAGAAGGTCCAAGAAAGACAAACAAAGCGAAGACACAACAGACGCGGAAACCAGACACTAAGACAGGACGACACACAGAGTCTTTCACCCCGGTCACCACCAGATCTAGAGGAACGAAACAGCCTACTAAATTCAACAAATCGAAGCGAAACCGAAATAAAGCCTCGACTTCGAACACAGGATACTTAGCAGGTGATGAATCCATGTTCATTCCGTCGGATACGTCGGACATTAGTGATTGGGGATGGATTGCGGGAGGTTTTCCATGCAGAGAAATGATAAGAAAACGCTTCATTTCAGATAACCTCATTTTTAACGAAGAACCTACCCCATCATTAGCTCCTCAAACATATCAAACTAATATAAAATCTGAGATTTTAGACGAACAACTTCAATCTACAGATACAGCGGAATGCCCAATTAGTATAAAGCCAGCACCTCAAACTACCTCACACCCACCTGGCGAATCTTCTACCGCTACGACAACAGAGGGCCCAAACACTCCTTCGGATTCAACAAAAGCATTGGAAGGAGAAAATCCGGTGGAATTTCCAGTTTTTGAGATAGAGGACTCCTCTAACGAAAGTGCAACTAGTGAGGAAAGACATCCTAAGGAAATCACTATCACCGGTAACGAATTTAAATTAAGACGTTCAAGTCGAAATGTTGGTCCCCCACAATTCTATGGTAAGCGATATTAGATAGATATTATAGACGAGTTCGAAAACCAACCAGGCACCGCGAATAACCCTATATCTCTGGACGAGGGCGACAGCTCGGGCTCCCCCACACTAACCTTCAGAGAGAATCCCTCGGAGAATCAGACCCACATTTGCGACACTCTACCGGAGGACCGTGCACCGGGCCCAGCGTACCTTTCATCTCCCGATCAATTCTCCATCGCCTCTACTGACGAATCCCTGAGAGATGCGGTGAATAGTTTCGACAACTACATCGACTTAGACAGTGAATTTTTTAACGCTGAGCTAGAAAAATTCATGGAAGGGGACAGCTAAACTAAATCAAAAACTTGAAAACTCGTATTTAGTCATTATAATCGTACTAGTATTTCGTTTCAGCGCAGTTAGAGTTTACCTACTTATAACTAGGGATTATAATCCGCCGGAATTAGAAATTATATCATTCTTTCTAATTCAGTCATTCCTTCGAAGCACTAAAATTTCATTTGTGATATTGCGCAGTATTTAATTTTCAATCCTTGTTGGACTTCTCGAGAGGGAGAAAAAGGGTTAGATAACATGTTATGTATCATGGCGCTTAGTACTTTAATTTTTTTTCCCCACTAAGGGGAATGTTGCGAATCTTACCATTCGTCTTATTTCATTTAATTAACCTTAAAGTTTCTTAACTGGTTAATTTAGATATGACCTTGTTATCTTCATTCTCTCCGACGGAGAGAATGACCGCTCACTTTTTAATGTTTTAATTTAGAGATTAATTCACTTTTTAAACATATCTTATTTGTAACTAAGTAGAATTATCCGTAACAAAGAAACATTTTATCAGAGTTAGAATTAGCATTTAGTAAAAGAGACTTCTAAGCTAATCAATTTAAAATTTATGGTCAATGAAAACGATTTTTCCGGACTTATGATTGATTTGGCTCTACTGCACTCTGATGGGCTAAAATCTGTGAATAAATTTGTATAAATTAGAGGATTTTTCTCTGGTTGATTGGAATCCGTGGTATTCCCTAATGTCGAATTAGTTGATGGATTAAATTAATCATCATAATTCGAGGTAAAGGGAGCATTTAGCTTCGGATCTCGGGACAAATAACCGGCGATACCAATTTTTTTCCCGCAATATGTGAGATGGTATAATCAAAAGGTAACGTTATATTTGCCCATATGGTTTTTCTTGAGTGGTATGTGCAATTCCCTTGATTATTGGTTAATGCAGAAATAATTGCTTTGTGAGCAGTCAACATATGAAAATGATTGCCCCATAAACTTCAACAAACTCACAAGATCAAACTACTGCTAGTTGTTCTAGCTGTTTGTGCTATTTTTTCTCTGCATGGTTTAGGGATCTAGATGTATACGCATTTTGGCAAAAACCCATTTTCTATTTCTTCTGATAGTGCGGCTCCTTAGTCATTAAGGCTGGCTCATATCCAATCCGGGAGTTTTTGAATGGTTATATTAAAATGTTTTGGTTATAACTTCGATTAAATTTAACAATGAGTTCATTACTGGTTTTTGATAATCCCTTCGCACAAACTTGGTTTGGTAGCTCAACTTAGATTTTGTTCCAATTGCCTCAGTTGTCAGTTGAAAACTCGAAATCAATCAAGAAATATGGTTCAATCTACCCATAAATGACCTTAATTGTCTCCTGACTTTCGCTGGTGAGAAAATTTCTTACCGCTTCCTTTTTGAATGCTTCGGTCTGATGAGAATTGAATCAACTTCGAGTCCTGAAGTTTTTAGAGATTCCTTGGAAAATTTTTATTTGCTGCGTTTTAATGCAAAAGTTTTTGCAATCGTGTTCCTCAAAACTTCTTCCACGGTTTTGTTGTGTTCAGATACAAATTAAAAAACAACTAAAAAGCAAATTTTCAGAGTGCAGCCGAATGTTATGTCCAGCGCTTTTTTTGAATTTTTTTGCAGTCTAAAAAAGCGTGTTTTGAATCAATACGTATACGTGCCCGTATGTTCATCGCATACGATACTGAAGTTACAAAGTTCCTTTATCGTTAAATCTAGAATTAGATCACTGAAGCAAGGTCTAGAGATGTGGACCAAGCTTCTCCCATCGTTTCTGAAGTGATAAAGTGATAATTTGGGCTGCAGAATCTGAGAGCTCGAATAGGTTGGGCATCTAATATAAAAGATTTAGTCGTTCATCGGCTTGGCGTCCATTGCATATTTCCCAGATCCAAATTGTTATGCTATTATAACTACTGGAGCTACAAAATGGTCACTAGTACATTCATCAAAGTTTACAATGAGACCCCCCTTAATTAACTTCCAATTTTTGCCCCTACTTTTTGTTGGAAATGGATTGATACTTGGCTGTCTTTCTCTTTTATGGGAATTAAGGGAGACTTGATTAGTGTTAGACTTTGTGATTTATTGATCAGCCCAGTCTGTTGAAACATCGTTTTACTTCTTGAAGAAATCTTTTTTCCACCTTGAAGTTGCTGATTCGAAATCTGCTTCTGTTCTATCAATTTTAGCTTCAGGGTTAGATTGTTTAAATTGTTCATTTACAAAACAAGTTGGGGATGTAAATCATAACATGGGAGACAACATGTTCCGTTTTATGGTATCAACATTTTTGCGTTCTTTTTAATTCAATGTTTTTGAATTGAAGTCTATATAAAAAAAACCTGAATAGTGATAGAGGTCTGATGTTTTTTTTTCAACAAATGACGCGGTGTTTAGTTTTTCTTGAAATGATAAGAATTTTGCTGTAGGTTACTTGAGCAATATCTTGCCCTGTGTTTTTGATGACATATGATACCAGACTTCTGGTGTCAATAATTGCACTAAATAGAGCTTTCTTTGCTCTAATTGTGGCTCTTAAAGACTTAGTTTTGCTCTTCGCGGCATTGATAATTTCGAGACTTTTGATTGAGACTGAATACTCCGGCTCGCCGTCTGATTCAATGAAACATCGTCTTATTGGGATTTTTCCAATGTTCAATTGTAAGCCTGTTATCGCAAAACTAATAAGAATCTGAAAAATTGTGATTTGAATGATTGTATTGCTTATGCGATTCTGATTCTTTGAGTTGCCCAACGTTCACTTCCTTCTACTGCGAACGTTGCTCTTTGATTGGATGGATATGATACGCGTTTGCTTCACTTTAAAAAAAATTTGATGACAATTTCCGCTTCCGAAGGTATTATGTTTTGCATGACTTTGGCCGAGGCGTATCCTTTCACGTGAAGTAAGAGTGCTTTCACCGCGTCACCGAACATGTTGTCTGCTCTTGTGCAAAGTTTTCTCTGAATTTCACCGAACTTCTTATAAGCAATGAAGATATCCCGTTTAACTTCCTTTTCGATGCGTCCAGCCTCATTCCGCCGCGTACCCTGATAAATGAAAATGTCTGCCTCATGATAAAACTTGTTGAGGCAGGTTTTTGAGTTGACCCGAGTTTTCGGAAAGCTGCTGTATATAGTGTTATTCTTTTTTATGTTTTGTCTGTTGTTTCTGTTGTCGTTGTAGACTGTGGCCTTAGTGGTGGGTGGTCAAAAACAGGAGTTGGTCCTGATTACAGATAAATTGGATCGCATTGAGTGAGATTGCCAAGAAAAATTGGTCTATCCGCGTTTCCCACGCAAACGGAGGTTCTGCTCAGTTTTTCCGTAAGAATACTAGTAGGCTCAAAATTTCTGCTCTATTATCAGATTGTTACACTGTTGGCTGCGCCATGAGATACCCCTAGAGAACCTACAGAAACTCAGTTAGAAAACTATCTAATGACAATACTAAATTGTAATTAGACAGGGATATCGAAATAATTCAAAATTAGATTCATAAAGAATTTAAAAAAATCAATCGTTCTCTTACTATGGAGATGAGAGTGTCAAAACGAAACGTGAATAACTCACTAGCACTAGCAAGTATCACTTAGCACTAGTAACTTAGACTGCGTGAGAACAAAACCATTACCTTGAATACCGATACTACGCCGTATGACAGGTTCATTCTGGTCACTGATAAATTTCTAGCTAAAATTATCTTCGATACTAATTTTCATTGTCTTTATTTCAAACACATCAAGAAGCGATGGAAAGGAACGTTGACTTGGGTTAGGTGTTTAACGCTCAATTTCACGTCCCCCAAAAAAATTGCGAGTGGTCAAGTTTGTTATCAATTTACCGATCAATTGACCTTGATATGGTTCCACGAAAGTTAAAGAAGTTGTCTCAGAATCGAGAAAATTTAGCTTTTTCGGTTTTTGGACTAATATACAGGGTTGAATGAAGAGTAAACTTGAAATCTAATTTTTAAGCAATCTTAGCTATTATCCTTGCTCTTAAAAAACTATAATCTAATTTAGTTATATTTATGATCTAATTTCCCCTGCCCAAAGCCCACAGACTGTAGAAAAAACAGGAAAAGAAATTTTTGAGTTAACTTTCTTGTTTTGTAATTGCTTCAACTAGGTTAGGGTTGTCAAAAAGTTATGAGCTTTTAGCACAACAACCGGTTATCTTCGTTTTATTATGTTACCAGAATACTAAGTTTAAGTATCCTTTTAGACTGCAGTTCTAATACACAGAGTGAAAGTGACGCAATTAGTCACTTGACCAGAGGAGCTCTCACTTTCGTCCTGCCTGACCCCTCAGACCTATTGGGTCGCAAATGCTCCCATTTCAGGTTAGAAATCTTGATCCGTCTCTAAGTTAAACACAATAGGTTTTACTTATTATTAGTATCTTTTGATGGCAACTCATTTTGCAGAGAATTGGTACGATGATATACAAACTGACTGTTTGTGATAAGATTGCATTCGATTATAATTGAATTTGTTTACAGATTTTCTGCTAGTTTTCGATTGTACCAAAAAATCGATTGTACAATTCAACTAGACACTAAAATGGATATTGTAGGGATTTTATACAGTTCAAAAAATATGGAAAATGGCCTAGAAAAATGGATTTTTCCGGTATAGAATCTGTATAAAATATGTATAAGTCCTTATAGAATTCGTATAAAATCGATTATAATCGCTTGCAATTCCTTTTCTATAAGGAATCAAAAATATCGATATACATTTATTGTCAAAACCATCGATTTTCTACTTATTTTCCTTACTGTCATTTTCATGTCTAATGCCACTCCCATTTTTTCATAGTCGGTAACGAAATGTTTTTTTTTCAGCTCTGATTCAATTCATAAACTTATTGAAACAAAATGAGCTTTCATGTCGAATGCGATGAGTCATGGAATGTTAATTTTGATCGCCCTTCCGATGAGAAAGTTTCAATCTGCGTGTGAATGTTTGAATGGATCTGTGAGCAGAAAGCCCGGGTTGCCCACTATAAAAGATAATGCGCAACCATGCACATCCATGCATGATTTGTATGGAAAATGACTAAACATGCGTAGCACATACGTTGGTTTCAAAAACCCTCGAAATAGCTTTTTAACGGAGTAGATTAGTATTAAAACGGTTTCTCATCATTATGCAAGCTGTTGGCAAAATATCAAAAATTTTCACCATGCAAATCATACGTCGCAACATATATGGTGCTACGTATGGAAGAGATTTTCCACCATATAGAGTCCAAGAGCAGAATAACAAAAAAAATGGTTTAAATGTCAACACTAAATAAGAAATGTTTGTATGTGTGCATGAATGCATGTATGTATGTATGTATGTAAGTATCTATGTATGTATGTATGTATGTATGTATGTATGTATGTATGTATGTATGTATGTATGTATGTATGTATGTATGTATGTATGTATGTATGTATGTATGTATGTATGTATCTATGTATGTATGTATGTATGTATGTATGTATGTATGTATGTATGTATGTATGTATGTATGTATGTATGTATGTATGTATGTATGTATGTATGTATGTATGTATGTATGTATGTATGTATGTATGTATGTATGTATGTATGTATGTATGTATGTATGTATGTATGTATGTATGTATGTATGTATGTATGTATGTATGTATGTATGTATGTATGTATGTATGTATGTATGTATGTATGTATGTATGTATGTATGTATGTATGTATGTATGTATGTATGTATGTATGTATGTATGTATGTATGTATGTATGTATGTATCTATGTATGTATGTATGTATGTATGTATGTATGTATGTATGAACTTATGTGTGCCTGTTAGTCTGTATGTATGAATGTATGTATGTATGAGTGTATTTATGAGTGTTTATCTGTTTGTGCGAATGTATGTATGTATCAACATATGAATGTATGTATGTATGAGTATTTGAATTTTTAATCTTTTCAATTTTCTACACCGATTGCTTTACTGTTCGTTGGATTTTTTCAATGATCCAACAAAACATTCAAGGCTGCGACGGTTAAGTCATGTAAAGGTGGTTTTTCTGACAAAATCTTATCAGATAGCTGTTTTTTTTCAAGATTCTTGTAAGCAATTTAATTTAGCAAGATTTTGTGATATAGTCACCCTTGTATGTCTGTATGTATGTATGTATGTATGTATGTATGTATGTATGTATGTATGTATGTATGTATGTATGTATGTATGTATGTATGTATGTATGTATGTATGTATGTATGTATGTATGTATGTATGTATGTATGTATGTATGTATGTATGTATGTATGTATGTATGTATGTATGTATGTATCTATGTATGTATGTATGTATGTATGTATGTATGAACTTATGTGTGCCTGTTAGTCTGTATGTATGAATGTATGTATGTATGAGTGTATTTATGAGTGTTTATCTGTTTGTGCGAATGTATGTATGTATCAACATATGAATGTATGTATGTATGAGTATTTGAATTTTTAATCTTTTCAATTTTCTACACCGATTGCTTTACTGTTCGTTGGATTTTTTCAATGATCCAACAAAACATTCAAGGCTGCGACGGTTAAGTCATGTAAAGGTGGTTTTTCTGACAAAATCTTATCAGATAGCTGTTTTTTTTCAAGATTCTTGTAAGCAATTTAATTTAGCAAGATTTTGTGATATAGTCACCCTTGTTCAACTAAGAAGGCACCAAAATGATTGGTTTTTATGATTGATTATGTTTTTTTACGCTGATAACCAAAAAATTCAAAATTAGAATGCTTAAGCCCGCAGACTCAAAAAATTTCTGGCTGGTGTATTCTGATCTCCTGGAAAATAGTTTTGATAAAATTTCCACTTAATTTCCTCGTCCTACTATGCATTTTGTAGAGCTAACATTAAAATCATGGAGATATCTACAGCTGAGCGACTATGACTTGAAATGAGGTATTAGAGTCCTTAACCCTAACCATTTATTTGAGATCTTTTTAAGATTTTGGCGATCGATATCCTAGTTTCAACAAAAAAAATTTTATACCCAGCTGAAGATATCAACTTGTTGAGTAAATTAATCGATATTTTAACTTCAATTATTTTTTGTAAAAATCTGGGTGATTGAAAGTTATTGGCAGTTCGGACATCCTATGAACAAATTTTTGTTAAATATTTGTACTAATTTCGTACTATTCAAATTTTAACACATGGTAATTAACATTGTCCAAAACTTGTGGTTTTCAACTTTTTTTGCCAACAAAAAAATTGTTACCGGATAGGGGGCAGTTTGAGCAAGCATAGTTTTGACTTGATTGAGAATTTTTCTTGTTATTATTAGATTTCGTAGATCCTCATCTATCACTCGTTCTACTGGGTTTATCCCCTATAGGCATTTCATGAAATGACATACAAAACTTGTTGTCATCACATTTTAAACTGAGCAGTCTCAATTTTTGAACATTTAGAGGTTTTTAATAATATTTCTGGTCACTTTTTTGTAAGATTTTGAGGGTATGGAAACTGCCCATTGGACATGCTCTGTACTATTTCATGTGCGCTGTTAATGTTCAGTTTTTGATGCTGAGACGGTAACGCACTTCAGTTCTGTCAGGCAAGTTATCCCGCTCAACAGATTTGTTTCAAACTCTTTCAAATTGAATTGATGCAAGCTAACCCGCTCAACAGATTTGTTTCAAACTCTTTCAAATTGAATTGATGCAAGCTAACCGTTCGTATTTATTACTAACCAAATTTCACATTTGATTATCTAATCAAGTTTTCTAATCGAACTTCCATCCAAGGTCTTAAAATATTTTTCTCATTTTCTCCAGCAAAATGGTTTCAACGCAGATTAAAGGGCAGTCGAAGCATTCAGGGCTTTACCTTAATACACGCGCAATCTCGTTTGAAAATGTTTTAGTCGACATTTCTGCTTCCTCGGGTATGTGACAAATGAAGCCGACTTCAGTGAGTACACTTAAAAGATGCGTCATTTCATGTTTATTATCCAAACTTTAACACAACGCATTTAATTCATTTGACAGAACGCATTCTATCTACCCATTTGTATACCTAATCGGGCCAAAAACTTTGTTTCGAAAAAACTCAGCTGGTTTTATTTTTCAAATGTGGCGCTACAAGACGAGAATCATACCATTTTATAATTGGTCGTGAAAGTTTTTTTAAAAACTTTTGACAGAAAAACTTTTTTTCGTTTTGTTTTTCTGTTTATTATGTTTTTGATCCGCATGATTTACATGAGACAGGCCAAAGATCATCTGAAACCTTCATGCACTTATTCAAATCAGAATTAATGGAAGTTACCTTAGCATCGAATATTCACCAATGTAAACTTTTTTCAACACTAAAAACTACTGGAGCGAAAAAACGATCGTTTAGAGCTTTAATACAAAAAAAATACCTCAACAAAATGCAGTATTTTAAGAGCAACCATCTGCTTGTTTTGAGCTGTCTCAAAACTTAAACTAAGCTTACCTAAGCTTACTATTTAGCTAACGCGTTGACACAATGCCAATTATCTGAAACAATCTTGCTGGAGCCAATTTTCAAGGGCAAATAGCATTTCTTGAGTCCTTGAGGGAAAAATAGCATTTTTGGAGTCCTTGACGGGAAAAAAAGCACTTCGGAGCATTATTTGGCAAAAATTTTTTGTTTCTTGAATATTCAATCAAAAATTCGAATTTATCTACCAAAAGAATTGAGCAAAAACTGAAAATCAGTTATCTTGCTTAATATCTAATCGATATTTCAGCTCGAGAGAAGAAACCCGAGGACGCAGCTAACTTTTTCAAATCAGTGCAGAATATTTACCAACAAATTAACTGGTTTGATCTCCTTACTTCGCCAAGTAGTAAGTAGCAGCTTACGTTAAGAACAACAAACATTCTAAGCAAACAGCTGTAGAGGGGGATATATTAGGTATGTTCGGCTGAAGGTTCAACACGTTAATTTATCAAGCATGTTTTAAGATTACTAAAAAACCGAGGGGTCAGTTCAAAGAGGCGAAAGCGATACCCGTCCTCCTCCAAAACAATTTGCAGCATACCCTATTTCGGCAAAACAAGCCAATGTTTTTCCAAAAGCGACTTTCACGCCAATATATACTAACTTTTAGTAAAGACTCTTGAAAAATGTCCCGTACTACAATAGCATATTTTATAGTAAATAGGGTATTTACAGAGATCTGCTAAGAACAGTTTGACCAATGCACTTTGTCAGTATTTTTCTGAAACTCGAATCAATCCAACAACATGTCGCAATCCTAAATCCGCCCCTGTATGTTAGTAGTCCTAGAAGAGAGTAACATCTAAATGCAAAATTTTAGGTATCTACATGTTGGATGAATTCATTCATCGTCCATTTAGTAGATTATTTATTCAATTTTACCGAAATATATTTTTTAAAAGTTGAAGTTGGAGTGGAATTTCAGACGATGGGTGCTGCAATTTCCAAGTGGGGACTTATCTACTGTATGGACAAGCGTTTGGCATCTCGCCCCTGCAATACATTCGTTTAGTTCTCAATTTGGGCTCCAACAACAGACAACTCACATACATCAAAGTATTATAATAAATGGCCACTTTGAAAAATAATTTTTCGAGATCCCCATCTCTAGTGAAAGTTTTTAGCCCCATGCTGATTGAATATTAAAATCTTTCTCATTTTCAGCTCATTGTTCACTTTCCTTATTATTTTTCACTCTAAAAGTGTGGATGCATTTTGTGTTCTGGTATAGTTTCCCCCGCAAACTAAAGTACCGCAACTAAGCGTTGAAGAAGTCTGAAAGAGGCATTATTTTAAAGTCTTTTCAATCGCGGCTCGAGCTGCAACAAAAATTCGAAAAAGTAATCCTGGCATCGAGAACTAATGTTTTGAAATTTGTCTGCTCTTCATTCATTGTCGTTCATTTTTCATTAATTAAATAAACAGATTCAGGTATAATTCATTACAAGGCAAAACTGCATTCTGTATATGCACTAATTGTGCGTTTATGTCTGGGGAATCCGTAGTTTAAATCAGGAGCGTGGCTGAAGATTGCTTTTACCCCGCATATTTCGACTCCCCTGCAGAACCAAATGGTTCTCCTTTTGGTATTATTTAATACATAATGTTTGACTACCCAAACCTTAAATGTTTAAGGAGCTGTTGGCGCCACTATATATACTGTTTTTGAGGGGGGAGCGAGCGCCCAAAAAAACACAATTTTTTGTTCAAATCTGTTCTAAAAAGTGCCTAAAAACGGCTTGGTCAAAGTTTGGTCAAAATGGGGTCTTCATAGTGATTTGAGATTTTTTTGAATGCTTAAATCGTTTGCTCAAGAAAGTTTCGAACCACAAATGCTAAGAAAACGTCGACTTTGAGAATTCGAAAAAATGACAATTAACATCAATTTGGCACCGCCCACACATAATTAGGACTCTAGAAATAACTTTTAAAAGACTAAGTTAAAAAATACCGCAAATTTAGAATAGGTGAAATTTGAGTGTAATGTGGATACTTACAAACATTATTAATTTTTTCCATCCCTAGTTGAATACTTCAATTTGGATTCAATTTTGAAAGATTTTTTTAATTTTCACGACATGGGGGTCTCTTATCAACATTTGATTTAGAGTGTAAACATAGTAAAAAAAAGTCATACGAATTTTTTTTTGTGATGCTTGAAAACCAGGTAAGCCTCCTTTAAAGCAGACGCGGCTCAGAATGTTCTCGAAAAAAAAAATCAAAAAACTTTGCCGACATTTTTTGTAGGTCAATCAAAATGATTTCCCGAGCTCTCTATGATCAGCATAACGACCCTATTTCTAAAATACAAAGGTTCAATTTACTAATTTACTGACATATTAAAAATGACTTTTGCTTTTTGCGTTGCGTATTGTTTAAAAAACTACGGAACAAAAAAATACGTTTTTCTCTTAAACCAAAAATATATGAAATTTAGGCCCACTACAACACACGTGTGTGTCTCAACATCGTCTCTCAAGTGGGCTTCGGACCAGTAGGGAGTCCCTTTGTGACAAAAGGAATGCACCACAAGTATGCACACTATATGCTACCTCCAGTGAACGGAGTGGTACATTTATTCAAAAGAGCTTCAGTCAGACAGACTTTGAATATTGGGTGGTTCAAAGCCAATGTACTTTGTGAAGCTCAGTCTTGGATATGCAATACTATCAATAATTAAGTAATCATGAATTAAAATTTGATATTTTTAAAATAAATTTGAATTGTTAGTTTCATTATAAAACAATAAACTTCCATAAATAATATCCTTAAACTCTCCATCCATAAGCAAGCAAACAAATAATTAAGTTACTGCCCAATAATTAATGGTAACTCTTGAACACACGGTAGTTGTTTATTACAACGCCATTTTCAACACTTTTTGGCCCCGTGAGAAATATATGACAAAAAAAAACGTTTACAGACAGACGCATGCCCTTCACTTAGCAGAAAGTTACATTTTCTGTGCTTACCTAATTTGGGAGATGTTTTGAAGATTTATTTGGCCTACTTTCTGAGCTGCTTACGCGTTTAACATTTAAAAAAAACGAAGTATTTAATGCCACTAGCAGAAGCGGGAGTTCGCTCTGCTCTTAAAATTAATTCAGCTCCCCTATATCTGATCTCAAACAGATCTCTTGCTCTTTATGTCAAAGAATGGTTTTTGACTATATGAGCTTCCATGTTAGCTTTCGCATTCTTGACTTTACATCTATCCCTTCCGCAGTTTTACATCACATAAAGTGACAAAAGTTCCTTGCTCATTTTTCATTCATATTCGGTAAGAACTATTGTCGTTTTGTCTGCTATTTGTTAGATGAAGCTATTTGAAAGGACTTAATCGCACCAAAACTTGAGAAAAATTTTGTTTGGAAGGCTTAAGTTAGCAGTATATCATAATGAGTTGTAGATTTAATTTTGATTTGGAAACAACCTGGCAAGTAAAATAAAGATTGTGAATTATTGGGCTCAAATTAGTTCTTTGGGAAACTGATAAACTTGAATTGTAGAAATTTCTTAATAGGATCAAACAAGGTCAAATTTGTCTAAAAAGCATACAAAAAATAGTTTTCTGGAGCTTATACTAAAAGTTGGACAGAATTTGCAGACAACATACAACATAACTGCTAATGAAAATCCTGTGCATGAATTGGAACAAATTGTTTGCTGGAATAATTCTACCGTTGGTTTATTTTGATTCTTAGCGTGAACTATTTTCGTTTTTCAGCCGTTTTTTGAGGCCGGTCGGAACATAATAATTTTTGTTCTGATCATTTGAAAAACGAGGAATAACTGTGTATTCGGGTGTGTTTTAGTTTTTTTTTTCCACACAAATTCAGCTTCCAAAAGTTTTTATTGCAATAAGTTGGGTGGTATATCATAATGGAGCGTTTTCAGTTGTGATTTGAACGACATTAAAAAATTCCAAAGCATTTCCCAGTGTCAAGAAAAACTGGTTTGAAATTTCTAAACTTTTTCATCGAATTTCGATAGAAAAAAGCAAGCGAGCATGTGTTTTTGTAACATTTACAGAATCTTTAGTGAAAATGTAGATGAAATGTTTATTTTGAATAAATATGCGACCATTTTTTTGTAGCCATACTGTAGTAACCGAGAAGTACTTCACCGAAGCTTAAAAATCATTGCTTTCAAATTTTTCCCAATTGTACCTAATTTCTCCTCAAATATTAGGCCAAATGTAAGACTTTTAAGCAATGTCTTGAGCGCAAGGGGTATTTATATCCACTCAAATACTCTTATCAGCCGATTTTTGTAAAAATGAAACACTTTGATAAATTAACTAACCATTAGACTGACAGATATTCACAACTGATATTTATTATAATACTAGTAATGAAGATAACTCGCTTCATGGGCAATTATTTAAAAGTCTTTTTACTTTTTCTCAGATGATTTCTAACAATATTATTCCATTTTTATTTTGACAATTGAAAATGTAGAGGAACTTTGTATACCGGGTTTAATTTAGTTGTTTTCTTTTTTTTTTCCAAACTGAATAATCTGAATGGGTCGAATAATTTATCAATTAACGTAAATAAAGTCTTAATCCAACAAACTTTGCGAGAAAGTTTTTCGAAAACTACGTTTAACGCTTGCCTGGCAAGAAAGGCTATCTACCTCGTTTTCAAAAGATTTTTCTTTTTAAAATTCTTTTTTTCTCAGTTGATTTCTAACACTATTATTCCATTATTAATTTGACAATTGAAATTGCAGAGGAACTTTGTATACCGGGTTTAATTTAGTTGTTTTCTTTTTTATTTTCCACAGAAAATCAGGTACCACACTTATTAATCTGAGTGGGTCGTATCAATTAACGTGAACAGATCCTAATCTATCAAACCTTGCGAGAATTTTTTTTTGAAAACTACGCTTAACGTTTACCTGGCAACAAAGGCTATCTAGCTTATTTTCAAAAGATTTTTCCATTTTGAAATTTTTTTTCTATTTTTAAATTACCAATCAAATTATGAAAAAATTGTGTTGTCAGTTACGTCTTATTCACTAATTTTCTAAGCTATTGTTTTTTTAACCAAACAACGCGCTAAAAACGACACTACTTTGAAGAAAAAATTTGAAGAAAAAAATTATTTCTAGTGAATGTTCTTTGTTTTTGTGTTGGTTTCGTCATTGGTCTAAACGTTTGATAATCCATTTGTGTATATTTTGGAACAACGGAGGGTTTAACCGTAGATTGTAGTGTTACCTGTGGTAATGTTGGATTTTTGGGCCTTGGAGTTGTAAGATTTGGATGTATTGGTGAAATACTTTGTTGTGCTGCTGTTGTTATTGTTTCAACTATTTCTTCATTTACGAAATGTGATGGTGTTTGAATGTCTTGTTTTGTAAGAATTCTAGCTCTATTTAGGTTTTTGTTGTTTGATGAGGGTTGAGCTTAAACTATTGTTCCCTATTCTATCCGGTAGAAATGAATTATAGTTTAAAGGTGTTGCGTCAATTGTGAGTGGATATACTTTAACATAATCTTTGCGAATAGAAATTGTGCTAATTGCTTGACTTGAAATGTCTGTTGGTTTGTTCAGGAATAGTGGATGAGACCATTCAGGGTCCCAAACATAATCTGATTGTTCTGCTAAGACAGTTTCATCAGCTGAATTTTGGAGTCTAAAATTTTTTCTTGCTTGTGAGATTAAATCAATTTTATGTGTGATATAATCAATGATAAATTAGGCTAAGACTTTTTGTAAATCATGTTTAGCATTCTGTGAAACTTCGTTGTTGGTTAAATTTTCTCGGATTGAGTTTAAAAATTCGGAGAATATTGCAGTTTCATGTCTTACAGCTGTGTGTCTAGATGTTTGAACTGGTGAAGTTCCTTGAGATTCTGTTTTTTCTAGTATAGATAGATAACTATAGATTATTGAAAATACATTGTTAGTGTATATTGAATTCGCTCTTTGTGAGTTTTGATGTTGTATTTTTTTAATGTATTCTGTGAATACTTTTGAAAATTTTAGATCTACGTCGTCTGTTTGAAGTAGATATCTACCATGAAACGTACTTGGTGATTTAATTTCTATGGTATAGATTCCGTACTGTTGTGTTATATTACATGTTCCTTTTAAACATTGAACAATAATTTGTCTTTTGTTTTTACTTCTGGAAACTCTGCTTTACATGGACTAATTCCTTTTTCGAATAAATTTGCGATTGAATTTTGACAAAATTGTGTTTGTCTTCTATCTTCAGTGAGTGGGTTGATTAAAAATGGAAGAAGGGAGTTTTCGTCTTCGCTTTCTTCATTTTGATCCATTTTTGGGTTTTATGACTGTTAATGTGTAGTTTTCTATGTGTTTTATTGGTTGATTCCAATTGTATAGACGTACTGGTTTGCTTTTGTATGTCTTTTTTATTCTTCGTTTTCCTTGTATTGATGATTGTGATGTGGTTCCTGAGTCAGAAAAATATAATATATCATTAACTTGATAATTTTTGTTTATGGAATCTTTTGGCCTGTTAAGTTCTTCTAAATTACTGGTTTCTGATTCGGAGACTGCGTTTCTTCGCTTTGAGAATCTTTTTCGTGTAATTTGTCTTTGTTTGCTTAAAAATTTCCTTGAAATTGTCTGTCGTTTTTTTCTAATATATTCTAATGTTTGTTTGTGTGGAGTGACTACGAGATCATATTTTTCGTTGTTTATTTCACAATTGTGTAATATGATTGTTTGTTTGTTTCCTAACTTGTCTGGTGACATAAGGTTTAGGATGACGGATGCAATATTGGGATTAGTGATTTTCAATGTATTAAACTGTTAGTTCTTACGATTTTTTGTGGTTTGCCTAGCTTGGGTCATGTATTCAGTGTTAGAGAGAAAAGTATAAATCGATTCCTGAGAATGGTTTTTACTTTCTCGTGGCTAGTCTATGTTAAGGTGTTAACTTACTCAATCCTACCTAGTGGTAGCGATTGGGATCAAGGGCTGGAGAATAGTTAATCAATCCACAAGGTTCAGGTATAATTAGAACTTAAGTAGTTCGTTAGATACTATTTTAAACTTACTAAGTTTAAGTATTATCCTGGGTCAGGTAAGAGGGATGGTCAAATGAAAGTCGTTAATGTGTAGTTCTTCACTGTTTATTCCAATTACAATGGTTAATTTGATTTCTATTAGTCCTGGGTCTTGAGGAAGGGTTGGGTAGTGAATTGACGTTAGACACTTTATTAATTGTGAGGGGGAGAATAAAATTGTTCTATTTGATCCAAGGATAAGCCTTGATGATCAGGATATAAAATTAATGAAATTAAATTTAATTTGGTTGAAAGTGAATTAAAGATCCAAGGAAAGCCTTGATGATCTGTTAAATTTAAATAAGTTTAGTTTAAATGAAATTAAGAATTAGGATAGGCCTTTATAAATTAATTTAAGGTTTAATTGATAGAAAATTTTAGTTTATTAGTTTTTGATGATGTTAGTAGATTTATGACTCACTGTTATGTTTTAGGTGATGAAGCTGGGATGAAGAGATGATTTATAAATATTAACAATTTGTATGCATACTACTTAATTTTTGTAATTTTATTTTCAATAAATATTTTTTCCAGATATCTTTTTAAATTTACTGCAGATTTTTGAAGAGAACGACTAGAGATGTTTTTATCAGTCGTTATTGTACAATAATAAGTTTAGCGCCTGTAATTGTTGTTGACGATTTTTCTTCAAAAATACTATGTTTGCAAATAAAAATCTAAATTCAATGCTAATAAAAATCTAAATATGGAAGTTTGTGTTGGCTTTTGCCGTACGATCATGAAGATTAATGGTAAGTTCCTTTGTAGTCGTTTATCGTCTCTTGTCCGAGGTCGTTTTCCAATACCGGGTAGTTCTCGTATTGTTCGGAATAATGGCTCTGATCTATTGAGTCGTAGAGACATTTCAATTAAATTGTTGTCATGTAACATTTTAGGAAATGTTTTTTTTTGTCTAACTCTAATCAATTTGGTTAGTTCTAAGCTAATTTGTTTTTAAGGTCTTGTTCGAGACTTTTGATCGCACCAGATGAGTTGCGTTTTAAGGTCTAACTCATAGAGTAATTTCAGATAGGGTACACCGTCTGCTCGTCACGCTATCTTATTTTCGGCCGGATAGATTCGTGCAACTTCTTAGTCTAATACCGATCTTAATCTTACTCTTATGTCTTTTAGTCTCAATAGATCTAGAGTATACTGGTTTTGTTACGAGTCGGTCTCTTGGAGAAAGTAACTAAGTTGTAAGTTAAATTCAAATCGCTCTGGTGCTGAAACTACAAGTAATTTCAGCACTTACAAATAAGTGGGTTGTTAGTTTGATGGAGTGTGATTGGTTCGTCTTTGATATTTTATAGGGATAAAATATCTAAATTATTACCAATAATAAATTATAATTTGGATCTGGTTCCAATATACTAACTTTTAGTAAAGACTCTTGAAAAATTTCCCGTACTACAATAGCATATTTTATAGTAAATAGAATATTTACAGAGATCTGCTAAGAACAGTTTGACCAATGCAATTTGTCAGTATTTTTCTGAAACTCGAATCAATCCAACCACATGTGGCAATCCTAAATCCGCCCCTGTATGTTAGTAGTCCTAGAAAAGAGTAACACCTAAATGCAAAATTTTAGGTATCTACATGTTGGATGAATTCATTCATCGTCCATTTAGTAGATTATTTATTCGATTTTACCGAAATATATTTTTTAAAAGTTGAAGTTGGGATGGATTTTCAGACAAAAGGTGCTGCAATTTCCAAGTGGGGACTTATCTACTGTATGGACAAGCGTTTGGCATCTCGCCCCTGCAATACATTCGTTTAGTTCTCAATTTGGGCTCCAACAACAGACAACTCACATACATCAAGGTATTATAATAAATGACCACTTTTAAAAAAATTTATCAAGATCCCATGTCTCGTGAAAGTTTTTAGTCCTATCCTGATTTGAATATTAAAATCTTTCTCACTTTTGGCTTATTGTTCACTTTTCTTTTTGTTTTTCACGCTAAAAGTGTGGATGCATTTTGAGTTTTGGTATGATTTTCCCCGCAAACTAAAGTACCGTATATGCACCTGGTATGCAAAAAGTCCGAAAGAATCATTATATTAAACTCCTTTCAATCGCGGTTCGAGCGGCAATAAAAATTCGAAAAAGTAATCCCGGTATCCAGAAAAATGTTCTGAAAATTTTTCTGGTCTTCATTAATCGCCATTTCGAGAACTTAAATAAACAGATCCAGGTATAATTCATTACGAGGCAAAACTGTATTCTGTATATGCACTAATTGTGCGTTTATGTCTAGGGAATCCGTAGTTTAAATCAGGAGGGTGGCTGAAGATTGCTTTCTCCCCGCATAATTCGACCCCAAATGGTAGTATTTTAATACATTAATGTTTGACTACCCAAACCTTAAATTGTTTAAGGGGCTTTTGGCGCCATTTTACACTATTTTTGAGGGGAGAGCGAGCGCCAAAAAAAAACAAAACTTTTTGGTCAAAATGTTCTAAAAAGCGCCTAAAAACGCCTTTCTGTCATGTTTTGTCAAAAATTTGCCTGCGGTGCAGAAAGTTTGGTCAAAATCGGGTCTTCATAGTGATATGAGATGTTTTTTTAATGCTTAAATCGTTTGCTCAAAAAGTTTTGAACCACAAATGCTAAGAAAACGTCGACTTTGAGAATTCGAAAAAATGACAATTAACATCAATTTGGCACCGCCCACACATAATTAGGACTCTAGAATTTTAAAAGACTAAGTTAAAACGTACCAAAAATTTAGAATAGGTAAAATTTGAGCGTAATGTGGATACTTACAAACATTATTAATTTTTTCCATCCCTAGTTGAATACTTCAATTTGGATTCAATAATGAAAGATTTTTTTAATTTTCACGATATGGGGGGTCTCTTATCAACATTTGATTTTGAGTGTAAACATAGTAAAAAAAGTCATGCAATTTTTTTTTGTGATGCTTGAAAACCAGGTAAGCCTCCTTTAAAGCAGACGCGGCTCAGAATGTTCTCGAAAAAAAAATCAAAAAACTTTGCCGACATTTTTTGTAGGTCAATCAAAATGATTTCCCGAGCTCTCTATGATCAGCATAACGACCCTTTTTCTAAAATACAAAGGTTCAATTTACTAATTTACTGACATTCAAAATGACTTTTGCTTTTTGCGTTGCGTATTGTTTAAAAAACTACGGAACAAAAAATACGTTTTTCTCTTAAACCAAAAATATATGAAATTTAGGCCCACTACAACACACGTGTGTGTCTCAACATCGTTTCTCAAGTGGGCTTCGGACCAGTAGGGAGTCCCTTTGTGACAAAAGGAATGCACCACAAGTATGCACACTATATGCTACCTCCAGTGAACGGAGTGGTACATTTATTCAAAAGAGCTTCAGTCAGACAGACTTTGAATATTGGGTGGTTCAAAGCCAATGTACTTTGTGAAGCTCAGCCTTGGATATGCAATACTAACAATAATTAAGTAATCATGAATTAAAATTTGATATTTTTAAAATAAATTTGAATTGTTAGTTTCATTATAAAACAATAAACTTCCATAAATAATATCCTTAAACTCTCCATCCATAAGCAAGCAAACAAATAATTAAGTTACTGCCCAATAATTAATGGTAACTCTTGAACACACGGTAGTTGTTTATTACAACGCCATTTTCAACACTTTTTGGCCCCGTGAGAAATATATGACAAAAAAAAACGTTTACAGACAGACGCATGCCCTTCACTTAGCAGAAAATTACATTTTCTGTGCTTACCTAATTTGGGAGATGTTTTGAAGATTTCTTTGGCCTACTTTCTGAGCTGCTTATGCGTTTAACATTTAAAAAAAAAACGAAGTATTTAATGCCACTAGCAGAAGCGGGAGTTCGCTCTGCTCTTAAAATTAATTCAGCTCCCCTATATCTGATCTCAAACAGATCTCTTGCTCTTTATGTCAAAGAATGGTTTTTGACTATATGAGCTTCCATGTTAGCTTTCGCATTCTTGACTTTACATCTATCCCTTCCGCAGTTTTACATCACATAAAGTGACAAAAGTTCCTTGCTCATTTTTCATTCATATTCGGTAAGAACTATTGTCGTTTTGTCTGCTATTTGTTAGATGAAGCTATTTGAAAGGACTTAATCGCACCAAAACTTGAGAAAAATTTTGTTTGGAAGGCTTAAGTTAGCAGTATATCATAATGAGTTGTAGATTTAATTTTGATTTGGAAACAACCTGGCAAGTAAAATAAAGATTGTGAATTATTGGGCTCAAATTAGTTCTTTGGGAAACTGATAAACTTGAATTGTAGAAATTTCTTAATAGGATCAAACAAGGTCAAATTTGTCTAAAAAGCATACAAAAAATAGTTTTCTGGAGCTTATACTAAAAGTTGGACAGAATTTGCAGACAACATACAACATAACTGCTAATGAAAATCCTGTGCATGAATTGGAACAAATTGTTTGCTGGAATAATTCTACCGTTGGTTTATTTTGATTCTTAGCGTGAACTATTTTCGTTTTTCAGCCGTTTTTTGAGGCCGGTCGGAACATAATAATTTTTGTTCTGATCATTTGAAAAACGAGGAATAACTGTGTATTCGGGTGTGTTTTAGTTTTTTTTTTCCACACAAATTCAGCTTCCAAAAGTTTTTATTGCAATAAGTTGGGTGGTATATCATAATGGAGCGTTTTCAGTTGTGATTTGAACGACATTAAAAAATTCCAAAGCATTTCCCAGTGTCAAGAAAAACTGGTTTGAAATTTCTAAACTTTTTCATCGAATTTCGAGAGAAAAAAGCAAGCGAGCATGCTTACAATCGCTTGTTTTAACAGTTTAATAGCTTACAAAAGCCTAATTTAGGCTGTAAACAACAAAAACTTAAATTAACTCGAATGGAATTAATTTTTCTAAAAGCTTTGCGTCTTTTTGGAATAAAAAACTCAAAAACCTTAAAAAATGGCAAAGAAAAGACAAAAATTGAAGAACATTTTTTTTTGTTTTTTTTAGTCATTTTTTGTCAGAAAAGGTGTTTTCCAAAAACACTTAATTTACTATGACCATCGAATATTCCTAACTGTAGTTTTTTGCTCATTTTATTTCACCACGCAGAATTATTAAGACGGTCAAATATTCATAGGCTCTATTTTCTCGATATTTTTATCACACTTCGAAGAAAAAACGACACTAGTTTGAAAAAAAATTTAAAATTTACTTAGGACTATAATCGGAACATTTTTGCTATTATCCTTGTTTAAAGTCTAATAACTCTCGTTAATCATCGGTGTATGTCAAGCTCATCAATTTCCAAAAAAATCAATTTTCTTATAACTCACTCTTTGTTTGCGAGGAAGTTTCCACAGCAAGAACACCTCTAAAACTCGTTATAACAGACTGGCTAATTCCAGCCTTTGAAACAAGATTTCTCACTTTTTGGCCCTACTCTAAATTTTTTGCTAAATACTTTCAAATTGTTTCATCTAGCAGCATGTATCTATTTTTGAACGATATATCTTAAAATGTTGCCATAAAAACGAGAAAAAAGTGAAGAAAAAAGTCGTTCTTTCGCTCGTCGAAATCAAAAAAATGCAGCTTCTTTACCCCGTGACTATAGCTTAAACTGAAAATGAAAAAGAGTCAAAACCATTTCAAACTGAATTAAAAACTACAAAAAAATCGATTCAACGTCTCCTCAATTTTTGTGTTTTTGTAACATTTACAGAATCTTTAGTGAAAATGTAGATGAAATGTTTATTTTTTTGTAGCCATACTGTAGTAACCGAGAAGTACTTCACCGAAGCTTAAAAATCATTGCTTTCAAATTTTTCCCAAATGTACCTAATTTCTCCTCAAATATTAGACCAAATGTAAAACTTTTAAGCAATGTCTTGAGCGCAAGGGGTATTTATATCCACTCAAATACTCTTATCAGCCGATTTTTGTAAAAATGAAACACTTTGATAAATTAACTAACCATTAGACTCACAGATATTCACAACTGATATTTATTATAATACTAGTAATGAAGATAACTCGCTTCATGGGCAATTATTTAAAAGTCTTTTTACTTTTTCTCAGATGATTTCTAACAATATTATTCCATTTTTATTTTGACAATTGAAAATGTAGAGGAACTTTGTATACCGGGTTTAATTTAGTTGTTTTCTTTTTTTTTTCCAAACTGAATAATCTGAATGGGTCGAATAATTTATCAATTAACGTAAATAAAGTCTTAATCCAACAAACTTTGCGAGAAAGTTTTTCGAAAACTACGTTTAACGCTTGCCTGGCAAGAAAGGCTATCTACCTCGTTTTCAAAAGATTTTTCTTTTTAAAATTCTTTTTTTCTCAGTTGATTTCTAACACTATTATTCCATTATTAATTTGACAATTGAAATTGCAGAGGAACTTTGTATACCGGGTTTAATTTAGTTGTTTTCTTTTTTATTTTCCACAGAAAATCAGGTACCACACTTATTAATCTGAGTGGGTCGTATCAATTAACGTGAACAGATCCTAATCTATCAAACCTTGCGAGAAATTTTTTTTGAAAACTACGCTTAACGTTTACCTGGCAACAAAGGCTATCTAGCTTATTTTCAAAAGATTTTTCCATTTTTAAATTTTTTTTTCTATTTTTAAATTACCAATCAAATTATGAAAAAATTGTGTTGTCAGTTACGTCTTATTCACTAATTTTCTAAGCTATTGTTTTTTTAACCAAACAACGCGCTAAAAACGACACTACTTTGAAGAAAAAAGGTTGAAGTAATTTTTTTCTTGAATGTGTACGGATTCTTCTCTGCTACTTGCACAGCAACCGACTATCCTTATTATAATAATTCTAATGATAAATTGGGTTCTTAAAAAAGACTTTTCCAATTACCAAAATTTTTTTTCTGATCTTTAAACATTGACTTTACGCCATGATTCAATTACTTCTAAAACATTTTTCAAGTTACTAGAAACTTCCACCGAGTTCATCTAAAAAACAACTTCGAGCATAAATATTCCGTCATTTTTGTCAAAAATTATCAAAATAAATTATAAGTTGATACAGTTTGCAATGAGTTTAAGTCAATAAGCTTGCGTATAATTGAGTTAGCAAGCCTTTTGGGTCAGCAGACGTCGAATTTTTCTCAACGATTGAAAACTACTGCAACCACAAGTAGTCAATACTTTCTATGCAAACTGGAAAACTATGCTTGCCAATGTCAGAAATTTCTAGAAATGTTTATTGTACTGGAATAAATATAATTCAAGCAAAAAGAGTAGTCAAACTTAAAATGAATTTATGGAGAAAATTAGCCAGAGCAATCAATTTGGTATTAACCCGCTCTTGAAATTTATACCACCTTCGTGATATGATTTTTTTTTCATCTTTTGATGTTAGACAGAAATTTCCAAAATTTCTTTGAAATTAACCTGTAAACAACCTTGGTATAGCTGTGTATATTTGGATACAGTTTGATACGTCAAATTATCTTTTTGCGCAACTTAATTCAAAAAAGTTCGAATTTCGGACAGATTATAGTTTGCTTTGGCTCAATTAGATTGCGCTGAGTTGCTTCGGAAAAATATCTGAGTCAGAGTAACTTTCATTGGGCTTCAAGACGAAAAAAGTACGAAATTATACTTATCCTCTGTTTATTTGTTACGTTTTCGTCTTAAAGCCCAATGGAAGTTACTCTGACTCTGACTCAGTTATTTTTCCGAACCAAGTGAGCGCAATCTTACTGAACCAAGGCAAACTTTAAGCATATTGTGTATGAAATCCAAAACTATTTTGAAGTAAGTTTTGCAAAAACATAATCTGACGTATCAAACTGTATCCTAATATACACAACTATACCAAGGTTTACAGGTTAATTTCAAGGAAATTTTCAAAATTTTTATCTGACATCAAAAAATGGGAAAAAAATAGAAATTATATCACGAAGTGTGTACAAGTTTCAAGATTGGGTTAGTTCCAAATTGATTACTCTGGCTTATTTTTCCGGACTAAATTTTTGCTGGCTTATTTTCCCATAAATTCATTTTACATTTGTTTGGAATACAAAGTACTGCCATTACTACCAAGTATGTAGAGTTTTAAAAGAGAACAAATTTGAAACCAATACCATCTTACTCGAAGTTTCGAAAATCTTCTTTAGGATTCTACTGACAATTCTTTTGAACTATTTTGAATCTCATTGCAAAAAGTATCTAAAATTTAACTATAAAATTCCTACTATAACCTATAAGCCTATACGCCAATATTTACTACAAGCCCAGTAGGTTACGCTAATCACTAACCTCGTCATACTTCCAATTATAACTTGATCGTTGCACTCATGTTCAGCATTCAGAGCCATTGAAACATCTCAAAAAACTGAAACATCGCAAAAAAACATAACTATATATATACTAGACGCTGAAACAATGAAACGAAACACAAACGCAGGACAAAAACAGTTAGTTATTGGGAAAAAAACAAGGATTTTTTTCAACCTAACAGACGATGTTCGTTACTCGAGTTACAAACATTTATTTTTATATGAATGAAACCCATATTTTTGCAGCTACTAATTGTCTTTGTCCTGTTTATCATATTGATACTATTTAAAGGTAAAACTGAATTATGTAGCCATTAGTTCTTAAAACACTGAAATCCATTGCAAATCAATTGTTTGTCACTTCTATAGAGAAAGACAATGCAACTCTATAATAATCGATCTTTTTTAATCAATTTTTTCCAGTTTGTTAAGATGCGATTTTCAACTCACACAAAGTCGTTCCCACTTTTTAAACTAAATTTGGTTCTTGTTACTCGTTTTATGTTTCTCAATTTTGCTGCTTTTAAACACTTAAATTGCTTAGAAATTTTGAGGAGGGGGGTTTGACATTATTTATGTATGTATATACGAATGTATGTTTGAGAGGAATCACACCCCAAAAGAGCAAGAAATGCGATATTTGTCAGAACGTTGGGAGTCAATAGTTGTTTTTTATTTTGTTGAGGTCAAGAGGGCAGTTGATTTTTTCGTTGGGGGAGGGCAGGAGGACTGGAGTGTATAAAAGACAAAGGGATAAAAGTTAGGAGGAGTAAGATGGCAAAAGAGCTAACTTTGAAAGGGTATTGATAAAATGTTCCGGTAGCAATTTGTAAAAGGAATGTTTCCCAAAGTTGAGTCTATGACTCTCTGAAACTCGTTTGGCATATCGCCGAGTCCGTAAAAACCCGTTAAAAATTGATAAGTGCCTGTTATATCTCCGCCGACTAGACTAAAGTTGCATTGGCTGCTAGTAAAATTGTCCAGTGCGAGTTGACTATATGCGTTCTTTAGGTCTAGGTTTGTAAACCATACTTCTCCGGCGGAATTGTCCGAAATTTGAGCCGCCACGTTATCAACTAATTCGTGTATATTAGGCATCTGATATTTGTTCTTGTATATTTGTTTGTTGATGAATTTTGAATCAAGGGCTAGCTTTATCGATTTGTCTTTTTTACAAGTAATAACTATCGGACTAATAAATCTGTCCTCGTCACAGTTTTCTAATTTTTTGATGTGTCCTTCATATTTAAGCCTGTATAATTCTGTTTTTACTGAGTCTAGTAAGTGTAAAGGTACCCTCCTGCCTTTTAGTTGAATTGGCTTTAATGGTTCATGAAAATGTGTTATTTTTGTTTGACTCTTTATTTTTCCAATCCGAAGGAATAGTTGTTTGAAGGTTTTTCCAATCATTTCTATTTCATTATCTATGTCAAGTGAAGTAACGGAATTGATAAACTTACAAGTTCTCTTGTTGGTGAGTGTTGCGTATTGCTTTTGTGAAACTTCGATTCCGACTTTTGGTAAATTTTCGTTTCCCAAGATGTTTCTTTCATGAACTTGAGTTAGAAAGAAGTGGAATTCCTTGTGGGACAATCCATTTGAGAAAATTGGGACAATTACTTTTCCAGTGATATTTATTGCATTGTTCGTAAATCCACAATAGAGTTCCTTGGTAGCTTTATCCACTGGATACGTTTTCACGTAGGGGTCTCGTAGTCTCAACTCGTGTAACACATTCTGTTTAAGGAAGCTTACAGGGCTTGCTGAATCCACCTGTATGTTCAGAATTACTTGGTTTTCGTTTCCTAAGCCGATATTTAGTAGTTTCTTCATCTCCTTTCCTTGATCATCGTAGATAGTTGTTACGTTTAATACTGAGTAATCGTCGTTATCGCTTTGTCCAGACTCTGACCATGCATTTATTACTCCACAGCATTCTCTATTAGCGTGGTCAATATGTACATCTGGTTGTTCCGAAGGATAATGATGATCCGTATTATTTACAATTTGGCTATCCACAATATTTACATTTTTACGGCGTGATTTACAAAGTCTAGTAAAATGTCCTCGATATTTACAAGTCGTACATGTTGTATCTTTAGCAGGGCAAACCGCTAGATGTTCTTTTGTAAAACTTCCGCCGCATTTCATATATGTGTTGTTTCTTTCGATGTTTAGGGTGGGTTCTCTTTTTACATTAAAATGATTAAAAGATTTGTTGGAAGAATATCCGCTGGATTTAAAAGTACTCGTCATCTTTATGTGGTTTGTAATTCCTTTTTCATCAATCAGGGCTACGTTTAAGGCTTCTAGTGGCGGTAAGGTTTCCGTGAGAAGTTTCCGTTGGATATCTGAATTCTTCATGTTATTAATAAAAATATCTCTAATCCATTCGTCTTCTCCTGTGGGAATGTTACATCGTTTTGCCATTTCAGCCAGTGCCCCCCAGAATTGTTCTAATGATTCTCTGTCCCTCTGTTTTCTGTTTAAGAGTTTGTGTCTTTCGAAGGTTATGTTTGTTTTTCTCACAAAAGCTGTGGACAAATTGTCCCAAAATTCTTTGAAAGAAATTTGTAGAACTTTGACTCTTGTGAACTTCTGGCCGAATATTTTCTTTCCTTCGTTTCCAAGGGCTAGATAAAGTATGGATCTTAGTTTTTTGTCCGCCTCTTCCAGTCTCATACCGTTGAATTTCTTGGTTTCTAACTTTATTGAGGCCATTTCTTCATCATCGAATCTCTTTTGTTCTTGGATATTCCTCTCGATGCGTGATGTTTTTTGAGCGTCGGATTCGTTTTCCGGCGGATTTTCCAATGTTGGGGGAGGTGGGTGATATCGTTCCGTTGGATTCAAGAGATTTTCGATGTCGATATTCTCTTTTGCGATTATCGCTAGCTGGAATAGATCGCTCCACTCTTCCCAAGGAATTGGTGGGTCCACTGTGTGGTTCTGCCAAAATGAAGGTATACCTCTCACGTTTGATTCGTTGCTGTTTGACTGCGCCATGATAAAAATGTTCCTTTGTTACGGTTAATTCCACTTAGTTACAAATAAGATATGTTTAAAAAGTGAATTAATCTCTAAGTTAAAACATTAAAAAGTGAGCGGTCATTCTCTCCGTCGGAGAGAATGAAGATAGCAAGGTCAAATCAAGATTAACCAGTTAAGATACTTTAAAGTAATTAGTGAAATAAAACAAATGGTAAGAATCACAACGGGGATGATGGGAATGGAATTGTTTTGGAGTTTGAAAAAATTTAGTATTACAAATCGAATAAATCGTACACTCGTTCTGCAAAGTCATTTACTAAACGCAGGATTTTTTTTACAAAGTTTTGCATGACGCAAAACAAAACTCATTGCTTTAAAATGAATTATTATAAATTTTGGTTGTGTTAAAACAAGGGATTTTAATCACTTTTTTTAATTTTGTTCTTCGAGGTCAACATGGGAATTAATTATTATATTACCAATTCAAACCGCAAAAAGTTTCTTTTTTGGAATGAAGAATTTAGTAGAGATTTCAATTTATTGGGTAATTAATAACCAGGATTGAGGTGCTCGACAGATAAGACTTTGAAAATTGAGCAAGTGCAGTTTTCCGACTGAAAACGGCGGTCGAGAAACAACTTCATAAAGTTGAAACATACCCACTTTTGGCCGAGAAAGTCGAAACACAGGTCGAGCATAGTCTAAATATAGGTCAAGCGAAAGCTCATTTTTTGATGATTCTAATCAATTTTAAATTGTGAACAGACGAAAAAAAATTTGCCCTGAAAAAAACTCCTTCAAAAAGTTGCAATCAGCAGCAATCAAATCAGGAGACTTTCTTACCGCAAAACTAAAAACTCCATTCAGAGAAAATCGTTTGTTGTTTAAGATCTAACGGTTCCTGTGAAAATACAAAGTTAATTCTACCAAATTTTCCTCAAAAGTCAGTTTTCAGATCAACAGTGTCAGTCCAGGTTTGTAAAAAAAAATATGGGCAAAATGAAAAAAACGATTTGTAAAATTTATTTTTCTATGCAGGATTTTCATTTTTTACTGATTCTTTACTTTCAGCTAAAGCCTTATCACAAAAAAAAACAAATGAAAAGCATAGATTATATTTTTTGGCAATCAACTCGTGTCATTTGATATTCAAGAAAGTCGGAACAAAGCTCGAATACAATTTTGATCGAGAAAGTCATTTCAAAGTTTTCCACAAGCTCACCGCTAGAAACAAATGATTCAAAGAAAATTTTTAAAATTTTTTGTCTGTCGAGAAAGGCCAGACAGTCGAAACATGCCCATTTTTGGTCGAACAAGCTCCAATATATCTGAACAGGGTCGAACATAGTATAACATTTTTTTTGTTGGGTCGAGAAAGTCGAAACATCCCAAAATTTGGTCGAGAAAGTCGAAACATACCGACGTTTTGATCGAGAAAGTCGAAACACAAATCGGGCAGCTGGACCTCGGAAGATGAGACTTTTGGATGCGTTTTATTTTCTTTTCGTCCAAATAAGAATTATCTTCCAAAAAAAAGAGCAGTCAATAAGCTGCCAGTTCAGAGCTTTTCCAATGTTGTTGTTTTACTTTAGATCAGTAGCGGATTTAGCGGGTTGAGGGTGGGGGAGGGGGTGTTGATGACGTTTACTTTGACCCGTTGACTACCCAAAGAGTTCATATTTGGTACTATTTTAAGACATTTCTTCGGCGGCAATACAGTTAATTTGTAAAAGGCGAGTGTCGGAAAAAAAGCAATTTTTTAGTCAAAGCATTCCAAACAGTGTCCAAAACAGCACTTTTTGTTGTTGTTATTGCTGTTGTTGTTGTTGCTGTTGTTGTTGTTGTTGTTGTTGTTGTTGTTTTTGTTGCGGATTTGCTGTTGTTGTACAGCAATGACTAAGAGTTGATCGGGCCAATTCGTTATTCGTTAAAATAACGTCCAGTTATTACGACAGTTTGGCCTTTTGTTTTTAAATTTAAATGCGGCGAAGAAAAATTTTCAAAAAAAGAGTTGGTCTGGAGAAAACCCTATACGAGCGCCTGCTTTTGATAATAAACTCAAACTCACCGTATTCAATTCAGCGGGCGCTTTAACGGGTCTTTATTTCAAACTTTTAGATTTAGATACTATTGTGATTAAGTTGTTCGCCATGCAAATTTACATCACCATGACAGCGATAAGCAGTTATTGTTCCGACTTTCGATACGAAAGTAACGGAATATTTGTGCTCGGGGTGGGTTTTTTTTTCTTCAGACAAATTTCGACTTTTTAACTAGCCATTTTTGACGGAATTTTTTAATATCATTCGAAAGGTATTGTTGTCCTGAGCTTAAATTTGAAAAGATATTTCACCTGTGATCATTTTTCGTAAAGTTACGGGGGTTTAAAGATTGCCATTTTGGCCAATTTGGGACAATTAACGCGCGAAATATTTCGCGCCATTAACGCGTAAGCGGAGAGTTAATCCGTCTTAGAAATCGTTCCAAATTGGTTGAAAGACGCTTTTTGCCATAATTGATTTGTTACAAGGAGCGAAATTTATCCTTTTGTACTTTATATGGCGTATGGGGGGATGATTTTCATTAAAAAATTCAAATTTTAGAAAAAAAAATTTCATTTTGTTTTATTTCATTTAATTTCTTAAATGTTATTACTGCTCCATAAACATTAAAAGGCGGTCGGAACATTCAGGGCTTCGCCCTGATACGAGCATTCTTGTTCAAATATGGATTTCATACGTGGGGTTCATTGTAAAATTCTGGGTTCAACTTCCCGACTGTGCTATGAGAAGAACAAACTACTCTGGCATTTTTGGGCAAAAACAAAAGGTGAAAACACGAAAAACCATAGGTGGTGAAAATAAAGCAATTAAATTTATTTTGAAGCCTTTTCCTCAAAGTAGCTGATTCTTGTGTTCATTTTTAACACGTTCGCTTGTTTTTTTGCTTTCATTATCCTGCTTCATCTGGCTAGATAAAAACAAAAACCATAAAAACCAATAATCGGCAGATATCATTATGGTATTATGTACCAATCATTTTATAAAACATGTATTAGAAGATCGTTAAGCGGTTACACACTTATTTTTAATCCGAAAAATGCAAAAGCGTGGTTTTGTTCACGAGTCTTCAACGCGTCTCGCACATCACGTTTTTCTTGATAATAGCACGTGCGTTGCTTTTACAAGGTAAGAAAACAGCATTGCTTTTTACATACCACCAGTAATTGTTTCTCGTTATTTTGGATTTTGTGATTAATAATTCAAAGCTGAATCGCTCGGCTCTCACGTTTTATGTTGCTCGCGTGTCGCCAAAATCGAAAATATATATATATATATTTTGCTGTTTACAAGGCTATACACAAATGAAGTTCCATTATTATGATTCTCTTCAACTATTCAAAGTTCGAAAAAGTTAACTCCAACCAAATGCTTTAACTGTGGTATCAAATCACTTACTTGGAAAATTTTAGTTATACGTCTAACATTTATTTATAGTTTCCTAACTTTTTTCAAACATTTGTTAGGTATGAACCGATATCAGAGAATAAAGAAGTTGGGCGACGGAACTTACGGCGAAGTTTATTTGGCTCAGATTTCTGACACGAATGAAATAGTTGCGATTAAGAAGATGAAGCGAAAGTATTACTCGTGGGACGAATGCCTCAAATTGCGCGAAATAGAAGCCCTTCGAAAGTTGAGTCATCCAAACATCATAAAACTTAAAGAGGTGATTCGAGAGAACGACGAATTGTTTATGATTTTTGAATACATGAAGGAGAATTTGTATGATTACCTTAAAAGGAAAGTTAAATTAAATAACGCAACTGTTAAACATGTGACTTATCAAGTGCTGCTCGGCCTGAAAGCAATGCACCAAAAAGGGTTCTTTCATCGAGACATGAAACCCGAGAACCTCCTCTTAAACGACAACGGGCAGGATCCACCGACAGTAAAAATTGCCGACTTCGGGTTGGCTCGCAACATCCGAAGTAAGCCCCCATATACCGACTATGTTTCGACTCGTTGGTACCGTGCACCCGAAGTTCTCCTGCAGTCTCGTAACTATTCGGCGCCTATTGATGTTTGGGCTGTCGGTTGCATCGTCCCGGAACTTTTCACCGGCCGACCACTTTTTCCCGGCTCGTCTGAAATTGACCAGTTGCATAAATTATGTAACATTCTGGGCACATTTACACAGCAAGACTGGCCTGAAGGCGTCTCAATGAGCAAGCACAAATTCCCCCAGTACAAAGCGGTGACACTGGAGTCCATAATACCCACAGCTGAACCCTCGGCTATCCAGCTGATAGACCAGTGTTTAAAATGGAATCCAGCGAAACGAGCCAAGGCAAACGACCTTCTAAACTGCAGTTGGTTCTCAAACATGCGACTTGTTTCCTTTCCAAGCGCCAATAGTGCGACTAAAAAACAGGATCATGCAAACGGATATGGAAGTGCGAACCCAAACTACCCAATTCCCGCCAGAACTGCTGGCTCTGAAGGACGTCGCGCGATGCAAGGCGCCGCCGCTGCCGCAAATGCCAACCGAAACGCCCAGACTCACCCATCGGGTGACCTCGGGTCGAGTCATGGAGGTCGTGGTGAAGGCGACTCCAGACCCCAAGCTCCTCCCACTTTCGGAGAAAATAAACCAAAAATACAATCCGGCCGGTTGTCCAAAAACCCGAAGATTTCGGATGATTTTGACGAGGATGAGTTTTCAGCTATTTTCAACATCAAACCTGAAAAACGACAACGAACAGAATTGGCTTCCTTATTTGGAAGTCAAAAGGAAAACACGATGAGTGCAAATCACCGAAACCAACTGCCACCCATCAACACAAACTCACGAAGAGATTCGGCTACGAGATACTACGAGACCAACGCAAGATACAAACCGCAACAAAACCCGAATCAAGCTTCGAATCAATTCAGAGATCTAAATTCAGGAAACCATAGTGGAAACAACAACTTCATGTCATCTTTCAATCATGGAAACAGTAATGATGGAAACAGCTTTGGGGGACTAGGTTCAAATCCCAGTGCGGGCGGTGGCATTGGAGGCGGTGGGGGATACAAACCCGGGTTCGGGGGTCGCAGGAACTCTGGAAACAAACAAGGCTTCATGCAAGGAGCACCTTCGCACCAGAATAACAAACCTCTCATCGGAGCTATAGGTGGACCAAGTCTAATAGACAAATATCACCCCTACAAGTTTTGATCTGAATTCTAATTTTAATTATCCACAATCACGTGACGTGTTCTCTTTTCCTCTCGCTTTGAAGTTTGCTGAATAATAATGTATAATAGATTTTGTTAATTTTTCTTTTAACGACAATTGTACGGTTATTTTGATTTTAAAAAACGCAATCACTAGAAAAACTTCAATTTCTCATTGGTTTCTTATTTCCAAATGAGTATGAGTTTTTTTCAGCATAACAAACTCTTAAACTATTTTTAGACTTTATCAAGAGATCAAGAGGCCGAATTATCAAAATCCGGTTTGAGTCAAGCAGAAAATCGAAGCAAATCCAAACTAGGTGGTCATCAATCATGATCAAAAAAACTCACATTTGGTCAGACACCGTCGAAACATAAATTAACTGGCTCTTTTTCCTTTACCCCCCCCCCACCTGCAAAATTTTACTAGTGAAGTTTTGTTCACTTTATCCGAATGTTACAAAAATTGACATGCGAACTAATTAGGCAATGACAAACATTTTTGGTCTTCATAATTAACCTTGTAAAACCCCTCGTTACACCATAAAATTGACGCTTATGCGAGGTGGGCCGGAAAAGGAAAAAGAGCCAATTAACTTAGTCGAGCATAGTCGAAAACTTCCCAAATTCGGCCAAACCTAAGAACCATGCCTCGACTACGGTAAAAGACTTCGAGCTTCGGTTAATCAAATTTCATCAATTTTGATTTTAAATAGCTTTTCATCATTCAAAATTCTTGTACCAACAGCCCCAGAGCCAGGGGTGAATCCAGGGTTTGCTCGAGGTGGGGGCGGTTTTTCAAAAAATGTGGAAAATTTTGTCGACCTTTTTTGGAACATTATGGCAGTTTTTGGAAAAAATTTAGGCAATTTTTTGAAAAATTGCGTTTTTTCGGCACGCGTCTTCTTGGCTCCTTTTTTTCTAGCTCTTTTTTTTGAAGCAAGATCTGCAATAACTAAAAAATTGACGGTAGAAATTAACCTTGAAGCTCAGAAATTCTACAGCAATTGTCAAAGAAAGTTTTCAGAAGCGGACTCACGACAAAAAAAAGCTTCAGTTATGCCAAACTTGGCCAACCCCCAACGAGCTTTCCTCTGTGATAGCCAAAATTAGAAAAAAAAACACTATGCCATATTTCCTTCCCACTTTTCAAGATAAGACGGAATAATAATCAAAGCGTTTTATTTCAAAATGCGCTGGTCATGACAATGGAACCAGATCCTTATATTTTTGTCAGGAATTTTCTGACGACATAGAACGTTTAGCAATGTAAATTACAGCAAATACTTTTGCTATTTACTAATATCTGATAAATCAGAGTCCAACTGCAAAAAAGCATTATCGGAATCGACCGCAGTACATTATTGTCGGTTAAAATATTCGAAAATTGATTTTGTTAATATCCAACAGTTTAACCATTCCCAAGCTCATGATTAAGACCATTTATCCGCGAGGGAAAGGACCAACGTACGAGCTGTTCAGCTCATCACGGCGAACCGCGGTTGTGCCCCTGCTTAAGAACTACGTGCATTTTTTTTCGTTCAAGGCTTTTAAATCAAGGCTTGTAACTAAGATTAACGAGTAACCCAACGAGAGAAACAGCTCAATTCCAGGCCTGGATTGACAATTTTTTTAAAAAATTTTCTGGCTCAGATGAAACAATAGTTACTGTCATATCAGATTATCATAGTGCATTCTTGAAAAATTTTCTGGCTCAGATGAAACAATAGTTACTGTCATATCAGATTATCTTAGTGCATTCTTGAAAAATGAAGACTTCAGTCCAAAAAAAAACAGCCAGATCTCAATGAATTCAATTACAGAGACTTACAATTAACTGAAAACGATTTTTTCTTCAGGTCAAATCAAGGCCTAACTTCTAAATTGAACGAAAATAATATATCAGGATGAAAAAAATCAGCGTTGGCAAAATGAACGAGTACTTTGTAAAAATAGGGAAAGATTGAGTTAAAAACTTTAAGTAATCATAATTTTAAAAACCTTAAAAACAGTGACTGAGTCAATGTTTTCTAAGAAAACAATCGATCATAAAATTTTTCTTGTCAGAAAAATTTTCGGAAAACAAAACATCAGCGGACCGAGAAAGACAAAACAATTAACAGAAGTAACTGAAGTAACTGAAGGTAAAACTATAGTTCTCTAATTCAAACCGAAAATAAAGTGCAAAATAAATTGAGTATTAAAACATTAGAATTAACAAACGACAGGAAATATTTAAGGGTTACATTCGGCAACAGTCTTAGATACAAATAATATGTAAATCATTTGATAAACCTATTATCATCAAACAGGAGCAAAAATTAATACTTGATAATGCAAACAAAGCTGATTTGATAACATTGACACAGCGCAGCACAGTTTTCACAATATTTTTTGATCTAAAAACCGGACTCTATGCGTCTATGAATACTGAAAAAGAAAAAAATATTTCTAGAGAACTTCGCATACAAGAAGTAATGAAATTTTTTGCAAAGAGAAAAAGTGCTTGACTCTTGTTTGTTAATGACAAACAGCAAAAAGAAATTAGGGCGGAGCGGATGTTTTTCAAATTAAATTAATTTGCTACACGATCAATATAATCTACAAGATTTTTAATTTTATGATTGATAAAACTCAATAAGTCTTTTTTGGATTGCCCCAAAAAAGTTTGGAAAAAATGATTCATCCATTTTCAGATCCTTATTTAATAGATAAAAAAGATTTTTTGGGCTTATTCGGGTGAGTGATGTTCAATTTTTGTTTTCGTTTTCTCAAATTATTCAGTGGTTAGAAAAAAAAGTTTTTGTGTGTCAAAGTTGTGTGTGTGTGTGTTTTCTTACTTTCATGAATTTTTGGTTTAGATCCGCATGTTTTATTATATTTGCTATTGAGGCTGAACACCTTTAGCGTTCTCTGAAGTGTATTTGTTTGCCAAAAAAATATAAGGTGACTTACGCTAGTCGTATCGGGGTGAGCCCTTAATCAATCCGACTCTTTTTAACGTCTATAGAAAGGTTTTTTGTTTTGAAAATTGATGAATACATGAAAAGAAGCGAAGAAGTTTTTTATATCATTTTTATTTTGATAGGTTTCCCAAACACGTTTTTCTAATCACTAAAGGACACAATAATAAATTAAGCAGCCAGTAAATTGTTCATTAAACCAAATATTTATTAGTTTGATGTGCAATAAGGCTGTATGTATAACGCGATATCTTTGACTCTTCCGACTGCATTTCGCATTCGATGAGAGTTTTTAGATAGTTAAAGTGATTAATTTTTGCAAGTTTTTATTGTTTCTCTTCTTCTATCCAACAAGAATGTTTAAAGTATAAAAACTTGTAACATATTGATAAAAAAACTGTTTGTAATATTTCAAACCAGACTGTTTTAAATTGCCGCTAACGCTTTAGCACAAAAAAGTTCTAAATCTTGATCAAAAATTGTATAATTTTGTAATACTGAAATCACCATATCCTAACAAAAAAGATCGAAAGAAAAGTCATTGCTTTATATATGCGCAAGATATCAAACTTTTTAATACAGTGAAAAAATTTCGTTCAGAAGTGGCCGTTCTGTTTGAAACATTCCTGGTCTGAAAAAAAAACCACACCGAGCCAAATTATTCTGACATTTTTTTGTCAAAATTCGGCAAAGTATTACAACATTTAAACCTAACTTTGGAACGCAGACAACACCTGTCGTAATAGTTTGTAGAAATAAAAGTTCTGACTGTTTTTGTTTTCATTTTACCATGTCGAGTTATGCAATTTAACCTATTTTCTAAATTTAAAAAATGTGGTCTAATTTGGAAATAGTCAAAGCTCATAAATTTCAGAAAATAACGATTCTAAAAAACTACAATGATTTTAATTTTTTTGTGCTAAGGAGTTGTTTTGAGGTTTCCGTGCTAATAAATTGATCTGTGGTTGGGCTATTTTTCTCCAGACAAAAATTGACTTCTTATAAACAACTTTTAGCGACTTTTAAACAGACTCAAAACTACTGACGATGCAAAAGCTATAAGATATTTTACTCTTTTTTTGAAGCGTAACAGGGAATCGATTTTGTTGACAATTATACAAAATGGGCAGTCGGATCAATTAGGGCTGAAATCAGCAGCCTTTTGTGGTTAGCGCTCAATCAAACCAATTTTTTTCGATCCAATGCTTTTGTCATAAACAGTTCCTCAGACCAAAAAAAACGACAATAAATGAGATAACACAGCGCAACCTTATAATAATTGACGAAGAGAGTATTATCAAATTTAAGTAAAGTCTAATATTTTTTTCCAGCCATTTTTGGAATAAAAATTGACCTCAGTATGAAATCGGTGTAAAAATTCTTTCATTTTTGATTAAACTCATATGTTCATCCATAAAAAATCTTTTTTTTTGTGATTGAACAAAAAATGATTTTTTTTGTCGAGGAAAAACAGGCTCAGCAATCGCAGATCACATTCAAATTTTACTGTTCAGACTCAAATCGCCAACTTTGTTTTGAGTTTTAATGTCTGAGCTTTCAGACAGTTTTTTTATTGAAAATTGTGGGTGCTATGATGCGTTTTGAATTTGAATTTGTAATAAATTCAATTGAACCCAGCTATGTTTTAAATGGCTCTTTTTCAAAATCTCGCTTTTATTTCCAATCGTTTTTTTTGCAGTTCTCACGAGTTATTATGACTAAATGCGTGATGCTACGATGAAAGTCTGAAAAAATCTTGATCAAATTTTTTATTGTTCCGACTTTCGAAGAAAACTGAATATTTAGGCTCGGTTTTTTTTGTTCAGTCAATTTTTACCGATCGAAATGATAGTTTTCAACAAAAAAACTTTTATACCTTGCTGAAGATATTGAGTTTCTGAGTTCAAATTTAAAAAGCCATTTTACAACCAATTATTTTTTTGTTAAAATCTGAGGTTTGAAAATTGCCAAGTTGACTATGTTCTGGACTAAATTATGCGCGCTTTGAAGAGTTTCTTCATAACGCTGAGAGGGTAACGCAAACTATTGATGCTTGGCGAATTAACCCTCACAACAAAGTCGTTCCAAATTGAATTGAGGCTAGCTAATTGGTCGTATTAATTTCGAACGACTCAAAAATTTTACACTATGATATTCTCCAAAATTTGTAGGTTTTCAATATTTTTTTTTCCCAAAAACTATTCAATATAAATTGAGGGACAGTCGGATCATTCAAGGCTTTGCCCAGATCTACGAGCAGCCTTTTTGCGAGGTTGGGTTTTCACCGTGGATCTTATGTTATGTTCTTATTTGCTTGGATCAGAGTTCTTCTTAAGAATCTCAATTCTCTGTGGATGAAAAACGTAGAACAAGAATTTTTTGCAATGTTATTTTTTCAAATACAATGACAACAATACTTTCTATAAGTATGCGTGTCAGAACTTTGCGTCGGTATTTACACTTAAAAGGTCGTTTTCGTCTACCAGAGGAGGATAAGGCGAGATGTACTCGTTGCCACTTTCACGTTCACGACTGCTTCTCGGGTTGCTTTCCTCACTTGGGTTGTTAACAGAGATGTCGGGAGTTCGGGAGTCGTCGGTTTTGTAGATGTTGTCAGTCGTGTCGCCGACATCGTTCTCGTCTCGGCTGTCATATTCCTCGTTTATGCGAGCATGTCGCACTGATTTCACATACGCGAAGTTAGCTCCGAAGGCTGTCAGCCCTGACATTGCTTCACTTTATAATGCATTACCGGTGCATAGTTTGACATTTTGAAGTCTTGTAGTTTTAGTATGTAGCCCAAGTTCAATTAACAAAAAAAAACGGACAGACTACAAATACATCCTGAAAATACCCATTTTTTGTTAGGTATTGCTTGAAAACAAGTATCAAAAAGTAAGTTTTCAAGACCAAAAATTGTTTCCCTGCTTCCTTGAAATCAGTGTAATAAAGGTTTGATTTCTAGTCTCGTTTTCTTAGCTTGTTAATCATTTGGGGCGGCTTGGGTGCCGAGCTAAAACAGGGAACAAAAATTATTCATTTGCATTCATTTTTATCAAGTTTGTTTGGTTATGCTTTATATAACGATCAATTCTCCCCAGATTTTATAATTCGAGAAAAAAAATGTTTTAGTGATATGAGTAATCGTAGTCTCCGAAAAAATAGTTAGGAAATTTCTAAATGTAACCGTCGTAATTTTTATTTTTGATATGCAACTTCTAATATTTTTAATATGCAATAGAAAATTCGGATAATTGGACATGTCTGACATTCTTTTATCTACAAATACAAATTTTTGGATACAAAATGACAAGTGAAGAGATGTTGAAGCCCATTGCGATTCCGCCTACAGAACCGACCATGGCACACACTATGGCCAAAGTGTAGTCAGTCAAGTCATTCATACACCCGCAGAACAGGTCAATGACCCCTTCGTCACACAATAGGTCATTCGCACCAAGAAAGGTCAAGTCCAGACAGTTATTGTGAATCAGCCAATCAGAGGGGAGAACCTCTTAAAACCCATTTTGCTTATATATTTATGTCATCTACTATTAAAACATGAGTTTGATGATAGGAAAACAAAACTCCGCCCCTCAGTTTCCATCTAAAATTAGCGGGTTTTTAGGGCCCCCCTTAACTGTTGTTTTACGACATATTTTTTGGTTGAACCACCCTAAAATTTTTGGCGCTAATATGCACTAAATTTGAGAGGGTAGTATGCGCCAAAAAGAATGCAATCGTTTTCTCGGTTCAGATAAATTTCCCTAAAACCCTCATATTCTTACAGATGGTCGACGGAATTATCGAAACATTCTTTGAGAATCCACCTTTGGTGAAAAAAATCTACCGTGGGTGATCCCGATTATCAAGTAGTGTTTATGGCTATAAGGTTAGCTTTTTTAACAATTGTATAAATATTCGGCAAATGTTAATAAAGAGAGCTGTCGTAGGAAAACATTTAGTAAGTATCTTTGGTAAGTATGGTTGGTATCTATGAAAAAGAATCGATGGGTGAAAAGAGAAAGATGCCTTTGACGTAGTCGGGTAGAAGGGAGTAGAATGTGTTGTAGGTGCTGTTTGGGTGGATACAAGTCAGAGATGCCAGTTTGCCGATGGTGAGGGGGGCAGTAAGAGCGACTGCCAGGACGATGGAAGCCACCAGAAAGATCGACAGCACTGATTCAGGCTCTTCCCCATCGTCCCCTTTCTACTGACCTTATTTCAAAAAAATTGTCCAGCTATACAATTCTAACGCAAAATTGTAAGATTTAACATTAATATATGGTCATCAACTAAATTCAAAAATATTTTGCTGACAGTTTGATTTTAATGTTGTTCTACTAAAAAATGGGTTCTTCAATTGCTCAGAAAATATAAGGATGGATCTCCGAGCCTCAAAACTAAAAAACAGAAGCAAAGGCGGTGTGTAACCCCCCATTAATCCGAAAAATTGCGCAGTGCGCTAACTAAGAGGTGCAGTGTAAAATGGTAAAGAGCCTTGTCTCCCTATTATGCAAATGACGGTCATGGCCAGTATGTTTTGTTTCAAGCACTTGATCTGCATAAGTATGTCCCTGTTCTTCCCAGAGGCCATGACGGCCACGAACACAAACAGGAACATGAAGACATAGAGAGAGTAGATGACTGCTTGTGTGCTGTGTAGAATAAAATCTCGCGTGGATTCATAGATACCCTCAAAGTTGTTGATCTGAAACAAAATGATGCAAGGCTTTAATCGAAGTTCTCGGCAAAATGCGTACTTTTATTCTTGCTCTGAAATCTCTAGTACGGGCTACGGTTGCAATGTAAGTAGCACAAAACTTTGCAGCCAGAAAAAAAAATTTAAAAAAATTATTAAAAAAGAAAGGAACAAAATGAAGCTGATAAAAATTTCCTCTTTGCAATAGTTACTCTCCCCGATTTTGAGGTTTTTTGTAATTAAATGATTCAATTGATTGCGTAATTTTTTTTCGCAAAACACCATTTTTTCTAGTTTAATCATTTGTTGGTTGGGATTAACAGAGAAGAAGTTGGAAAACTAATAATAAAATTGGCAAAAAGTTGCTTCCAGGAATTACTGAATAGAGGTCAAACTAACGGATAACTAACTATATGCAGCAGGATTTGATTGATGCCTGGCTGTTCATGAAATATACGAAAACAAAAAAATCATACCATTTTTTTGACCATTGGCAAGTGAACCTGCTCAAACAAGACGTACGCCAGAAAATTGTATTCAGCAACTAACAACTGAGGAGAGTCGCTTACTGCAAAGTAGGAGTATCGGAGACACTGCTTTTAAATTTTAAACTCAAGGGTTCTGCCGTAAAATAAATTATCAGAAGCGATCAAAAAAATTCTTAAATATCATTTCTGAGACTAAAATATTTGAGGCAATTTAATGATTATGAGCAGAATCAATTCACAACCGGTTTTTTGCTACCAAAAATTTTCATTTCAGTGATTATCACATTTTTTTTAGGTCACGGAAAACTGCAGAAAATCACCTTAGTTGATAGCCGGGGGTGTCAAAACATAGGTTGAGCACAGTCGAAGCATAGCTCGAGCACTATTAAAAAATAGAACCAAGACAGTCGAAGAAAGGGCGAGAAAACTCGGAAAATGGATGTTTTTAAAAAAAATTCTAATTTTTATTCGAGTCGAAGGGTGACTGGAAACTAGCTGAGAACGAACTGCTAAAGGTTTTAAACAGCGAATGAGAATAAAAACAAAATTATTCTTAAATAAAAAACAAAGAAACAAAAATGCCCGACCTGTTTTTATCATCAAACAGAACGTTTTTAGAATATCACGATTAAAAAAATTCTGATATTATATGTTAATCAATCCCATCTGAAGTTTGTTTGTGTTCATTGATTTTACGTTAAAAATCACATGGGGAAAAATTATTGTACAGATTCAGGAGGGATGGGCAGGGAACGGACGTTCCCTCAGGGGTTCGACCCCCTCACCAACCAAAGGGCTTTTGCTATTATTTAATGACATCCATTTTCGGCCGACCAATCGCAAAATTTTTCTAAGGGAGCCTTCGGCGCCCATCTATGCTAATTTTAAGTGGGTGCGCGCACCGGAAAAACGCAAACTTTGGTCAAAGTTTTCCAGCCCGAAATCAGCGTATTTGACCTGTTCTTTTTTCAAAAGTTTGCCAGTGGCTGAATTTTTTTCTCTCTAAAAATAAGGGGATCTACTTAACAATCTCCCCCCCCCCCCCTATGGTACCTACTTAAGAATCTCCACCCCTATAAATAAATACAGTAAATTAGCACTGAGCTTTCTATTGAAAATTATAATTTTGCTGCATTCTGATTGGTTGAAAAATCGACCATTTTGAGCTACTTAACAATCTCCCCCCCCCCTTTCTTGAAAGGGATGGAGATTGTTAAGTAGATCCAAATAAGGTTTATTAGTGTTCTTGGAGCGCTCGGAAAATCTAATTGGTCAACCCAAAAAAAAGTCGACAAAACTTTCGATTTTTTTGAAAATCCGCCGAGCAAAATCGAGCTCATTTTTCTGTGGAATTGTCGAAAGTAAAGTAAAGTATCTCGACCTGGGATAGCTACAGAATGCATCAAAAAATAAAATGATATGACGTGGTTGCATAACTCGTGTTTTAATCAAAAGTTTTCTTTCCATTTTATACCAGATCAAATAAATGTTTGTGCGTGCAACAATGCAATTTGAGCAACTATTGATGTTTTCATTCAGCTGTCAAATCAACTCTGCCAATTCGTATTGGGATAAAAGGTATAAAAAAATTTTATCGACAAGTTCGATGCCACGTTTTTAAAAGAGAATTCGGCCCAAAACTACCCATTTTATTGATCTGAATACCCTACCTAAGAAACAAACGCGGCACACATACTTTCGGCAAAACTGACTTTTCTTTAATTTTCAGAAATAAAAATCATTTTAAAAAATAAAAACAAAAAAATAAAATGCTACATAACGGTATTAAAAAAATTTTCAAGCATCATTCCGACTCAATTTTTTTCATATGTTTAACATTGGATTATTAAAATTGATATTTATAAGCTTTGAAGTAAGGTTGCTATTTGGATTTCAGAAACAAAAGCCAATACACTCCATCTGGCCCGACTGAAAGTGGGGGTGACCGGATTATCAACGGGTACGATGTCAGCATCAGGGATCACCCCTGGGCGGTGTATTTACTCGTGGAGGACGAGGGGGGATTGAAGTTCAAATGTGCCGGATCCATTGTGTCTAAAAACCTGGGTGAGACAGAGCCAGCAAAAATTGACATATCTGTTATTATAGAAACCTTGCACAGAAGTCTAGATGAAAATCAAAGTTGAACTGGCGATGACTAACAAACGCGTTGAAAAATACGATTTACTCGTTAAAAACGGCACAAATGTTTCAACAACATTTTGTCGATTTTGAAGTTTGTTAAACTAAATAATAAGATTTTTATCTATAAAAAGTCAGGTAAGCTATGCGGCAATTAAACTTATTAAGCGTTGAAATAGTTATCCTAACCATTACATGCCTTCGTACTAGGTCGGAACAAAAAATGATGAACATGCTCGCTGATCTGGCGAAGATCTCTAATGATCCTGTTTCAGTGGTGACGGCGAAGCACTGCGTGATCGGAATGGTGGGGGGAGAGGGCTTCTACGGGGCAGCCAACCTAGATGAGGGGGAAAAGTTTTCGTTTAAGACAGACAGCGTCACCCATCACCCCATGCAATACGTAGATGTCGCACTTATTCAGGTCTAAGTGACATCCTTCCAAGTTTCTTTTTATTTTTGCCCTAGTTTATTTTGAAACGGCTAATATTTAAACACCGTTTTTAGTTTCAAAGTGAGTATTTCGTTACACATTCATGTTTATATCTTTCATTGTTTGTCATACGTCTTTCTTGGGGAAGTGGCTTTTCAAAAATTCACTGAATTTACAAAAATTAGAGGCTCTTCATGAAGGCTCTTTATGTCTTTATGATGGGCTTCAAAAAAATGTTGTCCCATAAATACTCGCGCTCAAACTAAAAACGGTGTAAAAAGCAGCCGTCTTAAAATATAGTAGCTTAAGTGTAGGTGAAGCGTGTGAATGAAAACCATTTCGATCCCGAACAAACCCTGTCAAACCCTCTCCCTTAATTAAGATTCGTTAATATATCAAGAGTTTTGAAATTTCTAAGAAGAGAAATAAAATTCAAAGAATAACAGCCTACTTATTAATTCGGCCACGCGTGTTTGTAAATAATTCTCAGTCGGTATAGGTGAGCGGTGGATTCAAAATGGGAGAGAACGTGGCGGCAATAGCAAGGGCCGAGAATGGCACAGAGCCTTCTGGCAGGATGATCGTATTTGGATGGGGAAGAATCAGCAATCACGTGAAGGTGTATCCGCAAGTTCTACAGGTGAGTAGAATTTGAGACCCGGGTTGACGACCATAGAAGAAAAATGCTTATCATACAATTTCATAGTATGGAAAAAATGCTTATCATACAATTTCATAGTATGGAAAACATGCTTATCATACAATTTCATAGTATGGAAAAAATGCTTATCATGCTATTCTCATATAATTTTGGGGATCAGGAGACTGATAAAGAAAGCTTAACATTTAATTCTAGAGTATGGAAAAAATGCTTATTTTGCTATTTTCATACATACACTTTTACTCTATGAAACTGTATAATATATAAAATTGTATGATTAGCATTTTTTGTCAACCCGGGGAAATTCTTTCGAGTTTCAGTTATAGCTAATTTTTAATTACATTCTCTGAAGACTTAATCTTTCTGTTTGGAAAACAGAGGGTATTTTTACTCTTCGCAATATTGAAAGTCAGTTCAATCTTTTCAAAAAGGAAGTTATTTTGATTTTTTTCAGGGCTTAAGTTAAATTATAGCTAATTAGAAAAAAAACAGTTGATGGTGGACACAAGCAATTTTTAGCAAGTGCTACACAAAAAAAGAACAGAAACTAAATTGATAAAAAATTTTGAACACAATTTTAGCAACAGTTTTGTCCACAATGAGTCAACAGTTCATAAAAATTTACAATTTGTTTCCCTCAATCATAAGCGTTAGTTAATTAAGCATAAACTTCTTTGACCAAAATTCCACTGGGTAAGTTTTTGTTCATAATTAAAAAAATATCCTCAAGAGAACTGCCGAATTTAGATTTTCCAATATTACCATAATTTTTTATTCTTCTTTAGGCTGTTTTCACCATTTAAGGCAGACGGCTCAGTCAATTAAAAAATACCAAAGAGGCCAGATTTTTTGAAATTTCTATCATAAGAAAACCAAATAAAATAGAAGAACAAAGTTTTGTATTATCAATTGAACAGTCGGGATCACACTAAAGGTTTCATTAGTAATTGACAAGAACGAAGTATAAAAAAGACAAGCAAACTGAAAAAAAAAGATTTGTTTAAAAAATTTTATAGGAAAAAACTTTATAAGTGTTTGAAAATTATTGTCAATTACCTGACTAAAATGAAAAGAGACAAAATAATCAGAAATAAACTTGTCAGCGCGAGGTTTTTAATTTTCAAAATTTCTTTTTTAGTTATCCTTAGTTTCGTTTTTTTTTATACAAACAACAAGAAATCTGAAAAAAATGTGTTTTAATCGAGTACTAAGCAACATAGCCTATGATGTTTAGATATTTGGTGATCCCAGTGTTGACTACTCTAAAAAAGTTTACCAAAAAACAGTGGGTCGTTGATAGATCCTTTTGTTTCAATTAGTAACTTTAATTAAATGTCTGGGTTCTGATTATATCACAGATCACAGTCGATCTGACCCAAGTTAATATGATTTTCACATTAGCAGATAAATTTAAAAAGATGATTAATTAGAAGTGCTTAAATATTATACAGAAATACCTATCGTTTGTTAATTTTCTAATTTTCTAACTTAATTTTCTAACTTTTTTCTAATTTATTAACTTAATACTGTTCTGTAGTACAACATTTTGCTGGGAATCAGTGGAGAAAAAATGGAAAGAAGTAAGTGTCCTGTTGCTCGCTAGAAACGGGTACAATGTCCGTTGTCCGTTGTCAGTTGAAAGAAAAAGAAGTGTGTCCGACTCAAGTGTGGTTGTTTCGGTGTTCGTTAGAATTAACTTTTTCAACTTGCGGAGTTATTTTACTCAACGTTTTATGTACTGAGCAACTCTAGATGAAACTTACTATAAAAAAAACGGAGTTTTCGTTTTTCTAGAGGAAAAATGAACGAAACTAAAAAAAGAACTAAACCGTCTGTTTGGTCGAAAAAATTTGAGACACTAAATAATGCAGGTCGTAGTTCCGAAATTATTTATTATTTTAGTTTGTTTTGCCTGCACCTGCTATTAGACTTCATTTTTAAAAATTTCTTATTTTCCTTTTGATCAGGAGGCGGACATTTGCATTTATGTGGAAAAATGAAAACTTAGTTTAACTGGGGAACTCAAAATATTTTCACCTGCCGTAGTTACTTTAGTATTCAGAGCGGTGGGGGATTCATTTGTTTTCAAAACCAAGACAATAAGCACACTCCGATTGACTGGCGTCGTAGAGAAATGTTTCCTCGATCATCCGTTGAAATTTTTTGAAAAATTTTGCCTGCTTCCTAGGTTACAAAATTGAAAGAACAAAAAAATCCAATTAGAATTGAAAAAGTTAGAATTGTGGATTTGACTTCTAACGTTTTAACTTAAGTCGCTTAGCTGAAATCTGTTCCAAAATTCATCTTGAAAAGGCATTTTATCTTAAAGTGTGAACAAGTTTAGAGTAGAAAAGTGTCTGCTACACTTCTATTCCAATACTACAAAATGCTCAAGCTACCCAATCGTTACGAAATGATCAACAAGGAAATCAGCTAATCTGTGCTTTTGTAACAAAACGATCATTATAAAGAGTTAGACAAATATGAAACGAATGGATTCAAACGTTACTTCTAGTAACCTATCCAATTTCAGTAAAAAAAATTTTGTACAAACATAAACAAAAAAAGCAATTAATTAGAAAGTTTAGAAAAACAAATTAATTTCCTCAAAACCATTTTATTAATGAAACGATACAAATATTTGTTTGTATACTACAAAAATTGAGAACTTTGTTTCAAGTTTCGGTATGATTTTTCAATAAATAATTTAACCTGTTTATTCTGAAAATGAGACAAGAATAAGCTCTTTAACAGCTAGCAACTGAATAGTCAATAAGAGGAGTGAAACCAAATCTGCAAAACGCAAAAGTTGTTCAATTCAGCGCGTACGACCAATTCAATCCGAGTAAAACAGAAAACAAAAAAAAAGAAAAAAAGAACTTTTTTAGAGAGGATAAACCACATTTTACTAAATTTAATTTTGAGAACCAAAAAACAAATGGCCAAAAAGTTGATCTTAGTTTTTTGGAAACTGACAGATATGAACAAAAACGTGACTGTGGTTTACAAAAAAAATGAGTTCACAAATTTTTTGTACCAATACGAGCTCGAGTTAGCCAAGAATTTCTAAGCTCAAAACTCAGAAAACTCAGATTCAAAAATTGTTAGTTTCAATAGTGATGAAGAAGTGGCAACAGTTTTTACTCAGGGTATGACAAACATAATCAATATATGCAAAAAAAAATGTTTTGACCAGAAATGTTTCCCTGTTTTCTGAAAAACTGCAAACAAATAAACTTTGTTGAATTATCTTCTTCTTCAGAATCCTCATTTTGTTGACCAACTTAACAAAAGCCAATCTTCAGCAAAGACAATGAAATAACTCTACATCTCGTTTCTGAAAAAAAATCAAATACTGAATAAGGTTCATTGAGGTTTTAGAAAAAAGCGCAGCTTTGTAGATACCATAATGGTGCTGAAATAACATGTCATTTTCCATTCTTTCACTTTGTGCTAAAAAAAACTGATAAGTAGCGCAAATGAGTTACTCTAATTTAGCCTAAGTACCATCTCATTTCTTTGCGAAAAATTATAGGGAGGTAAAAAACCTTCCTGTTGAGTATGAGGCATCATTATCGTTTTGTGAAAACTTGTTTTAAATTGCAATGCCTTTGCAAAAATTAAATCTTCGCTTTTTTTATTTTGCAACTTTTGTGTAAAATTGAAAAAAAATACGCGGCATCCTTAATGATAAAAGAAGTCGTTTCTTCTTACCTTTTTATTTTTGGATGAGAAGATTGAACAGCCTTCTTTATTTTTGCGCATTTTTTCTTGTCAATTAAATAATCTTTACCTATTTTAATTAAGCAGCGATCAAACTGTAATTTTACTACATTTTTAAAAGATTCTATGAACCCATTGAGGATACTTTATTAGGTCGTGTTGTTTTTTTTCCATCTGAGTTTGATTTTTTCATTCTAGTGTGATTTTTTTCCGGTATGACTTTTGATTTTTTTTTCAAATCAAACTGGATGCTGGTGGGAAATAAAAAAAGCAATCATATGACTTGAAGTTAGGATGACAAAGAGACTTAAAACACCCGGGTTGACCTCCATACACCGAAAATGCTTATCATACAATTCCATACATCAAGTGTGTGGGAAAATGCTTGTCATACAATTTTCATACAATTTCTAAAAATGGTTGAAAACAGGTATAAACTTATTTCTGTGGCTGTTTGATTCGAATAAAAACAGTCTGGTGATAAAAAACTGAGGTTTTCGTTTTTTGAAAAAAATGCTTATCATACAATTTCCATATATGACTGGCATTTTTTTGATGGCGACACAAAAAAATTTTCAAGTAATTTTGAAAATTTGGCCCAAAAAAATTTTTGTTTTTTTTTCAACTGCAAATCGAATTTCGTACGCAAACAAACATTTTTCGAAAAAAAAAATTTTTTGCATGCAAAAATTAATATTTTGTGTGCATAACGTAGTCCTGGATACGATAAAATTGGCTTTTATTTTCTTTTCACTTAAATTTTTTTTTTCAAAAACGCTGAAAATTCCTATTTCTTTTGTATGGGGTGTTAATGTATGCGTTGATCATTGTCTGATAATTTGAAAATTCAAAAATTTAAAATAATCACCATTAAAAAATTTTGCCAAAAACTAAAAGTTTGTTGCTTTTGTTATATCAATTGTGAAAAACAGCCGAACTCAGGTCGTTTTCTATGCAATATAATTGCAAAGACCGTCCAACCTTTGGTGCTTTGAGTAACCAAGGTCTTTGTCACTTGTGTTCGGCTGCAAACACAACGTAAAAATTTAGAAAGAACTTTTTGCTTTATGGAAAAACATCTATCATACAATTTTCATTTATGGAAAAATGTTTATCATAGAGATTTCATACAATGTTCTGTACGTATGGCATTGCATGGAATTGTATGACAAGAAGTTTCTCATATATGGGAATTGTATGATAAGGAGTTTCGGTCATCCCGGGAATGTGAATTCATCTGTTCCATATCAAGCTAGTATATCTTTCTCAGGAATACACTAAGAGATTTTGTGTACAGCTCCGTCTTAAAGTCCCACCAAAAACGGTTTTCGTCTAAGCAGTTGCCGTTTTGTTTGCCCTCAAACTCGATTAATAACAGGAGGAAAAACAACGGTTTTTGTAGAAAAAAAAACTACGACTTCTACTTTTGAAAACTGATTTCAACTTAGTTTCCCCAATGCAAAAAAACTTGCCTGTGTAATGTAATGTTTAATGTAATCTCCGAAAAGACATCAGAGAGCCAATGCAAGGAACAAAGAAACGAATAGCTAAATCGACCAAATTCATATTTGATGCAAGCTAACACTCGATTATGTGGCACTATGACTGTCTGCTATGTAGGGAACAGGATGCGTTGTTTTGATCCTATTTGCGCTCTTTGAGCAAGCTTGGTCAGGCTATGAACTGCAATATATTTAGCTAATAATTAGTTATTTTCATCGTTTTTACTTATTTGGTGCATCAGTCTGATTTCTGCACTTTCTGGTTTGTAAAATTTATTTAGTCTAATGGCGCTCTCTTAAGATTTTTTCAAAATTTTTTTAACGTTTCTCTAATGTTTTTGTTTTAAATAGTCCTTTTATTGTATTTCTATTCTTGTAATGACTTCACTTGGAAACAATTTATTATGACTATTATGATGATTAATATTTTTACTCTACCACTGAGAGTGTGTTTATAGGCAGTGGACATCTACATGCAGCCGCCTGTGTCGTGCAATGCGGATCCCTTCGAGTTCTGTGCATTTGGAACTCTGCCACAGAGCAACTTACTCAGAGACGCATGCAATGGTGACTCGGGAGCGGGAGTGGAGTGCGCACATCAACCATCAGGTAGATGATTTGTGAAGGATGGTTTGGTGAGGAAATTATTAACAAATATGCCTTGCGAGCAACCCGATCCGAGGTCTGCAACTCATTGCGACCAAAATGGGTAGCAGAAATGGACTTTCTACGACTGAATTTCCATGCTCCCGCAAGAGGCTTGAGTCGCGCAAAGTCGCAATAGCTAAATATGGGTCGCGCATAGTCGCAATATGGATCGCGCAAAGGATGTAAGAGAGCTTTTCTAAAGGTCTCCTCTCACATACCTTATCTCCTATTAATAATGCATACAAATACAGGCGCAAGTCTAAAGTTTTCTGGAGTGGGGTAGGTTTTTTATTGGTCAACCAAATTGATTTTCTGACCTCTTCTCAAAAAGCAAAAAGATTATTTGATGCCAAAGTTTTCTGGAATGCTGTTTGATGCCAACATTTTCATGAATGCTCTAAAAAGACTGTACATGCAACTTTGAGCAGTTTTCAGGAGATTTTTTTTCCTCCAGACAGATTTCGACTTTTAATTAGCCATTTTTGAACACACTTTTTGGTACCATCTGAAAAGCAGTGATTTCCTTAGCTCAAATTCATAAAACATTTACCTGTGATGATTTTTTGTTATACTGGTTTTTAAAATGGTTATACATCTACAATTTCTTTTAACGAGTAAGCTGCTATTTAACCCGCACATAAATTATTCCAAAAAAATTGAGACAACAATACGGGGCGAAAAAATGAAAAAATCCAAAAAAAAATCCAATTTTTTAAAAGTTTCTATCAATTTTTGATTTTTTATTTTTAACTCTTGCTTCAGCGATTTTGAGGAACTATCGGAACATTCAGAGCTTTTACACTCTATGCCAAGAACAAAAGTTTTAATCGGCAAAATATCTTTTTTAATTTGGGGCAAACTTTTCCGAAGAAAAAAATTTCCGTGAAAACTGCTAGTTAAAAATTCGCAAACTATCTGGTGAAAAGAGCCACCCCGAGCAAAAACTTTCGTCACTTTCTTCGAAACTCAGGACGTATACTCAGGAGAAGAATCAGCACGTATACTTAATTTGTTTTTCATCAATGAGTTTAAGACGACAAAAGTTGAGCTTCTTGTACAAGTTGGGTGGCAACTAACATAATTTTAACTTTTTGTTCTGTAATACTGCAATAGTTTCCTGCCCTTTTGATACATCAGAAACTATGTAGAAGTCTAAGACAAGTAAAACTTCTTAATAAAACCTCTTGGTAAACATATTGCAATTTTCTTTAAAAACCATTTTTAAGTCTTATTGTATTATTGTACCGACCTTCAAAAAAATCACGGAAAGATTTTACTTACTCTTCTAAGTTTCTTCTAAAATGTACTCGCCGAAGTTTCTGATTTTAGGTATTTAGGAATTCAAATGGACAACAGACTCAAATTTGAAAGTCATATTAATAATGTTTGTGGTAAATTAGTTAAATTTAACGGTTTACTATTCAAATGTAGAAACTGTTTCTCGAAAAATGTGCTGGTTAAATTTAATAACTGCTATGCAAAGCCACTCATTTCCTACGGCTTAATTGCAATTGCTGCAACATCAAAAAACCTATTAGAAAAAATATTTGTGATGCAAAAACGTATTTTTAAAACTATTTGTATCAAGAGAAAATTTGAGCATGCCTCATATATCCTACATTCGTTTGAGATTGACACCGTTTTTGACTTATATTTCAGACAAACATCCAAAGAAACTTTTAATCAACTTCGTGGTAAAACTCCCCTTGAAACTTTTAATTTGGAATCTCTGAATAATCGTCGGGTTATTCGGGCCTCTGTGGCAAAAATTTTACCAAGCATAAAAACTAGAACACAAATAATCCAACGGTCATGGAAAAATGTGTCTCATAAACGTTATAACTTTTTGAAATCAAACGAGCTGATACCAGATAACCTAAACAAATTAACTGAGCATCAAATAAATGAATAAATGGGTATTTCAAAAAATTGTTTTTATTGTTTCTTAAAGATAATGGAGATCTTCTAGATTTATTTTTTGAATCATCAAGTCGGATACTATCTCGCAACTTCTGTCATAGGTTTTTTTCAGGGTCATGCCTCGATAAGCTGTATAGCTTTTTGCATGATCCTTGGTGGGTTTGATTTGTGCATGCGGTTTTTTGTTTACCTGTCTGTAAAATATTACTCTCCGAAATAAATTATATGATTCTAGAGTATGGAAAAAATGCTTATTTTGCCATTTTCATAAATACACTTTTACTCTATGAAATTGTATGAAAGAGTATGTATGATAAGCATTTTTTTCATATATAAAATTGTATGATTAGCATTTTTTGTCAACCCGGGGAATTTCTTTCGAGTTTCAGTTATAGCTAATTTTTAATTACATTCTCTGAAGACTTAATCTTTCTGTTTGGAAAACAGACTGTATTTTTACTCTTCGCAACATTGAGAGTCAGTTCAATCTTTACAAAAAGGAAGTTATTTTGATTTTTTTTAAGGCTTAGCTTCAGTTATAGCTAATTAGAAAAAAAAACAGTTAATGGTGGACACAAGCAATTTTTAGCAAGTGCTACAAAAAAAATAACAGAAACTAAATTGATAAAAAATTTAATAAAAAATAAAAAACACAATTTTTAGCAACAGTTTTGTCCACAATGAGTCAACAATTCATAAAAAATTACAATTTGTTTCCCTCAATCATAAGCGTTGGTTAATTGGGCATAAACTTCTTTGACCAAAATTCCACTGGGTAAAATTTTGTTCATAATTAAATAAAGATCCTCAAAAATGCTACCGATTTTAGATTTTCCAAAATTACCATAAATTTTTTATTCTTCTTTAGGCTGTTTTCACCATTTAAGGCAGACGGCTCAGTCAATTAAAAAATACAAAAGAGGCCAGATCTTTTGAATGCTCTATCATAAGAAAACCAAATAAATTAGAAGAACAAAATTTTGTATTATCAATTGAACAGTCGGGATCACACTAAAGGTTTCATTAGTAATTGACAAGAAAGAAGTATAAAAAAGGCAAGCAAACTAAAAAAAATGATTTGTGTAAAAATTTTCATAGGAAAAAACATTATAAGTGTTTGAAAATTATTGTCAATTACCTGACTAAAATGAAAAGAGACAAAATAATCAGAAATAAACTTGTCAGCGCGAGGTTTTTAATTTTCAAAATTTCTTTTTTAGTTATCCTTAGTTTCGTTTTTTTTTATACAAACAACAAGAAATCTGAAAAAAATGTGTTTTAATCGAGTACTAAGCAACATAGCCTATGATGTTTAGATATTTGGTGATCCCAGTGTTGACTACTCTAAAAAAGTTTACCAAAAAACAGTGGGTCGTTGATAGATCCTTTTGTTTCAATTAGTGACTTTAATTAAATGTCTGGGTTCTGATTATATTACTGATCACAGTCGATCTGATCCAAGAGTTAATATGATTTTTATATTAGCAGATAAATTAAAAAAGATCTAATTTTCTAACTTAATACTGTTCTGTAGTACAACATTTTGCTTGGAATCAGTGGAGAAAAAATGGAAAGAAGTAAGTGTCCCGGTGCTCGCTAGAAACGGGTACAATGTCTGTTGTCCGTTGTCAGTTGAAAAAAAAGAAGTGTGTCCGACTCAAGTGTGGTTGTTTCGGTGTTCGTTAGAATTACCTTTTTCAACTTACGGAACTCAACGTTTTATGTAGTGAGCAACTCCAGATGAAACTTACTATAAAAGAACGGTTGTTTTTTTTAGAAAAAAAATTGAACAGAACTAATAAAAGAACCAAACTGTCTGTTTGGTCGAAAAAATCTTGAGACACTGAACAATGCAGGTCGTAGTTCCGAAATTATTTTAGTTTGATTTGCCTGCACCTGCTATTAGACTTCATTCTTTTTAAAATCTCTTATCCTCCTCTTGATCAGGAGGCGGACATTTTCAATAAAGTGGAAAAGTGAAAACTTAGTTTAACTGGGGAACTCAAAATATTTTTACCTGCCGTAGTTACTTTAGTATTCAGAGCGGTGGGGGATTCATTTGTTTTCAAAAACAAGACAATAAGCACACTCCGATTGACTGGCGTCGTAGAGAAATGTTCTCTCAATCATCCGTTGAAATTTTTGAAAATTTTGCTTGTTTCCTAGGTTACAAAATTGAAAGAACAAAAAAATCTCATTAGAATTGAAAAAGTTAGAATTGTGGATTTGACTTCTAAAGTTTCAAGTTAAGTCGCTTAGCTGAAATCTGTTCCAAAATTCATCTTGAAAAGGGATGTTATCTTAAAGTGTGAACAAGTTTAGAGTAGAAAAGTGTCTGCTACACTTCTATTCCAATACTACAAAATGCTCAAGCTACCCAATCGTTACGAAATGATTAAACAAGGAAATCAGCTAATCTGTGCTTTTGTAACAAAACGATCATTATGAAGAGTTAGACAAAGATGAAACGAATGGATTCAAACGTTACCTCTAGTAACCTATCCAATTTCAGTAAAAAAAATTTGTACAAACATAAACAAAAAAAGCAATAAATTAGAAAGTTTGGAAAAACAAATTAGTTTCCTCAAAATCATTTTATTAATGAAACGAAACAAATATTTGCTTGTATACTACAAAAATTGAGAACTTTGTTTTAAGTTTTGGTTTGATTTTTCAATAAATAATTTAACCTGTTTATTCTGAAAATGAGACACGAATAAGCTCTTTAACAGCTAGCAACTGAATAGTTAGAAAGAGGAGTGAAACCAAATCTGCAAAAAGCAAAAGTTGTTCAATGCAGCGCGTACGACCAATTCAATCCGAGTAAAACAGAAAATAAAAAAAAAACTTTTTTAGGGAGGATAAACCACATTTTACCAAATTTAATTTTGAGAACCAAAAAACGAATGGCCAAAAAGTTGATCTTAGTTTTTAGAAAACTGACAGATATGAACAAAAACTTGCCTGTGGCTTACAAAAAAATGAGTTACAAAATATTTTTTTGTACCAATACGAGCTCGAGTTAGCCAAGAATTTCTAAGCTCAAAACTCAGAAAACTCAGATTCAAAAATTGTCAGTTTCAATAGTGATGAAGAAGTGTTCATCATTTTTCTTAAATTGACTGGGAAACGGTCAGGACAAAGTTTCAATCATTGTCTGAACAAAGTTTCAATCATTGACAAGAGAAAAAATCCGGCAATAATTTTTACTCAGGGTATGACGAACATAATCAATATATGCAAGAAAAAAATGTTTTGACCAGAAATGTTTCCCTGTTTTCTGAAAAACTGCAAAAAATAAACTTTGTTGAATTATCTTTTTCTTCGGAATCCTCGTTTTGTTGACCAACTTAACTAAAGCCAATCATCACCAAAGACAATGAAATAACTCTACTTCTCGTTTCTGAAAAAAAATAGAAATACTGAATAATGTTCATTGAAGTTTTAGAAAAAAGCGCAGCTTTCTAGATACCATAATGGTGCTGAAATAACTTGCCATTTTCCATTCGTTCTCTTTGTGCTAAAAGAAAACTGATAACTAGCGCAAATGAGTTACTCTAATTTAGCCAAAGTACCATCTCATTTCTTTGCGAAAAACTATAGAAACTATAGGGAGGTAAAAAACCTTCCTGTTGAGTACGAGGCATCATGATCGTTTCAGTTTTCAGACATGAAAAATTTTGTCAAAAATTGTTTTAAATTGCAATGCTTTTGCAAAAATTAAATCTTAGATTTTTAATTTTGCAAATTTTGTGTAAAATTGAAAAAAAATACGCGGCATCCTTAAAATTAAAAGAAGTCCTTTCTTCTCCGTTTTTTTTTTGGATGAGAAGATTGAACAGCCTTTTTTTTCGCGCATTTTTTCTTGTCAAATAAATAATCTTTACCTAATTTACCAGAAATTAAGCAGCGATCAAACTGTAATTTTACTAAATTTTTTAAAAATTCTATGAACCCATTGAGGATACTTTATTAGGTCGTGTTGTTTTTTTTATCATCTGAGGTTGATTTTTTCTTTCTAGTGTGGTTTTTCCTGGTATGATTTTTGATTTTTTTCAAGTCAAACTGGATGCTGGTGGGAAATAAAAAAAAATCATATGACTTGAAGTTAGGATGACAAAGAGACTTAAAACATGTGAATTCATCTGTTCCATATCAAGCAATTATATCTTTCTCAGGAATACACTAACAGATTTTGTGTACAGCTCCGTTTTAAAGTCCCACCAAAAACGGTTTTCGTCTCAGCAGTTGTCGTTTTGTTTGCCCTCAAATTCGATTAATAACAGGAGGAAAAACAACGGTTTTTGTAGAAAAAAAACTACGACTTCTACTTTTGAAAACTGATTTCAATTTAGTTTGCCCAATGCAAGAAAACTTTCCTTATGATCCAGTTTTCTTCAATTTTATCATCATGGAAGTGATTATTATATCTAAACTAGCACAGAAAGTTTGGACCAAGGGCGCAATCATCGGTGCCGAAGTACAGCAGTGCCGAAAATTGAGGACATTTGATTATTTTGAGTTCTGTTTGCAGATTAATGGCAATTTGCTTGAACACAGTTTTGTTTTGGAGCAAAATTGAAAAGAATGTTTGACAATTTGTTGAGGTAATTGTTTACTTCTGAAGAAATTATGACGCCGCATTTGGGGAAATTTTGTTTCTTTAGTTAGCGGCATGAATTAAAACAGCAATTTTTGATTTTTCAACACCCGTCGATTTGAACTAAGTATGTCAGTGATTCGAAACGAGTAAAAGCAGTATTCAATATAATTTTGGGCACTTTTGAACCCCGCGTTCTTTTGGTTACGTAGCAGTATCTAGACAACCGCGCATTCAGACACTGTATTAACCAATCAGAATCGAGACATGAAAGATATAAAATTCATTTCTTCCTTGTCTCGATTCTGATTGGTTATTACTGTGTCTGAATACGCGGTTGTCTAAATACAGACCGCACTCCTTCGGTACTTTTGCACTGTTCCAGACCAAGTCAACATCCTCCCCTCTTGAGTGCTATAGGGAGAAAATGATTACTGCTTTTATTTGGAGCTTCCAGCCAACAAGAGCAGAGCATTTGCTCGCAGTGCTAAACGAACTTAATCCAAATTAAACACCGTGACCCGGGTCGAGGTCCGCGACTTAAGAAAAGACCGGAGCGACCCAAACGGGGCAATTCTAGACCGGCGCGAATTTATATCGGCAATTTCAGATTGGCGCGACTGAAAAAAAAACCACTGACGCCGCGACTTAAAAAAACCACTGACGCCGCGACTTAAAAAAGACAGAGGCCCTCGGCCCGACTGCGAAATTCAGTCTGAAAACGGTATGCGGCGCGACTTGCAAAGTCTTTTCTTCAGAACGCGACCCGGGGATGGTAGATCTTTACATGGTTCATCTAGGAGGGGGTTAATGTAATCTCCGAAAAGACATCAGAGAGCCAATGCAAGGAACAAAGATCTGAAACGAATAGCTAAATCGACCAAATTCATATTTGGTGCAAGCTAACACTCGATTATGTGGCACTATGACTGTCTGTCTATATGTAGCGAACAGGATGCGTTGTTTTGATCCTATTTATGCTCTTTGAGCAAGCTTGGTCAGGCGATGAACTGCAATATTTAGCTGTAATTAGTTATTTTCAACGCTTTTACTTATTTGGTGCATCAGTCTATTTCTGCAGTTTCTGGTTTATAATATTTATTTAGTCTAATGGCTCTCTTAAGATTTAAAAAAAATTTGTTTAACGTTTCTTTAATGTTTTTGTTTTTTTTATTGTATTTCTATTCTTGTAATGACTTCACTTGGAAACAATTCATTATGACTATTATGATGATTAATATTATTATTCTAACACTGAGAGTGTGTTTATAGGCAGTGGACATCTACATGCAGCCGCCTGTGTCGTGCAATGCGGATCCCTTCGAGTTCTGTGCATTTGGAACTCTGCCACAGAGCAACTTACTCAGAGACGCATGCAATGGTGACTCGGGAGCGGGAGTGGAGTGCACACATCAACCATCAGGTAGATGATTTGTGAAGGATGGTTTGGTGAGGAAATTATTAACAAATATGCCTTGCGAGCAACCCGATCCGAGGTCTGCGACTCATGTTGCGACCAAAATGGGTAGCCGAAATGGACTTTCTACGACTGAATTTCCATGCTCCCGCAAGAGGCTTGAGTCGCGCAAAGTCGCAATAGCTAAATATGGGTCGCGCATAGTCGCAATATGGATCGCGCAAAGGATGTAAGAGAGCTTTTCTAAAGGTCTCCTCTCACATACCTTATCTCCTATTAATAATGCATACAAATACAGGCGCAAATCTAGAGTTTTCTAGAGTGGGGTAGGTTTTTTATTGGTCAACCAAATTGATTTTCTGACCTCTTCTCAAAAAGCAAAAAGATTATTTGATGCCAACATTTTCATGAATGCTCTAAAAAGACTGAACATGCAACTTTGAGCAGTTTTCAGGAGGATTTTTTTTCCTCCAGACAGATTTCGACTTTTAATTAGCCATTTTTGAACACACTTTTCGGTACCATCTGAAAAGCAGTGATTTCCTTAGCTCAAATTCATAAAACATTTAATTGTGATGATTTTTTGAAAAGTTATACTGGTTTTTAAAATGGACATACATCTACAATTTCTATTAACGAGTAAGCTGCTATTTAACCCGCACATAAATGATTCCAAAAAAATTGAGACAAAATTACGTTTTTGTAGGCTGCAAACATCATTTTGAAATTGGCACAGCGTGTGGGGCGAAAAATTGAAAAAATCCAAAAAAAAATCCAATTTTTTTATGTTTCTATCAGTTTTTGATTTTTTATTTATAACTCTTGCTTCAGCGATTTTGAAGAACTATCCGAACATTCAGAGCTTATACACTCTATGCCAAGAACTAAAGTTTTAATTGTCAAAATATCTTTTTTTAATTTGGGGCAAACTTTTCCGAAGAAAAAAACTTCCGTGAAAACTGCTAGTTAAAAATTCGCAAACTATCTGGTGAAAAGAGCCACCCCGAGCAAAAACTTTTGTCACTTTCTTCGAAACTCACGACGTATACTCAGGAGAAGAATCAGCACGTATACTTAATTTGTTTTTCATCAATGAAGACGCAAGTTTAAGACCACAAAAGTTGAGCTTCTTGTACAAGTTGGGTGACAACTAACTTAATTTTAACTTTTTGTTCTGTAATACTGCAATAATTTACTGCCCTTTTGATACCTCAGAAACTATGTAGAACTCTAAGACAAGTAAAACATAAGTAGGACTCTTGGTAAACATATTGCAATTTGCTTTAAAACCCATTTTTAAGTCTTATTGTATTATTGTACCGACCTTCAAAAAAATCACGGAAAGATTTTACTTACTCTTTTAAGTTTCCACTTACTTGTAATTTTGACGGAAACAAAAAAACTATTGATGCCTGATACCTAAATTCAATGAGATAACTTAACTCTGTTTACTTTAATTGATGATATCGGGGTTTGAGTTAGAAACTTTTTAGATTCAAATTGGGATGACTAAGACTTTGTCTTTCTGACTAATAATTTGTCTTTTTGAAGCATAGGCGGCAAAAATTATCATTCCACATTAAAATCAATGAATCAGTTTGCTTTAATCAATTTGTTACTAGACGCAAGTATGTTTTTATGAATTGTACATAAAATGTGAAGATATAAATTTAAGAAGTTATAATTTTTGGATAGTTTTTAAACCTTTTTTGGAACGAGAACTCTTTTCATCGCCGTTCAAGGAGAGTGGAAGTATTCAGGGCGTTACTTAAGCAACAAAAAAACTTATTGTTCCGACTTTCCAAAACAAACGAAATTTTTACGTTCTGTGTTTTTTGTTCGTTAAACTCGTTCATAAATATAACAAGACTGCTCGTATCAGGGCGAAGCACTGAATGTTCCGACCGCCTTTTAATGTTTATGGAGCACTAATAATATTTAAGAAATAAATGAAATAAAACAGTAAGAAAAATTTTTTTCTAAAATTTGAATTTTTTGATGAAAATCATCCCCCACACGCCATATTAAGTACAAAAGGATAGATTTAGCTCCTTGTAACAAATCCATTATGGCAAATAAGCTTCTTTCAGCCAATTTGGAACGATTTCTATGACCGATTAATTCTCCGTTTACGCATTAATAGCGCGAAATATATCGCGCATTAATTGTCCCAAATTAACCAAAATGGCAATCTTTGAACCCCCGTAACTTTACGAAAAATGATCACAGGTGAAATATCTTTTCAAATTTAAGCTCAGGACACCAAAACCTTTTGAATGATATTAAAAAATTCCGTCAAAAATGGCTAGTTAAAAAGTCGAAATTTGTCTGAAGAAAAAAAAACCCACCCCGAGCACAAATATTCAGTTACTTTCGTATCGAAAGTCGGAACAATTAGCTCCATTTGAACGTTGTTTTCATAGCATAGAAAAAAATTGATGTCTTGACCTCAAATAAAATATTTTTTTAGTTGCGCTAATTATTGGTCAATCATATGAGCTTGAAAATTGCAAGTTTAGTCAATTTTGAAAATAATGCTTTATGTTTTGTTGAAATAGCACAAACATTGGCAATTTTTCTCATTTCAAATTATGAGAAAAATTTGAAATCAGCCGGCTCGTAATTAGGCCGGCTGATTGATTTTAAAACAGGGAACGAGGCTAAATACGTCCCGTCGTATTTTTATTGGCGTGTGGAAGGATTAAGAGAAAACTAAATAAAAAAATTTACTCTTGAGAAGTTCTACACTAGCATTAACGCCTTAAATTAACTTTTGTTGGATAGAAGCGAAAAAATTAGTTCTCAGTTGATGAATATTTTGAACGCTCTTAAAGGCACTTTTTTATGTTTATATGTACAATTTCATTTCATTTCGCTAACTCATTGCGAAGTTAGTTTTTTGAAGCGGCTCGTAATTAGAAGATGTAGAAAATTTTTGGTCCAAGTGATGCATTATTTGCGATCGAGTCATTTTTTGGTAATTTGTTTTAGCAGTTTCTTGCTCATTCAGGGCTTCGCGCTGATACAAACCCTCATGTTCCTTTTTAAGAAGTTTTGTTGAAGACAAAGTGGGCGCTTCTGTTTTCTAATTAAATAGCATTGCTCGCAGTTAAAATGGCGGCTATTTTCATGCGTAAACGAACACTCAGTGCCTTTTAATTTAATTTTAAACAAACGGATTTTGATTCAAAATTCCTAAAAAACTGTTTGCAATGAGTGCTTTTTTGGCGGACAGAATAATCAGCATTTCAGTCCTTTGCGTTCGAGGAAGTTGGAAACAAGCAAAAAGGGAAAACCCTTATGCGCAAATGATCGAGTGAGCAAAAGATTGGTCGAACCATCAGAGTCCAGTATTCAAAAATTTGTCAAAAACAAGCAATAAGTCAATCAATTTCACAGTTCGAATTGCACAGTTTGAATTGCGTTGATTGGTTGAACATCATTCTAACTTTCACGCATGGGTAATCAAAATTTAAACTAAATCAAATAGTAGGCTTCAATTTAGGTTGTAATAGTTTCTCTGATCTCCGCTAGCAAGATAATTTTTAAATTAAGCAGAATTTCTCTGATGACATGAAAATTTTTGTCAGAAACTACCTGTTGAAAAGTCACAAATTTTCTTTTGCACATTTTCTGGTGCATATTTTCTGGAGCCACCCCGAGCGGAAACATTCCGTCAAAATCTTCGAAACCCAGAACATTCAGGACATATACTTCATTTCTTTTTAATCATAGAGGCCACAAAATTATTACCACAAAAAGTGGTCTGTAGTTCAAATTGAGCTTCAAGCTCGAGTTGGGTGACAACTAACTTTATATCAACTTCTCTTTCTGCAATACTTTGCGGCCCTTCCGATGAATCAGAAACTAGGTAAAATCTAAAAAACGTTAAACTCGTAGAAAACTTCCTAAATAATGTAATGGTGAACACATTTGATTTTTCATTAAAAACCAGATTGAAGTTCTGTTGTACTACTTCGAAAAAAAAATCTCAAGATAGTTTTTTTCTCGAGACAAGTTTTGACTGACTATTAATTTTGACGAAAGAAAAAGTCGGCAAACTTTATTGTTCCAAAAAATATTGAGGCCAGTAGATTGGTTTTATTAAGTTAGAACGTGATGCTTAATACAGCTAGTCATAATTTTTATAGCCTGTGGAAAGATGGAAAGACAAAAAAGAAACGTTTTACTTTTGACAATGTCTCAACTGGCAATTTAAAAAAATATATATATTTTATTTGGCTAAAAAAGGAACATTCATTTTTGTTGATGAAATTTTCAAAACGTTTTGAAAAGCATCTAATATTTTTTGCTTTATAAACACTCTGGTACAAGTTTAATTTTTTTTCGATAACACATTGCGAAACTTTTTTAAACTATGGCTTTTGTAGAGTCCCATAATTCAAAGATTTTAAAAAATTTTTAGCGAAATTTTGAAGAAAGGGACAAAAAAATTAGGCTCGAGTGATTTTTTGCAAAAATTTTTTAAGCATTCTCTTGAATATTGGTGCACTGGGCTTGGATCATTGTTGGCTAGTTATAATGGTTTGACCTTGGTACTACTTTGGCTGCTATAATTGAAAGCGGGTTGATTAACGCGAAATAATTCTTACTGTCATACCGTGTGATATGATCTTTTTTGAATCCGTACAGATTGGCGACTGAGATGAAAATTCAATACGAAAATAGAAGTTAACTGAAACTTAACTTCTTTTCTCAAATCTGCACACACTGTGCTCTTAGTCGTACGGACTTGTCGTAGCTCTCAAGGTCAGTTGACCTGTGTTACAAATTATTTAGAAAGTTATAAATATGTATATTTGGCCGGATCACATTTCCCCTCTGAATAAAATGAAATGAGTTGAGTTCTTAGTCCCCTTGGGACTGGCTGAGTTTTGCTAAGTGTTTTCGAGTCCCTGATGGACTTTTGATTCAACAATTCCTTTTTGTGGGTTCTTTTACTTCTTCGGATGGTTGACCCGTTGTGTCCTTGACTTTCTTGGTGCTAATGATGGGCTCCTTGTTCACTTCTTTTTCGACGACTTGTTTTTCATAATCCTCGGTAATGTTGACTTGTTCTTTGATCACCGGTGTACTGGATTCTTTCGCAACATCATCGCTCTTCTCGTCTATCGATATTGCTTCTTTGATTGGTCTTCCTTTTGCAGCACTTGGTTTTTTTTTATTCCAAAAAGCGGATAGAGGCAATGAACTCTGGGGAATTTTCTTTGAAACCCAATTCGTGTATAAAGCTGCTGAAGCTGCTAGGTTGTTTTTTTTTGTTTTTCTTTTTCGGCGTCTTTTCCCGGCGATTCATGCTTAACTTCTTTTGATCCACGTTTTTATGGGAATAGGGTTTCCGAGGGCATTGGCCAAGGCTGCCTGTTTGTTTCGTGTGGATTTTCTGGTAGCCTCTGTTGGTTTTTTTTCTGTGGTTGGTAAGTTTGTGGGGCGTCCGCTTGACGTCGATTCGCTTGGGCGAGGGCGCCGTGTTCTCCGATGAGCTGGAGGACCAGTCATTGCTTGATGATGCCGGGATAGTTGATTTTTTCTCGTCGCCCTTCCGGAACATCATGCCTCTGTTGTTTTTTGGCTGGTTTTTCTCCTGACCTTTTCCCGGTCTAGGGTTTTCTTCTTTTTTCTGGTTCCCCATTTTTTTTATCGTAATGTAAGCGGTTTCATTCGAAACCAAATTGATACCAGCAATCCGGTCTGATTAAAATTTTACCCTATTTTAAAACTTTAACCTCTTGCTCTTAAACTAGTGTGAAAGGGGGTCGAATAAAACAAAAAATAACATATTTTTTCTATAGTTTTAGCTTTTTTTTTAAATCTTCAATTTTAATTTTTCTTATCATTGCTGAAGGGCATTGAAGGCCTCGCAGTGATACGAGCAGTCTTTTGTTTAAAAATATTTTCAGTTCTACATAATTTTTTTCGAGTGAAAACATTTTCGAGCTATCAAAACAAGCACATGTATTTAAGTTCGTTTTTTCTATTTTACTGACATTTTAGAGAAAGACTTAATATAACAAATTTGGGGCTAATTAACCAGTATTTAAATTTCAAATACAGAGTGTTTTTAGGTGACAAATATCTTTGTGGCATTGTATCCGCTGGACCTGTTACCCCCTTCTGCGGCGAAGCACCTGGCAAATATGTTAAAGTGGGTCACTCCGATGTTTCCAACTTCATTATTGATATTGACAAGAAAATTTCAAAAACTAGTTTTACCAGAACTAAATTTATTTCAACGGTTATTTCCATGATTTGTTTGCGAATCTTTTGAACCAATTACCAAAAAATGGATGATTAAAAACATGTGTCAATTAGTTTGGTCTTGTGTCAATTTGTTGCTATCAGCGGATGATAAGTAAGGATAGAGCCAAACATTGCTTTGCAGGAGTATAGCACATAATGCTCCGACCAGTTATATTGGCAATTGAGCTTGTGGTGCCAGATTTATCTGGGAAAAACACTCGAAGTAAAAAAAAAAATTCCCGGGTTGAGCATTCCTCTAGGTGTGTAATAATGAGCAGACCCGTGAGCAAAGCGGAATCAAATTCCCGAGGCAAGGTTCGTACTAAATGCTTCGAGCGTTTTGGCTAGTTTTAGGTATCATGCTTCGACTTTGTCGACCAAAAAAACTAGCTCGAATGTGCTCGACCAAGCCAAATAAGTTTCGACCGTCACAAAAAAAATAGCTTGTTTCGATTTTGTCGACCGAAAAAAAAACTTGCTCGTCTGTGCTCGACCCAAGCCAAATATGTTTCGACCGTCACGAATAATTTGCGCAAGTATCATTTTTGTCGACCAAAAAAATATGCTCGACTGTGCTCGACTTGAGCAAGAAAAATGTTTCCGCGCAATTTGATGTGTTTTGTCTTTCTCAAATCATTTGAGTACAAAAAATTGTACTTTACTTTATTCACACAACTCAGATATCCTTGCACTTCTATTCAATCATAAAAGGGTATGTTTCTACAATTACAACCACTTGGGCTATATTGAATGATTCAAATATTTGTTAGACCCACCGCTTTTGATATGTTTTCACCAGCTTTAGGTTTGCTCAAAACCATCCGTGAAAAGAAGAACTATCCATTTTCTTCACTTTTGCCGCACATTTGAACCACAAATTCATCCCTATAAAAATTCCACTCATAATCGTCAGTTTATTTTTCAAGCAGTTCCCAAGTACAGCCTTGTAGCAATTTTATTGCATGCAATTTTTTGCATGATTGTTTTTTTCTTGAGCACCAACTTTTGCGTGCAAAAATGCATGCAATTTTAAGCGGCAACAGTTTTTCGCTGTGATGAGCTGCGAAGCTCGTATGGTGGTCGTTTCACTGGTGGATCGTCTTAAAAAAGTATTAAAAAACCCATTACTCAAGAGACACCAACAAACCGAAAACTTGGACATTCCCTCGCGCTTCGCTGAACGGATAAATAGTTAGAAGAGTTAAAAGAGACTAGCCAACTGGAATGCTTGATCGATAGCACTGACAGCCTTGAGCAGAGTGACATTGACGACAATGAGTCCCCCCACAGTGATGGCACAGGAGAGACAGGAGGCATAGGGCACCCTCCCCCACACACCCTTCCACTTGAGCCAGCAGGAGCAACACTTGGAGTCCTCTTCTAGTTCTAGGATCAGTTGGCTGCAGTGCTCACAAGTGTCCGCCTAAGCGAGAAGAAAAAATGAATCGATGCTGCTTTATTCCGCCTATGCGAGAAGTAAAAATGAATCGATACTGCTTTTTTTAAAATCTCTGTAACAGATTTAATCATCAACAGATTGATTTCTATGACAGATTTTACATCTGCACTGCAACAACAGGTTTATGAAAAGTTTGTTATGCGAAGAACCATATTTTTGATACTATGAAAAATATAGTTCTTCACAAAAAATAGCCGACGAAAAATTCAATGCTGCACTCTGATACGAGCAAAAAAAACCTTAAATCTATACTTTAGGAATGCTCGCTTGACACGAAATCTAAATAGGAAAAAGGAAAAAAACACATCCTATTTATGTATGCTTTTATGGCTATTTTGGAATATTTTGAAAACCTCAAAATTTAAGAGAAATGGTTGTAATTTCTTTACTTTTGAACTTAACGTATCAAAAACTCCAAGACAGTATAAATCATTCGGCGAAAAAAAATACAATTCAATAGGGCTTAGAAGGCAGTCGGAACACTCAGGGTAATGCGAGCAGTCTTCTGAAGGGCGGAATTAAGGGGAGGGGTTCGGACGCCTCTTCTCAGGAATTCGACCCCATCACTAACCAAAGACCAAAGCTCGAGGGGGGGGGGGGCGGATTTTCAAAAAATTTTCGAATATTTTGACGACTTTTTTTTCTAGGTCGGCCAAATTTGATTTTCCGAGCTCTCCTAAAGCACTAAAAAGACGCTGTTTTGGCCAAATTTTCTGCGCCTCCACTTTTTGAAAAAACAGGTCAAAAAAGCCGTTTTTGGGCACTTTTTGGAAAATTTGACAAAAAATGGCGTTTTTTTGGCGCGCGCTCCCCCTCAAATTTAGCATATATTGGCGCCAAAGGCACCTTCAGAAAAACTTTCGAGTCAGTCGGCCAAAAATGGATTTCGTAAAAAATACCAAAGGGGGGACCTTTTGGGTCGGCAGGGGGTCGAATCACTGCGGGGGGGGGGGGGGGTGGGGCGTCCGCTTTCCTTAAATTCCGCCCCTGAATTATTTTATGATATCCATTTAAGGCCGACCAACCCTAAAATTTAAGGCCGGACCAACCAACCCTTAGGGAACGAGCGCGCTGAAAAAAAGCACATTTTTGGTCAAAGGTTTCCAAAAAGCGCCCAAAAACCGCCCAAAAAAGGTCAAAATTTACCCAAAAAGCTCCCAATCAATTTAGTCGGCGTAAAAAAAGGTCAATCAAGTTTCCGATTTTTTTTGGAAATCCGCCCCCTCAAGAAAGTCATACATCCGCCCCTGAGTTTTGTCCGCCCCTGAGTTTTGTTCTCAGTTAACAAACGGAAAAAATTTTTCTCTAATTGGAAACTTGCTTAGAATTTAATTAGAAGATTTATTATTATGCAAAAGCAGGCGAAAAAGTTTACCCAAAGTTGTGATATTTTTGGTTTTTTTAGCAATCAAAAATTATACCAAAAGTACCGAGTTAATTAATGACAAAATAATTTTAAAACAAACTTCTTATGAAGGCCAACAAGGATTAAAAAGGGATTTATTCCTCTAAGTTTTATTAATAGTTTTATTGTTCTGACTTACGAAGACAGTGAGGAATATTTATGCTTGATGTGTTTTTTTATTCAGTCAATTTTCGACTTGTTAAGTAAGCGTTTTTGACAAAAAAATGTTTTTAACCGAGAGATTTTTTTAATCTTCAGCTCAAATTCAATAGATGTTTCACCTGTGATCATTTTTTGTAAAGTTACGGGCGTCTGAAAATAGCCAATTTGGGATAATTAAAGTGCGATATATTGCGTACTTATAACATGCGTTAGAAGCGATTTAATGCGTTCTAAAGTGAATTGAAGCCAATAATTTAATCCTATCATCTTAATACGAGACGCTAAATACAGTTTTAGTGTTTTACATTGCGCGTGGGAGGGAAAATGAAGAAACAGTGAATGTAGGCTTCTTGTTTCTCATTTTTTTTGTCAACTATTTAACCAAAAAATTTTTCAAATATTGGTGTTGATTCCTCTGTTAAAAGTTGTTGGACTAAATAAGCCTTATTATGGTTTTGTCAGCATTTGATCTTGTAGTTTTGGCGTAAATTTTGATTAACTGGAAAAAATTAAAAACAATTCAACATTAAAAGTTAGAACATTAACCCAATTTTTGTTTCAAAGCATTTCAAATTTCAAGTTTTGTTCTATTCGTTTTGCACGGATATTTTAAATCAGCATTGAATATCATTCTATAACGCGTGCAATCGGTTCAACTTGAATTGAAGCAAGCTCCATAGTCTAAATATAATTTGATTTAAGCGGTATTTTAAAACTTTTTGAAAAGCTCATCAATTTTTTCATATTGAAAACTTTTCGATAGACATTATAAGGTTGTCAAAACATTCAGGGTTTCGCCCTGATACGAGCAATCTTGTTCTATTAGCTATATGAAAGCAGTCAGAGTTATATCAAAAAGCTATTTTCAAACTAATAATTTATGTTTCAGACAACAAAGACTCAGACGGTGTTGGAAGTTCTTGTTTCGTCCAATAACAAAGTTTCTCATCTGCATGATTTGAAAAATCATCTGTTGCTAAGCTTCTTATAACTTCAAACATTCAACTAATTCAATTATTTAGCCTTTAGTTGCTGCCTGCTTTGTGCTTTGTTATCGTTTACTTTTTCTTGATCTTTTGTTGTCATTTTTTTCTTCTTTTCTACAGCATCGAGTAACTTTTTGATGCTAAATGCAGTCAAAAGCGCCACAAACATTTTTGTGTTTTTTAGTCCATGAATCAAAATTGAGTTCGATTAGAAATTCACTTTTTTCTCCTTTAGCTCGGTGTAGATCAATGTGGTTGTACCTAATGTTTCCACCTTGAGTGTAGAGCATCATGGATGGGGTAAAACGATGCTTTAAAAGTAAAAAGTGTACCTTTGATCTGGTGGAGGCGACGGATCTGTTGGAGACAATGCTGGTCCTCCTGGACTTGGACTTGGAGGGACTCCTCACGAAACTGGCACTCCTCTCACTCGCCAACGCGGACATTATGATGACACATCTAAATTGTCACTCAGACTTTCCTCAAGATGCAAAATACGTTTCTCATTTAGCTGACTAAAACTTTCTAAGAAAAATGTCATTCAGTTAATTTTCAGCATATGGAAAAAATGGTGCATAGACATTTGTGTCCTTGACAAAACAGTCCGAAATTATAAAATTGTATCAGAAATTTATTTCCCAGACAAAACTGTCCGAAACGGTTTTGCAAAATTTCCTTGATTTGACCTTGTGATCTTTAATGCTTTGTTCTTTTGAGGTTGTTTGATTTTTCTTTAATTAGATTCTATGCGTACCAATTAGCCATAGAACAGTCAAAGTGAGACAAAACTTTCAAGAACAATTTGAAATTTAAAAGCTCATTTGGCCGAGTGATGAAGTAATAAGTTTCAAGGTCAAAAAATCGGAAGAGTGGTGAAAACCATTATTCGCTTGGTATCATTAGGTCCAGAGTCAAAATGAAGGAAACGCTTGCCATGCAAATGATTTGAGTCCTGTGTTAATTTTGTCTCTAATATGCTGCGCAAAGTAATTTCTGGTCTAATTGCTCAGTTGCGTGGCCTTATCAATTTAATCCTTCCTATTGAGAGCTTATCAAATTAAGTGGCAATAGCTCGGACAGTTTTGGGACAATTTTGTCTGGGAACCAAATGTTCTGAACACTTTTTGCATTTTGGACTGTTTTTGCCGGGACATAAATGTCTGGGACACAAATGTACTGACACAGGAAAAAATAGCAATGACAGTTTTATCCACAGTTTTATTAAAACCTATACCATTCCGTTCGCCCATATGTGATTTTCAATTACAAAAAAAAACAATGTCATATTATCACAGAATGTTGTCAGGTTGAACAGGAAAGAACTATTCTGAATACGCACGTTTTTCAAGTCTAACGTCGTAATACCTCGCATAGTGGCCCAAAGTAATGGCCTTGCCAAAAGGTTGTTTAGCGGCTAAAAATGTAGCGGATTCATGAGGGAACACTTGCAATCATATATGTTCGACTCCCAGATCAACCAGAGGGTTTTTAAAACTTTTTTAGGAAGCCCGTTTTTGGTTGACCAAGTTTCAGCATTTAGAAAGCCTCATAATTGGCCTGCTTTTGAAGGGGTGGAGATTGTTCCCAGACAGTTTTGGGACAATTTTGTCTGGGAACCAAATGTTCTGAACACTTTTTGCATTTTGGACTGTTTTTGCCGGGACATAAATGTCTGGGACACAAATGTACTGACACGGAAAAAAATAGCAATGACAGTTTTATTCACAGTTTTATTAAAACCTATACCATTCCGTTTGCCCATATGTGATTTTCAATTACAAAAAAAAAACAATGTCATATTATCACAGAATGTTGTCAGGTTGAACAGGAAAGAACTATTCTGAATACGCACGTTTTTCAAGTCTAACGTCGTAATACCTCGCATAGTGGCCGAAAGTAATGTCTTTGCCAAAAGGTTGTTTAGGGGCTAAAGATGTAGCGGATTTATGAGGGAACACTTTCAATCATATACGTTCGACTCCCAGATCAACCAAAGGGTTTTTAAAACTTTTTTAGGAAGCCCGTTTTTGGTTGACCAAGTTTCAGCATTTAGAAAGCCTCATATTTGGCCTGCTTGTTTCGAATACTTTTGGCGGCGACATAGAAATTAGGACATTGAATCGGCTTGCTTTTTTCGAAAGCTTTCCATACACCACTATAGAGTAGGATAATAACTGCTCGGCTCTCGGTTTAATTTTGCTTTCGTCTCTTTTTCATTTTCCCCCCACCTCACATAATCATCTCTTTCTGGGATCTACTAAACAATCTCCATCCCTTTCAAGAAAGGGGATTGCTAAGTAGATCAAAATAGTCAATTTTTTGACCAATCAGAAAGCAGCAAAATTAGAATTCTCAATAGAAAGCTCAGTAATAATAATTCTGAAGTAGGTACCATAGGTTGGGGAGGGGGAGATTGTTAATTAGATCATTTTTTTTAAGGTGGCGTCTAAATATCTCCTCTCTGATTGCAAGCAAGGCTATCCCCCCCCCCCCCCCCCCCCCCCCCCGAGAGCTTTCCTTAGTAACATTTTGTTAAAAAGTTTTGTATGCGGACTTACTCGGGCATGACAAACCTATTTGGCCTTCATTTTTAACATTGTTAAACCAACCGTTAGGTCAGAAAAAGGATCTTCTACCTAACAATCTCCTCCCTATGGTGCTTACGTTACAATCTCGACCAATAAATAGTTACAGTAAATTAGTACTGAGCTTTCTATTGAGAATTCTAATTTTGCTGCATTCTGATTGGTCGAAAAATTCATTGGATTTACTTAACAATCTCCACCCCTTTCAAGAAAGGGGGATTGTTAAGTAGATCAAAATGGTCGGTTTTTCGATCAACAAGTATGCAGCAAAATTGAATTCTCAATTAAAAGCTCAGTGCTAAATTACTATATTTAATTATAGGGGTGGAGGTTCTTAAGTAGGTACCATAGGGGTGGAGGAGAGATTGTTAAGTAGATCCAATCGACCATTTCGATCTATTTAACAATCTTCCCCCCTTTTTTTGAAAGGGGTGTAGATTCTTAAGTGGACCCAGAAAAATTTTTTCCACGTTAAACTTTGAGTTTTGAAAATAAGTTTCTTGCTTTTTTTGATAATATAATAATAACAAGACTGCTCATATCAGGGCAAAGCCTTGAATGTTCCGACTGCTTTTTAAGAACAAAAGAATAAGTTTTGCTTCTTGTAACAAATCAATTAAGGCAAATAAGCTTCTTTCAACCTTTTTGGAGCAATTTTTAGGACGGATTAAATCTCCGCTTACGCGTTAAAAGCGCGAAATATATCGCGCGTTAATTGTCTCAAATTGGCCAAAATGGCAACCTTTAAACCCCCATAACTTTAGGAAAAATGATCACAGGTGAAACATCTTTTCAAATTTCAGCTCAGGACAACAATACTTTTTGAATGATATAAAAAATTCCGTCAAAAATGGCTAGTTAAAAAGTCGAAATTTGTCTGAAGAAAAGAAAACCCACCCCGAGCACAAATATTCCATTACTTTCGTATCAAAAGTCGGAAGAATAATAAATTGTTTGCAAATTAGATTCCATTCATTGTAAAAGCTACTACAATTACAACCAAATGAAATCTCATTGCGAGAACGCCGTGGAACTTTGCAGCCCGTTTTAGGCGCCTCTGATTGCAGCCTGTTTTCAGGCGCCTCTGAGAAACCGATTAAAATTCAGTAGTGAAAATCGCCCTCGTCTTAAATTTGGTCCTCAATTTGGATTTAGGTTTCGTCCAAGACTTTTTGTTTGATATAAATATTAAAGTCTTAGTATTAGATGAAACTATATAGGTTCTTCTACTCGCGACCTCCCCTAATTTCAATGTCCCAATTTGTACTGGTGCTAGGGCTTTTAGCGGACTTTTTTTTTAGCAGACCAATTTTTTAGCAGACTCAGAACAATTATAAAGTCAGATAGCTAACTTCAAACGCGGCACTGGTGATTAGCGACCACTTGCTCCGCTGCGCGTCAATTCAACACGAGTGTTTTTGTGCGTAAAACTTTGTGTTGCCTTTAATTTAGACTAATGTGTTTTTGAGTTGATAGTTGACAAATCGTGAGATAATTGATTTAATTGGGGAAGCTTGGCCCCAGACAGAGTGTCTTTTTGAGTCTGTCAATCAATCATCCATCACTTTACTAAACTGGTCTGCCTAAAGACTCATTTTTAACTTTTTATGCTAAAAGATTGGTCTGCTAAACGATCGGTCCCCTTGTTCTGTACTTTTGAATGCTGTAAGAAAAATCAAACACATTTTGGTCTGTAAGCATTTGTTCGCCTTGCATCAAAATCTTAATAAAATGCATTAGGCGAGACTAAGCTAAATTCCCCCACCACAAAAAAAAATTAACTAACTGATCCCGCATAATGATCCGTTGTTAGCTATGGTATGAAGAACAAATGTTTTTACGTTTAAAAACATTTGTTCTTTAGACGTTTAAGAACAGGCATTAGACGTTTAAAAACAATAGACGTTAGGGCATTCCAACGAGGTGGTGAAATGAAGCTAGCGTCATCTTTGTCGGGAAATTCTTACTGCGCAGAACAGGAAGAAAACATTTTTGGGCGTTACAGGAAAGCATACATAGACGCAAATTAAATTTTTTTTGGGCGTTACAGGAAAGCAAAAATAGACGCAAAATTGCAAAGATTTGTTCGAAATTCTCGATTTTTTTTCACATCGCACTTTTTCCTCAAGTTTGTCATATTTCGTTGCCAAAGGTACTTTACTAAAAACTGGCCCCGATCAACCAAAAATGGGGCTGGAAAAATCAGGGTAAAAAAAAGGACTCTTTGGTTCATGTAGGTGACAAATAGACATGCCTGGAAGCGTTCCACTCTTAACTTGCCTCTGAAGTTGTCCCTTTAAGTTATTGCCACTGAACCGCCTTATTGGCGACGATATTACTTGCTATGAGTGAATCTAGCCTTGCATCGTAAAATCACACTTAAGTAAAGAAAAAACTACTCTGAACAAGTATGCTTTTAATTGTGGTTTCTGCGATTCGCAGGATCTATGAAAGACTATTCAGTTTGTCTAGGCAAAGCGCTTTCTTCTTACTTCCCTGTTTTCCAGGCTGAGTTTTTGATTGACTGAAGCCTTTTTGCGACTCAAGGCTGTTTTGTTTTGCGTCTAAAGTTTCACGTAGAACCACTATTGCAGCCGAAATTGGCCAGACTGCTATAGACTTACAGCTACAGCTTGTCATTACACACATTATCAGGGGCGGATCTGGGATTTTCTGAAGGCGGGTGGATTTTCAAAAAAAAATTCGAACATTTTGCCGACCTTTTTATATTTCGACCAAATTGATTTTCTGATCTCCCCCAAATCACCATTAAGACAACATTTTGACCACATTTTGTGCGCTACAGGCAAGATTTGAAAAAACAGGCCAAAAAGGTTTTTTATGCACTTTTTAAAACATTTTGACCGCTTCTTTTGGCACGCACTCCCGCCTCAAAATTAATATATTTTGGCGCCAAAAACTTCTATAGAAACGTTTTGGGTCAGCCACATTTTTGAAACCTTTTGAACGCTTTTTTTGGCACGCGCTCCCCCCTCAAAATTAATATATTATGGCGCCAAAAGCTTCTATAGAAATTTTTAGGGTCAGTCACATTTTTGAAACATTAAGAACGCTTTTTTTTGGCACGCGTCCCCCCCCCCCCTCCCTCAAAGTTAGTATGTTTTGGCGCCAAATGCTTCTATAGAAATTTTTAGGGTCAGTCAGCCAAAAAATGGATATCTCAAAATAGTACAAAAGAGGGACCTTTTGGGTCGGCAGGGGTCAAATAGTTGACGGGGTGCGGTTGTGGGGTGGTGTTTCCGCTTTCACCCACACCCCTAAATCCGCTAGTGAACACTATCATTGCCATGGAGAAGGATCAAAATCACGATATCAAGATCTAAAAGCAAACTCTTTGCCACACGGTGGAATTCCTCATAGGCGAAAGACCAAATGGACGAAAAATAAATTCGGCGAATCAGTTTTTAGTATTCCAAAATTTAAGAGGAAAGCGGGAAAGTCTCAAGAAAAGTAGTTTCTTTCAAAATTTACTTAAAAAATTTGGCCGGAAACCATGCAGAAAAAATTTTAAAACTGTCACTGACCGCCCTCGATTTGGAAAAAAGTTTATATTTCAAGGGTTTCATTATCAAACAAGCAAAAGATTGTTTCATTTATTTCCTTTTAGTTAAACAGCAATTGATTCATTTTAATAATTGATTTTCGTCTATTTGTTTTCGATTTTTTGCCCATGAATTTTTTGCTCAGTTAGTCCTTCGCTCATGAGAACAGCAACTTTACCACACTGCTAAGTACGTCTACATGCTATTTTTCATGCCCAACAATGTTGGATAGGAAAATGGTACCTGTTCTGACTAGTTTGTTCAGGTTTTCTGAACAATTTTTAACTAGAAACTTCTGACGAATTTGGCCGTTTTATCCAATTTGGGACAGTTAACGCGGGGAGTATTTCGCGCTTTTACGGGGGAGATTGAACTAGTCTTATAAATTATTCAAAAAAGGCTGAATGTCAAAAATGCTACTATAACAAGATACAAATTTTTCTTTTTCTTTCTTTATACGGCTTGTGGTGGGATGATTTTTTGAAACTGAAAAAATTTTTCAAAATTTTTGAAGTTTTTTGTGCTTTTTTTTTAAAACGCATCTTTTTTTTTTAAAACAAACACTGCTCCCTAGACCATAGAAGATAGTTGGATCTAAATTTTGGGTCAGTTAGTGGTGTATCTCAAGTTTTTGTAAACAAAATTAACCAATTCAATGTCAAAAGCTTCCGCATCCCAGGCAATTTTTAGAAAGAAAAACACATGCCGGCATGAAATTTCAGGTTGCATGTTGCAAAGATTTGTTCGAAAAACACAATTTCTTTCACATTCTGATATTTTCTCAAGTATGTCATTTTTCGTTGCCAAAGGTACTTTACTGGTACCTTTGGCAGGGTACTTGATCAACCAAAACAAATCCAAAAAGGGACTCTTTGGTTAATTTCGCTGACAAATAGACATGCCTGGAAGCGTTTCACTTTTAATTTGCAACAATTTATTGCCCCTCAATCGCCTTATTGGCAACAATATTATGTGCTATGCATGATCCTAAACTTCAATCTTAAAACCACCTTGAATGGAAAAATTAGCAAAAAAAGTTATCTGATTAGGTATTTCTAATTGTGGTTTCTGCGACTCGCAGGATCTATGAAAGACTATTCAGACTGTCTAAATATAGTACTTTCCTCTTACTTTCTTATTTAACCAGGCTGATTTTTTTTAATGAGTAAAACCTTTTTTTTGCGGCTTAAGGCTGTTTTGTTTTGCGTTTAATATTCTCACGTACTACGACTATTGCAGCCGAAATTGGCTAGATTGCTATAGATCTAAAGCTACAGCTTTTCTTTACACACTATCAGGGGCGCATCTAGAATTCTCTCGAGGGCGGGCAAATTTTCAAAAAAATTGTAAATTTTGCTGACTTTTTTTCAGGTCGACCAAATTGATTATCTAAACTATACTAAATCCAATTAAATACCCCCATTTTGACCAAATTTTCTGCGCTGCAGGCAAATGTTTGAAAAAACAACCAAAAAAGCGTTTAAGGCACTTTCCTCTCAAAATTAGTACATATTGGCGCCTGAGGCGTCCTTAGAAAAACTTCAGGGACAGTCAGCCAAAAATGGATATCTCAAAACAGTACAAAGGTGGAACCATTTGGGTCGACAGGGGTCAAATCTTTGAGGAGGTGCGGTTGGGGGGTGATGTTTCCGCTTCCACCCACACCCCTAAATCCGCTCGTGAACACTATCATTGCGTTGGAAAAGGATCAAATACACGATATCAAGATCTAAAAGCAAACTCTTTGCCACACGGTGGAATCCCTTATAGGCGAAGAACCGAATGGATGAAAATAAATTTCAGCCAATCAGATTTAAATATTCCAAAATTTGGGAAGAAAGCGTGAAAATCACAAAGAAAATAAGTTTTTCCAGGAATTTAGTTTTTTTTTGGCTGATTATTAAAACGGCAGAAAAAAACACTCACACTTTCACTGGCCACCGTCAAATTGGAACAGACTTTTTAACGGTTTTTTATAGAATTAGCAAAAGATGAACAGCAATTGGTACATTATATTTGTTTTCGGTTTTTGCCCCTGAGTTTTTTGCCCAATTGGTTTTTCGCCCTTGAGAATAGCCACCTTGGCTCTTTTCCAGTTTCCCCCTTTTCAAAATACCGAGTTTTATGTTTGTTTTACGTGTTATTACGGCTAAATGCGTGATGTTACGCTGTTAAGTATGAAGAACAAATCTGTTCAGAATTGTCGATTTAATCACCATGCCAAATTTCATTGCATTATGACAACGCTAAATAAGCTTTTCAAAATTGAATTTGAAAGGTGGGGGGGGGGGGAACTGGAAAAGAGCCGCCACCTTGAGTGAAAAATAAAATTTTTGGAAATTGTTTGAAATTCCACATACTTTGTAGATAAATTGACCAGTTCTGTTTTGTTGTTCCGACTTTCGGAGAAATTGACCAAATATTTGTGCCCGGGGTAGTTTTGATATACATATTTTTGAACAATTTTGAACAAGAAACTTCTGAAGGATTTTCTTTTGTAAAAATAGGGGGGTTTAAAGATTGCAAAACTAGACAGTTTGGCCAATTTATCCAATTTGGGACAGTTAACGCGCGGAGTATTTCGCGCTATCACCGCGGAGATTGAACTCGTCTTTTAAATCATACAAAATCGGCTAATTGTCAAACATTTTACGTTGGCAGGATAGAAAATTATCTTCTTTCTTTATACCGCGTTTGGTGGGATTATTTTTAAGAAAACTCAAAAAAAATTTCAAAAAAAAATTTCAATTATTTTTTTTCGTTTTTTTTTTGTAGAATGCATCTATATTCTTAAAATAACTTCTTCTCCCTAGACCTTTAAAGGCAGTTGGAATTTGCTGATTGAGTTGTCTTGTGTTCGTTTGATATAGTTTTCATTTGCATTGGTATAGTGCGAGCGATCCAGTGTTTTGTTGCCAATCCAGATATTAAACTTTCTATGATATGAATTTGTTCTCGGAAAAAAAAACTTTACTGACGCATTTCTGAACATTTTTTAATCTAAAGACCTTTAAATGCATACTATAGTCGTTACAAATGCCAAATTTAAAAAATTTTTGCTAGTTTTTTGCCTGAAATTTGCAACGTGAACGGCGAGTCGTCAGCTTCAGATAAAGATGAAAGAGAAAAAAACAACGAGAATGAGATATACGAAGAAGAACTAACCTCTTTGAAACTTTTTTTTGGTTTAAATACGCCAAAGTTTTTTTGATCAAATTTTGTTCTCTGATATGGCTATTATATTGGTCATTTACAATTTTTAGCTCAAGAAATTAATCTCTTTGTTTCAGTGAACATCGGAAATTGTCACGTGCGGGGCTGCTGATTCAAAAATAGGACTTATGAAACAAAATGAAACAAAATGAAGCGCCTTTGAAACAAAATGAAACACGTCTATGTTCTACGAGGATATCCGACATCATGTTCTACGAGGATATCAAAAAATTTGGGGTAAGTTTTATTTTCTATTATCTGGGACAAGATGGCATTGGACAAGTTGTCATCTGGGGCAATTTGGAATCGGACAAGTTGGGCTGGGACAAGTTGACTTGGGGCAAAATGACATGTAACCATTTCTGGTTACGCATTAATGGCGCGAAATGTATCGGCGCGTTAATTGTCCCAAATTGGCCAAAATTGCAAGTTTCAAACCCCAATAACTTTACAAAAAATGATCACAGGTAAAATTTTCAAATTAAAGCTCAGGACAACAATACCTTTTGAATGATGCTAGAAAAGTCCGTCAAAAACGGCTAGTTAAAAAGTCGAAATTTGTCTGAAGAAAAAAAACCCACCCACCCCGAGCAGAAATATTCCGTTACTTTCGTTACGAAAGTCGGAACAATAGTTGAAAAAAGATAACCATGATTTACTGCCAATTGCAAACTAAACTGATTAGAACTCACTCTTTAATCACCTTCTCATTTTTTTATTTTTAAAAACTAAAGCGCAAAGCAAATTCCAATTCCAAACGACGTGATCGTAGTTATCTGTTACCGCATAGATGTAGTGAATGTTGAAGACGATTCACATACAAAGCAACTGTGAAGATTCAGTACAAAAAAGTACGTTCAGAAATTGAGAGCGTGTCATAAATGTTTACATAAGATCAAAATAAATTTTTGAGATCCATAATGAGCGATATAGCTATTTTTGATTTATGGAAAAACTTGGTTTGGTTTATCTTAGTTTTCGGATCTTGTTAACTATCCCCCCCCCCCTTTTGGACCTTGTTAACTATCCCCCCTTTTGGACCCTGTCAACTATTCCCCTCTCCCCTTTGGACCTTGTTAACTATTCCCCCCCTCCCCCTTTTGGACTTTGTTAACTACCCCCCCCCTTTTGGACCCTGTCAACTATTCCCCCCCCACCCCTTTTTGGACCTTGTTAACTCCCCCCCCCTCTTTTGGACCCTGTCAACTATTTCCCCCTATGCATGTAATATTTATGACAAACATTTCGGTATAAAATATGCATTTTAAAACGTCAACAATTAAGTGGGCTTTCATTTTCGCGCGTTCGTATTTGTATTACTCACTAATTATATAAAACCCCAGTAAAAATTTTTAAATATATTTATTTTCTGAAAATTGTTTTAAGCAATTGAAAATGCGGCCACCAAAGTTTAATTTCTGAAATCGAAATAGGGGGGGGATAGTTAACAAGATCCTTTATTTCATACATTAAACATATTTTACGCGGCATTCAAGCTAATTTTTTAGTCAACACTGTCAGGCGCGGACATAGGACTTCCTCGAGTTTGAGGGGGAGTACGGAATTTCGAAAAAAATTGTTCAATTTTTTAGGTCCGCCAAATTGATTATCCGGGCTCCCCCAAACCAAAAGAAAAAGCCCCTGTTTTGGCAGATTTTTCTGCGCCAGAGGCTAAGTTTTTAGGTCGATAATGCCGTTTTTGTGCACTTTTTGGAAAAATTTTACCAAAAAAAATGCGTTTTTTTGGTCTTTATTAATTTTTAGGCCGCAGTTTTTGATTATGAGTGGTTATCTCGAAATTTCAATCTAACAGCAAAAAATTTTTTTCTATAAAGGCCGAGTTACAATGTTGAAGCATGTCAGCCGTAATTAGATAAAACTATAATTCAAATACATTGATTTTTTCGAAACTAACCACAAAAATATTAATTTAAGACGTTTTATTGTTTCTTTAAGAAGTTGGTTGATCGATTAATTTATGGCCCTGTACCACTGCACCGATTTTTATGTTTTTAAATGAAATTCTCATCATCTTCACAAGGCGTTGAGCCATAACAACCTGTAAATCAACTACAAGTGGGGAAAAATCAATTTCCCGCCGATTTGGACCGTGGAGGCTGTATGGCAAAATAGGTATGAGCTTGTGTGCCTCTTTCTTATATATGGCAATTGAGAGAAGCAGTCTGCTGCAAAATTAGATTACACTGATTTAACTGTATCAAATTTTGCTCAGAGCTCTCCCAATTCTTCAGCTATTCAACACGCGCCACGATTTCAACTCTTGCATCGATCAGATGAGTCAATTGCGAAAATACTATAGAATACTGTACGACAACTTTGCCCTTTGCTGCATGTCTTCACTCAAGTATCTCTCCAATGCTTCAACCCCGCACTATAGGTAAATCAATATGCACTTTTGTCGCCGCTTGCCGATGTTCTAACTCCAGCATTGATTGGTCCCATGATAGTTCTCGTATATTTGACCAAGTCATCACCGATGAATTAAAAAGATTTTTGTCTGTGTCTTCATCGACTATCCTGACAAAGGTTGCAGCAATGAGTTTTTCACAATTTTGAAACCCGAAAAAAATCATTTTTCAAAGTGACCTCTGTCCAACTGGCAACACACTAGAAAAGAACTAGAAATTGGAAAAAGTATGTTTTGTTTATGTGTGTGAGCGTTTAAGTGTGGGTGTGTGGGTTTGTGAGTGCGGTGAACCTAAATTTGATGAAAATCGGGGTAATGCTCTTACATTTTTTCTGCAAAGAGTCAGGGGCATTCATAAATGGAAATATTTTTTAGGCGGCAGTTTTCGATTAAGAATTATAATCTCGAATTTTCAACGAACAGCAGAAAATGTTCTGCTAAAAGGACCAAGTTACAATGTTGACGCATCTCATCCGTAGTTGATAAAACTATAATTCAAATACCTGGATCTTTTCGAAACGAAGAACACACCATTTAATGAAATGCGTCTTCGTGTTTATTTAAAAAATTTATTGAACAATTAAATTCTGGCTCTTTTCTACTTCAGCGAACCTTATTTTTTTTAAATGATTTTTTCATCATCTTCACAACGCGTTGAGCCATATTAGTAAATCAATTATAGATGTGAAATATTCATTTTTTCAATAATTGAGTTTGTGGAGGCTTTCTGACAAAAAAGTCGGAGCCTGCATGCCTCGATCATGTAAACTGATTTAACTTAATCAAACTTTTTAGAGCACTCCCGATTTGTCAAGCTTTCAATACGCGCCGAGTTTTGAACTCTTGCATCAATCAGCTGATACAATTGCGATTTTACTGTAGTATACTGTACGACACCTTCCCCCTGCCCTGCATGTCTTCACTCAGATATAAAGTCAATGCTTCAACCCCGCAGTCTAGGAAAATCAATATGCACTTTTGTCATCGCTTGCCGATGTTCTAACTCCAGCATTGATTGGTACCGGGATAGTTCTCATATAATTGACCAAGTCATCAATGACGAACTAAAAAGAACTTTGTCTATGTCTTTGTCGACCATCGTGAAAAAACAACTGCAACAATGAGTTTTTCACAAATTTAAAACCCGAAAAAAACTAAATTTCAAAGTGACCTCCGTCCAACTGGCAACACACGAGAAAATAACAAGAAATTGGAAAAAATTTGTTTTGTTTATGTGTGTGAATGTTATAATGTGGTAGTGTGGGTGTGTGAGTGTGTGAGTGCGGTGAACCTACATTTGATGAAAATCGGGGAGATGCTCATACATTTTTTGTGCAACGAATCAGGGGCAATCATGGTTGGACTGAATTTTTGAGCAGCCGTTTTCGATTATGAGTGCTTATCTCGAAACTTCAACCTAACCTCAAAAATAAAAACATTTCTCTGTTAAGACCAAATTACAATGTTGAAGCATGTCAGCCGTAATTAGATAAAACTATAATTCAAATACAATGATCTTTTTGAACCGAACAGCAAAATATTTAATTTAAGAAGTTTTATTGTTTCTTCAAGAAGTTGGTTGATCAACTAAGTACCGGCGCTTTACCACTGCGCAGAGATTTAAATTTTTAAAAATAAAATATCATCATCTCCATAACGCGTTGAGCAATAGTAACATGTAAATCAACTATAAGTGGGAAATTATTCAATTCCTCGCCGATTTGGACTATGAAGGCTGTATGGCAAAGAAGGTATGAGGCTGCATGCCTCTTTTTTATATATGGCAATTAAGAAGCGGAGTGTGCCGTAAGTTTAGATTCCACTGAATTAACTGTATCAAAAGCAGCTTAGAGCACTACCGATTTTTCAGTTTTTCAACACGCGCCCTGGTTTGAACTCTTGCGTCGCTCAAATTAGTCAATTGCGAAGTTTAAATAAAATACTTTACAAGAACTGTGCCCTGTCCTTGATGTCTTTACTCAGATATCTCTCCAACGCTTCAACCCCGCACTCTAGGAAAATCATTAAGCATTTTTGTCATCGCTTGCCGATGCTCTAACTCCAACATTGATTGGTCCCAGGATATTTCTCGTATAATTGACCAAAGCAACACCGACGACTTAAACCAAGGCAAAACTGACGTCTGTGTCTTTATCAACTATCCTGACAAAAGTTGCAGCATGAGTTTTTCACAAAATTAAAACCCGGAAAAATTGAATTTCAAAGTGACCTCCTTCCAACAATCAACACACTAGGAAAGAACTAGAAAATGGAAGAAATTTGTTTTGTTTATGTGTGTGAGTGTGAAAGTATGGGTGGGCTGGTGTGTGAGTTCGATGAACCTAAACTTGATGAAAATCGGCGTAATGCTTCTACATATTTTTTGCAAAGAATCAGGGGCATTCAATGTTGGACTTAATTTTTAGGCAGCCATTTTCGATTATGATTGAGATCTCGAAACTTTAATCTAAAAGCAAAAAACATTTCTCTATAAGGACCAAATTACAATGTTGAAACATTCCAGCCGTAATTAGATAAAACTATAGTTCAAATTTATTGTAAGACGTTTTACTGTTTCTTTAAGGAGTTAGTTGATCAATTAAATTCTAGCACTTTTCCATTGCACCCAAATTTAACTTTGTCAAATGAAAATTTCATCATCTTCACAAGGCGTTGAGTCATAATAACATGTAAATCAACTATAACTGGTAAATAATTCAATTGCTCGCCAATTTCGACTGTGGGGGCTGTATGGCAAAAAAGGGTTGATCCTGCATGCCTCTTTCTAATATATATAGCAATTGAGAGGCAGAGTCTGCCAAAAAATTGGATTCAACCGATTTAATTGTATCGAATTTTGCTTAGAGCACTACCAATTTTTCATCTTTTCAACACGTGCCACTGTTTGAACTCTTGCATGGATCAGATGAGTCAATTGCGAAATTACTATAGTATACTGTACGAAACCTTGCCCTGTCCTGCATGTCCTCACTCAGTTATCTCTCCAATGCTTCAACCTCGCTTTCTAGGATATTCAAGTTGCACTTCTGTCATCGCTTGACGATGTTCTAACTCCAGCATTGATTTGTCCCAGGGTAATTCTCGTATATTTGACCAAGTCATCACTGACGAAATAAAATGAACTTCCTCTGTGTTTCATCGAACATCTTGACAAAAAATGCAGCAATGAGTTCTCCGCAAAGTTAAAATCCGGAAAAATTAAATTGCAAAAGCGACACGGAACATGTTAGTTTTAGGACCTCCGTCCGACTGGCAAGACACTAGAAAAAACCAGAAATCGGAAAAAAAATTGTTTTGTGTTTGTGTGTGTGAATGTGTGGGTGTGTGAGTGCGGGGAATCTAAATTTGATGAAAATCTGTGTAATTCTCAGACATCTTCTCTGTAAAAAATTAGGGGCATTCATTATTGGGCTAATTTTCAGGCATCAGATTTCGATTATAACTGATTATCTTGAAACTTCAACCTAATTGCAGAAATTATATCTCTATAAGGACCAAGTTACGATGTTGAATCATCTCAGAAGTAATTAGATAAAACCATGTTTCTCTTGTTTTGATCTTTTTGGAACGAACACAAAACGTTTAATGTAAGACGTTTCCCACTTCACCGACCTTTAACTTTTTTAATTGAAATTTTTTTCCTCGTCAGATTGCGTTGAGCCATATTAACATGTTAATCAACTATAAGTGGGAAACACTTCAATTTCTTTCCAATTTGGTTTGCCGGGGCTTTATGACAAAAACAGCTATGCGCTTGAATGCCTGATTCACTGATGCGACAATTGAGAGGCAGAATCAGCCGCAAAATCAGATGTAACTTATTTTATTACATTGACTTCTGCTTAGAGCATTCCCGATTGATCAGCCTTTCGATACGCGCCATGGTTTCAGCTCATGCATCAATCAGCTGATTCAATTGCGAAAACAATCTAGTATACTGTACGACACCTTTGCCCTGCCCTGCAAGTCTTCTCTCTGGTATATCACCAATGCTTCAACCCCCCTTTTTATGAAAACTAATATGCTTCTTTGTCATTGTCTGCCTATATTCCAACTGCAGCCTTATTTGGTCCCACGATAGTTCTAGTATTTTTGACCCAGTCATCACCGGCAACGAGTTTTCACTATTGTAACACCCAGAAAAAAAATAAACTTCAAAACTGACACGAAACTGGTTAGTTTTAGGACCTCCATCAAACAGGCAACACACTAAAAAATAATAAGAAATTGGAAAAATTGTGTTTTGTTTATGTTTGTGGGTGTAACAGTGTGGTTGTGTGGGTAGATGAGTGCGAGAACCTAAATTTGATGGGAATCAGGTTATTGCTCAATCAGTTTTTTTTTTTTCAAAACTTTAGAAGTCTCCATTATTGGGTTTACACTTTGGCAGCATTTTTTGATTATATTTGATGATGTCAAACTTTAACCTTACAAGAGAAAATTTTTATCAATTAGAACCAGGCTACAAGTTTGAAGCATCTCATCTGTAATTAGATAAAACTATAAATCAAATACATTGATCTTTTTGATAGGGGCCTCGTCCAATTCTCAAAGTGGCCTCGTCCAACAGGCAGCACACTAGGAAAGAACTATAATTTGGGAAATTTTTGTTTTGTTTATGTGTGTGAGTTTGAAAGTGTGGGTGTGCGGATGTGTGAAATCGGTGAACCTGAAATTGAGGAAAATTGGGCTGGTGCTCATACATCTTTTAAGCAAAAAGTCAGGGGCATTCATGGTTGGACTCAAGTTTTAGGCCGCAGTTTTCGACTATGAGTGGTTATCTCAAAACTTCAACCTAACAGCAAAAAAAATTTCTCTATAAGGACCAAGTTACAATGTTGACGCATGTCAGCCGTGATTAGACAAAACCATAACTCAAATACATTGATCTTTTTCAAAACTAACCACAAAAAATTAATGTAAGAGTTTTTTTGTTTCTTAAAAAAAATTGGTTGATCAATTAAACTTTGGCTCTTTTCCTCTTCACTGACCTTTAACTTTTTTAAATAAAATTTTCATCATCTTCATAACGCATTGAGCCATAATAACATATAAATCAACTATAAATTGGAAATTTTTCAATTTCTTGCCAATTTGATCTGTGGGGGCTTTATGACAAAACAAGGTTGGACCCTGCATGCGTCATTTACTTATACGGCTTTTGAAAGGCAGAATCTGCCGCAAAATCAGATACAAACATTTTAACTATATCGAATTCTGCTTAGAGCACTACCGATTTATAAGCTTCCGGGAATGTCCTGAATTGAATGAAATAACATCAAGTTCATTTTCAGATAATGAGAAGCTAGGAGTTGAGGGAAAGTGTTGATCTATCTCCGATGGATATGATGTTTTTATCTGCTGAACAAATCAATTGTAATATAATCATTAAGTATTAGCCCTGCTTTTAGGAGTGACCTCGTTTTTTCGGGATACTGAGACCCAGCCATGAGCTCACTATTTTTGCATGTAACTAAGTTAATTTGTGCAGTTTGGCCGATAGCCTTAAACAGTAATGTACTTGTCGACCCGATGTTAATGGACCACACATTGAACTGGCTTTGGTAGAGACTGTTAAATGCTTGTGAAGCTGTGTTTAGACACTAGCCAGTCGTTTCATAACCTATCTTTTTTTCCCGTCGGTATGTACTTCCGGGCGAATGTGACATTTTTCAAATACTACAGTTCCCCCAAAAATCAAATCAAAGTTCTGAATATGACCGACTGGCACAATTTTTTTTTGGTGGAGAGAAGCAGGTCAAGCGTTCATCGAAGCAAATATGTTCTCATAGGGATCCAGGCTGTTGAAAGTCTCCCAATTCGTTTTTGGAAGATTAAAATCGCAGGTAAGGATATTGTGTTGATTTCAAAATGTTTACAAAAAATCCAAGAGATTTTGTATGTCATTGATGAAAATTTGAAATGGACTGTTGTCGGGGGGATTGTATATTACTACAAATAGTAACTTTTTTGTCCGCTTCTACTTCAACTAAAGTTAGCGATGTGATTAAAGACTCAGACAGGGTTTCAGTTGATATTCCCGTGTGTGGTATATTTCCTTTTATCCCATTTAAAAGGCCATCATATTTAGATACACAATTTTTACCAATCAATCTTTCAGCGCAATAAAGCAATCTTTCAGACAATGTTTCTCTTTTCTTCCTATTAAGTAAGATTTGGGCGTCCAATAACAAAACTTCAAATGTCAGTTTTAGCCAATTTTTATTGCTCTTTTCACCATCGGAAAAAATGTAATCGCCATTATAAACGCCATTATAAACGCCATTATAAACGCCATTATAAACTTATTGAATAGTGTGTTTTATGTAATGTTGTCTCAAATCTTGTGTGGACGGCCTCCAATGGGAGTTTTTGGGAAACAAGATTTTCTGACTGGATACTCGAGGTTTCATATATTCAAGGAAGCACCAACAAAGTACCTATTTCTTACGGATTCCCAAGCGATGTTCCTAGAAGCCGGAAACCTCAAGATCTTGTCGCTCCCTGGGGCCAGCATCAGGCACTTATACGACTATATTCCACCCGCAGGTCGCTTTGAAATCATCATACTTTTCATTGGAGGAAACGACCTCTTTGACGGTTTCGAGCTCTCGTCGAAAACTCCGCAAAAAGTTGCTCGAGATCTGATAGAACTTGCTAATTTTGCCTGCCAGAGAACCAGCAGCAGCGTCTTTGTCCTGGGAATTCCTGAGAGCGACGAAAATAGAGAAAGAGCGAGTGTAACGAACGATATCGTCAAAGCAAGAGCAGAAAGAATATCTCCTAGATTCAAACAAAAAATTGAGTGGAAATATCGAAGTGTCAGCAGTTTCACGTCTGGCAGACGCTTTTTCAAATTAGATAAAATTCACCTCAACAACGACGGTCTGAAAAACATCAAAAATCTAGTCAATTAAATTTTTTTTTATTCGAAATACAAAAAAGAAAAAACGACGCAGGAAACATGTAAGTTGTCAACTGCAAAACAAACAACTGCCACTGTAGCCATTTGTATCAACCACGCCAATAGAACAGTTAGTATTTTTTAGTATTAATTTTCCAAAGGTACCCTTAGGCACCACCGGTCATTCAATACTAAAACAAGTCCCGAAAATTTTACCAAAGGTACCCTTAGGTACCACCGGTGAGAACTTGTGTCCCTGTCCTATTTCTTCCAAAGGTGCCCTTAGGCACCACCGGTTGAAATAACAAACACCACCATAATGGCGGAAATAACATGCAAAAATTGCAATAGCAATATAAATGCAAGAGAGCAATCTTTTGATTGCATAGCTTGTGGATGTAGAATGCATCTGACAGCAAAGTGCACCAAACTTAGTAACAACGCATTGTCAGCTATAAAAGAATTGGGCATGAACATACTTTTACTGTGTAACACGTGTGTTTAGGCAAAGCAACAAAAAAAATAAAGTCACTACTGGCAAAACCAGATCCAGAGAACGAGAAGAAAATTGAGAAAAATGGAATATGAGATGAAAAAACTTAAGGAGACAATCTCCTCGGAAATTAAAAACATACTATCAAAACCAGCAAAACAACCAAAAATAAAATCAAATCAAAAAGAAACAAACTTAACCACATCCGACAAAAAACAATAACAAAAACCAGACTTTAGGAATAATGATAAAAGGAGTAAAAGAGAGCGATGCTAAGGATCCTAGAAAGCGCCAACAACACAATTTCTGCAAAGTACAAAAAATCCTGACTCATATAGAGGTTGAATGTAAATTTAACGACTGGATTAGACTAGGCCAAAGAGGTAATGATCGTGACAGAACGAAACTTCTCAAACTGCTGCCGAATGAATGGCTGAAACGGTTCATCTTATCATCAGCACGAAAACTGAAAAGCTATGGAGATTCAGTATTCATAAGCAAGGAACTAGCAAACGAAGAAACCGCGATAGAAAACGAATCTTTAAAGAAAAGAAGAGAATTTATAGATCAGGGGCAAAGTAAGAAAGACGTTACTGTAAGGGATGGCAAGCTATACAAAAGAGATGGAAACCAATGGATAGTGATATCGCCTAAATCTAAAACAACAGACAACAATTGACTAAGACAAAAAGCTAACTTACTACTCTATAATGTCAGAAGCATCTTAGAATATTCGGGAAGAACTCTCTTCTCGAATGGCATCCAATCTAAAAACGTCTACAATATCATTTGTCTAACAGAGATATGGTTAAATGAAAACGTGACGACAGGATCAATATTTCTTGACAAATTTAATATCCATAGGAATGACAGGCAAAGCGTTAACGGCAAAATAAAACACGGAGGTGTTATAATTGGGACGAAGCACGAAATATCTCACTTCTGCATACCCTCAACTTTCAATGACTGCCGAATAGTCAAGCTCTTGATCAAAAACCCCGTCATTATAGCTTGCATACTGTGCCACCAAAAGAAGCGAATACCACTGTCGTCAAAAACCCTATTGAGTTTTCTGAATTTTAATAAGCAAAAACAAATAGAATTAAACGTAAGAAACGTGATGACTGCTGGACACATCAACTTTGCTCAAACGGACTGGTCGACCCCAATCTCCTCTGATGAAGACGAACAGTCCTGGAAGCTCTTGTAGAAATTAACTTCGAACAAATGATAACGGGAAAAGAAAAAGTACAATTAGACGTTATACTCTTCAACCACCCAGTGTTGTTAATTCTCGTGAAAAAAGACAATAGACTCACATCTTTGTATAAAACGGATCGTCCTCCTTACCACGCAAAACTCAACCTAATTTGAAAAAATGATTACATCAGAGAAAAAAAAGTAAATGAACGCAATGGCTTCCAGGGATTCTCATTCTCGAAAGCAAACTGGGACGAAATAAATCAATACATCAATGAAAACCCATTTAACCCATACTGCTTTAAAAGTATTCGAAAAACAGTTGTAATCCCAGGTGAAGTGTACCTGGATAATCAGAGAGCTACATCAAATATCGATAAAGCCAATTTATTTAATAAAAATTTTCAGTCAGTTTTTAGCCACTCCCTCTATTTAGGCGAGAATAACCCATCTCATGAATGTAAAATAGCGAATCTCCATTTACCACAACGGAAATCAAAAAAATCCTTGAAAACTTGGATATCAACAAAGCCAAAGGACCTGATAACCTAGGAAACATTCTTTTGAAAAAAGTCAGCTGTTCTGCCTCTAAAAATCTGTATCTACGTTTTAACACAATTGGTAAAAAATGTGTTTTTCCGTCAACATGGAAAATAAGCGAAATTGTCCCTATCTTCAAAGAGGGAGACAAACAACTTCTCTCAAACTACCGACCAATAAGTCTGCTAATGGTTATCTCAAAGGTGTTAGAAAAATTAATTTTGGATGAAGTTATTTCATCAGTAAAATTTAGCATCTCAAACTCTCAACACGGCTTCCGACAAAAACGATCTACTGTTACAAACATCATTGAGTATCTCTATGAGGTATATATTTACTATGATAATATCGGAACAAATTACCTGGCTTGCCTCTACCTAAATTTCCTAAAGGCATTCGACAAGGCAAACCACGCAATGATAATTAAAAAAACAAGGAGCTTTGGCTTAACAGGACAATGTTTAAAGCTACTAAAAAATTATCTAACAGGTAGAAAACAAACCGTTCGCATTGGACAAGTAGTATTCGAGCCATTACCAGTACACAGTGGAGTGCCTCAGGGGTCAATTCTCGGACCTTTGATGTTTATTCTCTATATAAATTACCTACCAGATTGTGCAATGTCAGCAAGTTTTGGCTACGCAGACGATTGCAAAATTGTTTGCAACGACCCATTAATTTAAAATATCGATGGGAAGAGAAATTGGAATTTGTGTATGAAGAATTCTTTGGCAGTAAATGTGTCAAAAGTCAAAATTCTCAGTGTGAAAGGAAATGCAAAAGTTGAAATGAAAGGGACTGCTCTTGAAGAAACAGCAGAAATGAAAAATTTAGGTCTTATAATCACTAGCACATTAAACTGGACTGAAAATGCTACAAATAGATCTGCCTAAGTTCTGAAGGCAGTGTGCTCTGTGAAAAGAATTATCTCCAAAAGGCCATGAAATTAAAATCATACAAATCATATGTTGCACTTTTTGTAAGTTATGGCTCATCATTATGGAAACCCTCAAAAAGAGATCTCAAAATAATTGAAAGTGTACAAAAGAAAGCAACAGAATGGATATTGAGTCCAACTCAAGAATACAAAGATCGATTGATTTCCCTACATATCATTCCTCTGTCACTTCATCATGAACTACACATTCCACTGCTATTGCACAAAATCCCAACTAAAAAAACTGACCTAAAATGGAAAAAAATCAAAAGTGTTAAGAAAAAAGGACAAGCAAGGTATGCGAGTATGACAAATTACGAAAGCAAACAATTTCGACTGCAAAAATCAGAATCTGACTTTTTCCTGAGAGCCTGCAATATTACGAATGCCTGGAAAGAGTACCTCAAGTTCAATATTATGGAGCACGAAAACTTAAAAGAACTAATAACGAATGTTTTCTGGAGATATTTTAAAGAGAAACTCAACAAAAACTATCCATGCTCGTGGAGAATTGACTGCCGATGCATGAACTGTAAAAACATAAGAATACTAAACTTCATTTTCTTTCTTTATGATACCAATTCTTTTGCAGTCTACTGTTTGATAATTTTCATCGATTTGATCAAAAGTATTACAAAGTTCATCCTTTTCATGTTCAATCACTTTGAAATTTTTGTTCTCGTCTTCTTGTTTTGGGAATAAGTTCCTTAATACCATCAGTTTTTATTTGATTTAACTTATTCGAAATTTGTGGTTTAATTTCAACTTGTCTACTGGTGGGTTTTAATTGTTTTAATTCTATAACATCGCATTTTGTTTCAGATAGAGAAGCACTTATCTCATTTTTTTGGGGTTGTAATCTTTTTTCACGTAATTGCGAGACCATTTCTCTTGTCACACAGATAAAGTAGTCTTTCGTCATCTTGAAACGATTCTCAAATCTAAAAGCTAACCCCTCAAATGTTCTGCCGAGACGGCATCCACTTCTCGTTCTTTGGTAATGAATTCTTTGCAAATTTTTTGCGTATATTATTTATAAATTCTCTTGATAATCTGACGATACCGTTCCTCCTCAAATAATGTCCGATCAAACACATTGCATCATATGTAACAACCACCTACGCGGCCGTGGAATATGGTACACAACAAGCGCAATCTATATGCATGTAAAATGCAGCGGCCTTAACCAAGCCAGCGACCACGACGAAAATTTCAGCTGCATTCGCTGCACCTCCCTATTTACAGACAACATTACAACTGACAATCAAGCCCCTCCAACTCAACCTCAACACGCTCCTTCGACTAACGATCAAAATCCTGCCAATGCAAACAGCAACGAAACTATAACAGCCACACCCGACCCATGGTCAAATCCCACACCCGAACTAAAAGATAAAAAAAGAACAATCTACAGCCAAGTAGTACACTGGAAACCAGTCTTCATGATGCTCGCAAAAATAGAATTGGGTTTAACTTTATAGAAACTCTAAAAAGAACCCTCAACTCGTTAATTGAAACACAAGAAAACACATATGCAACACACGCAACAATGATATTCCCTCACCTCATGCTATGTAAAACCAAATCTTAGAGTGATGGTTCGAACTCTAAAACTATAGCAAGAAGGCTTAAGCAATGGCATAAGGGCAAATTGGACGAACTTTTTAACGAGGGAAAAGCGCTGCAAATGCGCTTGGCAAAGAGTAAGAAAAAGAAAGTAGAAACTGAAGCACAGTAATTTAAAAAACTAATGAACACCGGAAAAATATCGAGTGCTATTGCTAAAGTAATTGATACCTCCAAGGGAGTTCTTACATTCGAGTAAACCGTCAAAAGTCAAATTGTTGAGCAAATTTTCATCGAGAAACACCCATCCGCTGAGCCAGTAAACAGCAACTATATAGCATCTTGCTCGGAAGATACAATCCCTTTCCACTCATCCACGTTCGACCAAATAAACGCCCAGAAAATTAGGAAGGCTGCCATGACAACCCATGGTTCTCATGGACCGTCAGATCTGGATGCAAATGAGTGGAGATGCATACTAACGTACTTTGGTCAACAGTCAGTTGAAATATCAAAGACTCTAGCCAAAATCGCACAGAAAATATCGACAGAAATACTAATTCATGAGCTTCTTGACTAAGTCATCTGCAGAATAATAGGTAGAACGATCACGAAGTAGTGCTCAAAAAGCAAACTTTTGGTACCCGGATTGAATTACAAACTATGTCTTGGCCAAAAATGTTGCAACAAATATGCAATTCATACGCTTAGGAAGCAATACGAGAAAACAAATTCCGATGCAATACTACTGATAGACGCGGAAAATGCATTTAACCCCCTAAACCGGAACCTGGCTCGAAAAACATTGCAAATATATGCCCTTCGATACTACCAGCAATACAGATTTCATACTCTAATCCATCCAAACTCTTCGTAAATAAAAAAAGTTATCCTATCTAGAGAAGGAACCACACAAGGAGACTCATTAGCAATGGCAATGTACGGGCTAGCCACTTTTTTTTTAAATAAAACTAGTGAACAATAGCAGCCTAACACAGAAATGGTATGCAGACGATGAGAACGCAGTCGGTATTTTGAAAAGCCTGTGAAGAGTTCTTGGCAACATTATCAAACACGGAAAATATTTTTGATATCATGTAAAGACATCGAAATGCCAGCTCATTGTAAAAGATGAAAGATACAATTAGGAGATGAATGTATTCAAAAATACCAAAATTGAAATGAAGAAAGGGGCCAGACTACTTGATTCTGTCATAGGATCCGAGACTGATAGTAAAACTTTATTAGAAACTCAGTTAAAAGAATTTAATAAAATACTGAAAAAACTCGGCAAGATCGCGAAAACATCACCACAAAACGTGTACTCCTGTTACACCAAAGAGGTACAAGAAAAATTATCGTTCTTAGCTAGAACTACCCCCAATACCACAAAAAACATGCAGGCCTGCGGGAAGATACTGCAGGAAATTCTAATTCCAAATTTAATTGGTAAAGATAATATCAGTAAAACCAATCGAAGAGTGATGGTTCGAACTTCAAAACTATAGCACTGAAAATGGGTGGTCTAAATATCAAGCTACCTTCTGATTTTGAGAACTTTTCCGAATGGTCAATTAAAACGTCGTCAGTCTTAGACACGATGTTTTAATTGGAGAGTGTTGGTTCGAACTCCAAAATTATAGCACTGAAAATGGGTGGTCTAAATATCAAAATACCTTCTGACTATGAGAATTCTTTTAAAAGGTCAATTAAAACATCGTCAGTCCTAGATACACACGACCCATTAACAGCTACCGTATTTATTCGCCCATAACCCGCCCCCTCGTATAACCCGCACCCGCCTATAACCCGCACATAAATTTTCTAATTATATTGTAAAACCTTGAAAATACGATGTGTAAATTCAGAAAATCGATGCGATATCGATGCGATAATTAACAATTGGTATCAATTAAGTCATCCAGCAGTTCTTCATTATCCAGTTGCTGTAATTCCATAATGTCGTCGTCATCATAGTCTTTACTCGTCTTATTGGATAAGAAAAAATCTATACAAAAGTTGAAACACTTAAAACTGAATGAACAAACCAAAAGAGAACTAACATTTTGATCATCTTGAGCGACAATGAAAAATACGCACTTGAGTTGGCCTCCGAAAAACGAGCCTCAAACTGGTTAAATGCACTGCCTCTTTAGCAGATATAATTTTAACCTGAATAAATCTGAATTCCGGGATTGAATTTATCTCAGATATGGATGGGAACCAACCAACATTCCACTCACATGTGCATGTGGTCAATCTTTTGACCTTACCCACGCCCTTCACTGTGCAAAGGGTGGATACACCCACATGAGGCATAAGACTACTGAAATCAGAGATACCTTTGCCACCCTCATGAGCGAGGTTGCTTTGATGTTGAAATCGAGCCGGAACTTCAATCGTTGCAAGGCGAGAGCTTTGTCAACATTTCAACCACAACTGATGAAGACGCTCGACTAGATGTAAAAGCAAACTGATTATGGGGCTCAAGGCTTAGCCGAACCTTCTTTGATGTCAAAGCCTTCAACCCGCAAGCAAAAACTTCACGAAGACTAATGAAAGACGCCTATACTGAATCACTAAAAAACTCAAAATACCAACAGAGAGTTTTAGAAATCGAACAAAGCATCTTCTGCCCGCTCATTTTTGGCTGCACTTGTGGTACCGCACCAGCAGCTACTCGGACAATGCAGCGTATAGCTGAAAAACTTAGTGAAAAAAGGCATGAAAGCTACGCAGAAACAATAAACTATATAAGAACTAAGATAAGCTTCGCGCTGCTCAGGAGCGCTATTCTTTGTATACGGGGTTGCAGATCACTACGTAAGACATAATTCATAGACAATTCAATTAGTGCTGTTGTAGAGGAGGAGGGACGGTTGAGGTAAACAGGGCCCCTTTTATAATTTACCTTTAACGCATTAACGAGAAGTCTGTTTTTTTTTGTAATTTAGTTTTGATCAAGTCATTCTTGATGATCAAGTCACTCTTTTGATCAAGTCAGAATTCTGCTTAGAGCACTACCAATTTATCTGCCTTTCGATACGCGCCATGGTTTGAACTCTTGCAAAACTTAAATAGTAAACTGTACGTCACCTTTGCCGTGCCCTGCATGTCTTAACTCAGGTATCTCTCCAATGCCTCAACCCTGCGCTCTAGGAAAATCAATATGCACTTTTGTCATCGCTTGCCGAGGTTCTAACTTCAGCCTTGATTTGTCCCAGATTAGTTCTCGTTTAATTGACCAAGTCATCAACGAAGAATTGAAAAGAATTTCGTCGGTGTCTTCATCAACTATCCTGACAAAAGTTGCAGCCATGAGTGTTTCACAAATTTGAAACCCGGAAAAAATTGAATTTCACAGTGATCTCCGTCCAACAAGTAACATACTAGGAAAGAAATAGAAACTTGTTTTGTTTATGTATGTGAGTGTGAAAAAATGGATGTGTGGGTGTGTGAGTGCGATGAACCTAAATTTGATGAAAATCGGCGTAATGCTTCTACATATTTTCTGCAAAGAATCAGGGGCATTCATTGTGGACTTAATTTTTAGGCAGCCATTTTTGATTATGATTGAGATCTCGAAACTTTAATCTAAAGGCAAAAAACATTTCTCTATAAGGACCAAATTACAATGTTGAAACATTCCAGCCGTAATTAGATAAAACTATAGTTCAAATTTATTGTAAGACGTTTTACTGTTTCTTTGAGGAGTTAGTTGATCAATTAAATTCTAGCACTTTTCCATTGCACCGACATTTAACTTTTTCAAATGAAAATTCCATCATCTTCACAAGGCGTTGAGTCATAATAACATGTAAATCAACTATAACTGGTAAATAATTCAATTGCTCGCCAATTTCGACTGTGGGGGCTGTATGGCAAAAAAGGGTTGATCCTGCATGCCTCTTTCTAATATATATGGCAATTGAGAGGCGGTGTCTGCCGCAAAATTAGATTCAACCGATTTAACTGTATCGAATTCTGCTTAGAGCACTACCGATTTTTCATCTTTTCAACACGTGCCACTGTTTGAACTCTTGCATGGATCAGATGAGTCAATTGCGAAATTACTATAGTATACTGTACGACACCTTGCCCTGTCCTGCATGTCCTCACTCAGGTATCTCTCCAATGCTTCAACCCCGCACTCTAGGAAAATCAATTTGCACTTTTGTCATCGCTTGCCGATGTTCTAACTCCAGCATTGATTGATCCCAGTATAGCTCTCGTATATTTGACCAGGTCGTCACTGACGAATTAAAATGAACTTCGTCTGTGTTTTCACCGACTATCCTGACAAAAGTTGCAGCATGAGTTTTTCACAAAGTTAAAATCCGGAAAAAATAAACTTCAAAAGCGACACGGAACATGTTAGTTTTAGGACCTCCGTCCGACTGGCAAGACACTAGAAAAAACCAGAAATTGGAAAAAAAGTTGTTTTGTGTTTGTGTGTGAATGTGTGGGTGTGTGAGTGCGGGGAATCTAAATTTGATGAAAATCAGTGTAATCCTCAGACATCTTCTCTGTAAAGAATCAGGGGCATTCATTATTGGGCTAATTTTTAGGCATCAGACTTCGATTATAACTGATTTTCTTGAAACTCCAACCTAACTGCAGAAATTATTTTTCTATAAGGACCAAGTTACGATGTTGAATCATCTCAGAAGTAATTAGATAAAACTATATTTCTAATATTTTGATCTTTTTGGAACGAACACAAAACGTTTAATGTAAGACGTCTTATGGTTTCTCTAAATTGTTGGTTGATCAATTAAGTTCTGGCTCTTTCCCACTTCACCGACCTTTAACTTTTTTATTTGATATTTTTTCCTCTTCACAATGCGTTGAGCCATATTACATATAAATCAACTATAAGAGGGAAATACTTCAATTTCTTGCCAATTTGGTTTGCTGGGGCTTTATGACAAAAACAGCTATGCGCCTGCATGTCTCATTCACTGATGCGATAATTGAGAGGCGGAATAAGCCGCAAAATCAGTTATAACTTATTTTACTACATTGAATTCTGCTTAGAGCATTCTCGATTTATCAGCCTTTCGATACGCGCCATGGTTTGAGCTCTTGCATCGGTCAGCTGAGTCAATTGCGAAAATACTTTGGTATACTGTACGACACCTTTGCCCTGCCCTGCAAGTCTTCTCTCTTCACCAATGCTTCAACCCCCTTTTTAGGAAAACTAATATAATTTTTTGTCATCGTCTGCCTATATTCCAACTGCATCCTTGGTCCCACGATAGTTCTTGTATTTTTGACACAGTCATCACCGGCAACGAATTTTCACTAGTGTAAAACCCGGAAAAAAATAAACTTCAAAACTGACAAGAAACCGGTTAGTTTTAGGACCTCCATCAAATAAGCAACACACTAGAAAACAAATAGAAATTGGAAAAATTGTGTTTTGTTGATGTGTGTGGGTGTAAAAGTGTGGTTGTGTGGGTAGATGAGTGCGGGAACCTAAATTTGATGGAAATCAGGGTATTGCTCAATCAGTTTTTTTTGCAAAACATTAGAAGTCTCCATTATTGGGTTTACATTTTGGCAGCATTTTTTGATTATTTTTGACGATGTCAAAATTTTAACCTTACAGCAGAAAATGTTTATCAATTAGAACCAAGCTACAAGGTTGAAGCATCTCATCTGTAATTAGATTTAACTATAAATCAAATACATTGATCTTTTTGAAACGAACCACACAACATTTAATGTAAGCCGTCTTTTTGTTTTTTTTTTTAATTGATTGATCAATTAAATACTGGCTCTTTTCCACTTCACCGACCTTTAACTGTTTTAAATGAAGTTTTTGTCATCTTCACAATGCGTTGAGCCATAATAAAATGTAAATCAACTATAAGTGGGAAATATTTCATTTTCTCCCCAATTTGGTCTATCGGAGCTTTATGACAAAGCAAGGTATGAGCCTGCATGCCTCATTCACTTATGTAGTGTAGCGTACCCATAAATGGCACGCTATTGATAGCCATGAAATAAGTGCTATATTAGAAATTGATGTCATAAATTATTAATGTTAAAATCCCAAGCATGCAGTTGAACAAGTTAGTGTTTATTAAAAGTAAATAGTGAGTTATTAGTTGGGACATATTATTGAATATCGAGCTAGCTGAAATTAATAAAGTTTACTCACCAAAGTTAAATTCAAACAGCTGAGAAAGTGATAGAGATAGAATCCATGCTGTCGGGGCCCATGCGTCCGTATTGAGATACTGCTAAATCAACTCCAGTTAATAACATGCAATAACATCTAGAAACCATGCGGGTTAATTAATAAAAGCAGTGCATTACATGGTGATAGTTCGCGAACGACAGTACAGTGACAATCTCCACTCATCCAGCTAGACGAAATCCAGCTAGACGACATCTTGAGGGCGAGCTGAAACAGTAGATCAAGCGCAGCAACTGTGTCAAATCAGAAATGTGAACTTACTAATGAGTGTTTTGTGATTCTGTCAATTGAGGAAACTACATTCAAGTGAAGTAACTGGAAAACTCGAGAACTTTCGTCTCTACAAACTTGTAGGTCAAACTATTAAGACTCTTGTGCTATATATTAGTGAGAAGTATTAAATTGGTGTGCGCTCAAATCAAAAAACATTGAAATCAATCATGATCATTGGAAATCATTGAAAATTGGAGGAGCGTAAATGCAGTAGATTGAAGCTTAAAGACGGAAAACTCTAAAATCGAAATCAGCATTAGCATTGAATTAGCCTTACTAACAATTTTAACCGCGCTGTGCTAAAATATCAGCTTTTTTGTGATAAAACCAACCCAGTTCGTTCATATAAATTTTATAAATTGTTCAAACCTAACTGAAAACAGACTGAAAATCATAAAACTGTAAATGGCGCACGCTCAAATCTCAGTTAACCCGTACGGAGGGACGGATACCGAAGATTTTTCACAATTCGAACAACTCTTCAACGGATTCATCGGAGTCGCAGGCGTATTACCGGCTCAACAAGCGAATTTTCTACAACTCCACTTGCGTGATAATGCACTTCGTTTCTACCAGACATTACCAGATGCGACTAGAGCAAACGTAGTCGACAGCTTAACAGCGTTGCGCGATCATTTCAGTAATCCGCAACTCCAAGAAGTCCATGTCTTGAAATTGGAACAGCAAAAATGCGACTTAAAGAAGGATACGCCAGAAAACTTCTTGGTGACCTTACAGAAAAAAGCGCAAAAAGCGTACCCAACGCCAGAAATACCAATTCCTGACCCAATTGATGCAGCAGCTGTCAATGCCGCATTAGAAGCAGCACGACATGCCAGAGAAACTGCACATCGTCAAGAACGGTTGGACGCAGTAAGGGATCATCGAGACGCACAAATTCGAAGACTGTTTGTAAAAGCTATGCCTGGATGGCTTCGTGCAAAGCTCATGGAACAGCCTGCGGGTAACACGGTACAAGACCTTTGTATGTATGCAAGGAGACAGCTGGTCATCCGAGATATGTGCAGAAAAGAAGATTATCCAGAGGATGGATTTAACGAAATAAGTGAGACTGTGTCTGATAATCTTATCAGCGCCTTATCGAAGCTTACTGCAACGCAAGAAGCTATGGAGAAGCAAGTGAACGAAATTCGAACTCAAATGAACGATAGAGATCGTCAAGAAGCATCGACATCCGCACAGCGATCAACAAATCAGCAAACGCAACAACAACAACAAGAACAGCAGCATCAGCAGAATCGTTTCCCAAATAATAATAGTGGTTTCCAACGAGGATTTCGTGGAGGAGGTAGAGGTTACCAGCCGAGACAACCCTACTCCGGACAATACACGAACGAATACTCACCCAGAAATCATTATAGCAGGGGGAATAATAACTTTAGAGGTCAGTACCTTTATCAAAACAACTTCAGATCCGGATACCAAGGAAGAGGAGGAAACTTCCGAAGTCCTTACCCATTCCCCCCTGGGAATCAGCAGCAATGGCCTAGGAGACCATCGAATTACCAGAATCAGAATTACCAGAATCAGAATTACCAGAATCAGAATTACCAGAATCAGAACTACCAGAACCAGTACCCACAATCGAACCACTTCCAACAGCAGTCAGTCAACCAACAGCAAGCAACAAACGTTGACATTCAAGCCCCAAACGGCCCGTATATGCCCGTAATTCGATCAACCCCTGTGCTCTGCGATACATGTGGTTACCCTAACCATACCGCCAGTCAATATTATATGAGACCAAAACCTCAAGGAAGGGGACAATCCTTCCCATTCCAAAATCAGTCAAAAAACGAATAGCGCCACCGAGTCAAGAGTCAGAACGAAAAACCGAAATAAACGATACCAAGCAAAAAACACCTAAAGCTAAACCGAAAAGACGCCGAAAAAACATAAAAACCTCAAAACGTTCACGATTGAATAAATTGGGGAAAAATGAAGCCGAAAATAGTAATTCCAATAAAAAGCTATCAAATGTATTTCCACACGAAATACTTGATTTATATGCTGTTATACCGGAAAGCGACAAAACACTTTCTTATGTCAAACTTCAATTCGCACCCAAAACCTTTAGGCGCGCCCTGGTCGATACAGGAGCGTGTGCAAATGTTATATCACAGACAAATTTCAACGACCTTAAAACGGATAAATTCTTATATCAAGAAATAGTGACACAAAAGTCGAAATTGAAACGAGTACGAATGGCCGGAGGTCAACTTGTACCAATAGAGATCGAAGCAACAATATGTTTCAAAATTGCAGCAAAAACGTTCACGGAAATTTTCCTTGTGTTACCAACAGCGAATTCAATGATACTAGGAAACTGTTTTTATAAAAAACACGACGTACAAATTTGTCCGAAATATGATCTTTTGAAATTTCCCGATGTAACAATTCAAATAAATGAAATCAAAACCCCAAGTTCTAAACGACATAAAAAACAAGCGCTCCGAGTACCAGTAATCCTTTCGAAAAAATACGTTATTCCGCCGCAGAAAACGGTGCTTTTAGAGTGTTTTACCGAGATCGACATTAAAAATACTATCGGAACAGTTGTACCAGTCCCCGAATTTGAAGACGAATCCAATATTGCGCTAATGTCATCAATCAGTGAGACTACAGATGATAGCAAACTGTATATTTCAGCACTTAATGTAACCGATCATGTAATAACTTTGCCGAACAAGAGCACAATCGCAAATTTTTCGATCTTAACATCAACAGACATGAAAAATATCATCCCGATTGACCCACAAACGTTGGCTTTAGCAAAAATGACCAACCCGGAAAATGTGAAACATGAAATCAATCAGCTCATTCAAGTGAATAAATCAAATGACGTGAAACCTATCAAACCAAAGCCAGAGTATGAAAAATTTTGGTTCCCGACACCGGAAACGTGTGAAAACCCTAACATTCTTACCCCAATTCAACGGGAGATCTATGACCAGATCCTCCATTTTAAGAATCTTGAACTTTGTGAACCGAAATCAAGTGACCATGATAGATTGACATTTCTAGATCAATTCAATTGGGAAAATTCCGTGTTGACAAATGAGCAAAGGTCACAAGTGGAACATTTACTTGTTAAATACTCGGATATATTTGCCAAACATCGATTTGATGTCGGATACAAATCGGAATTGCAAATCAAACTAACACCGGAACACCAACGACCTCTGTACACACAAGGTCCGCCTACGCCAATCCACCTACGAAAAGAATTAACAATTGAACTTGCACTTATGCATTACTTTGGCCTTATAACGACATTATCACAATCAAAGTACAGTAGCTCACCGAAAGCCATCAGGAAAACTCCGCATGCTTATTGATCTAAGAAGAATAAACCATTCGCTCAAGAATGATTATTTAAACACGAACTTTCCAATCTCAAATATGACAGATGCCTCAAATCATTTTGCCGGAAAGAACTTGTTTACAAAACTTGATTGCTCACAAGCATACCATTGTGTACAAATGGCAGATGACATTTCGGTTCAATTGTTGGCATTTAACTTTTCATCACGAACTTATGCATACAAATGCCTAGCGCAAGGTCTAAATAAGTCAGTAACGGGTTTCAGTTCATTCATTCGGCACTACTTAGATCCATGCCTAGCAGGGGATATGTGTACACAGTTCATGGATGATATAGGAAGTGCAGTGCACACGTTTGATGAACTAATTCCGAACTTGTCAAAAATCTTTGAATGTATTCGAAAATCAGGACTCAAATTGTCCCCAAGTAAATGTGAAATAGGTACGCAAAAAATGAAATTTCTAGGAAACATCGTAACACCAGCAGGAGTCTCACCAGAAGAGACCAAAATCCAAAAATTTCTACGTAATATCAGAATGCCACAAACAGCGAAGCAAGTTAAGAGACTAATCGGCTTTGTACAGTTCTTTAGGAACTATATGCCTAGCCTTGGTGATAAATTGCTACCGTTTTACAAGCTACTAAAGCAAGATGTTGAATTTCGAATTTTAGATGAACATCGCAAAGGTCTCGAAGTTCTTAAACACGATCTTTTGCAAGCAACAACCATAACGTTAAGACTACCAAAACCTGACTTACAATATGTGATCCTTTGTGACGCGAGTTGCCATGGAACAGGATTCGTCCTCATGGTCGAAGATTATGTAAATACAGAAAATAAAGGCAAAACAAAGAAGTATGCACCTGTTTCTTTTGGATCACGACTTTTTAACGAACCACAGCTCAAATTCTCGATTTACTATAAAGAATTCCTAGCCTTATATTTTGCCCTAGATCATTTTGCACATTTCATATGGGGCGCCTCAAAACCCGTTATAGTTTTGACAGACAACAGAAGTCTAACGTCATTTTTTCAATCGAAATCACTACCACCATCAGTTTGGAACTTCCTAGATCGAGTTTTAGCATTTAATATTGGCATAGCACATATACCAGGCAAAGCAAATCATGCAGCCGACTTTTTATCACGCATGCAGACTGACCCGAATGCATCTCTTTCCCTACGCTTAACAGATAAAATACCGGTCCGCGAATTACATATTGATTCAACGGCAAAATTACCGGATGCATCACTCAATTCGATAGAGATAAAAGAGGCATTCTCCGACCAAGTAGTAATGACCAATGAAATACGCCAACAATTAGAGTCGCTGGGTCTTCTTGAGACTTACATGCTAAAACAAAATAAAATCGAAAATTCTGACGAACTGGAGGCGCAAGCGTTTGTACGATTAGTCGGACCAACAATATCAGCAATTGATTACCCAGACCCTGCAGACTTATTTTCGGATTTGAGTGACAGAAGCGAACCACTGGATCTCAAACTTGAGCAAGAAAAAGACCCTGATATTCAGGAGGTCAAGAACTGGATAACCGAAAACAAGATACCAGATCTGAAGTATGCTAGTAGCCGACGGAAAAAATATGCTAAACAAATCAACCGACTCGAACTCAAAGACGCAATTCTTTATAGAAAACTTTTCAATGACACTGGACAAGTTAAGTACCTGCAATACTGTCTACCGAAGCACCTGTGGCAAGAAGTTGTGTATCGCCTACACAATTCGCCTAGTGGTGGACATATTGGCATGGGAAGAACATTGGAGGAATTTAGAAAACGATTCTACTTTCCAGGATTCACAGAATTTTTCGTGAACATAATAAGGAATTGTCTTACTTGCTTACAATTGAAAAAATCTTCGAGCAGGTACCAAACACCGCCGTTGCAACCGATATCTTCATTGCAGTCATTTCCAGGAGAAATGATGCAAATTGATATCGTAGGACCATTCCAGTCACCAGTGTATAAATTTGTCCTAACGGGAATCGACGTATTCTCTAAATACCTTTTCGCAATGCCACTTACGAATGTGTCAGCCGATACGGTTGCAAGAGAACTGACCAAAATCTTCTTTACTCATTGTTACGTACCGAAACGAATTCTAGCAGACCTCGGAACAACGTTCACGTCGAAATTGATGCACGAACTTGCATCGCTGTTGGAAATCCAAGTGAGCCATGCTACCTTAAAGCATCCACAGACAATTGGACTTGTTGAAAAATCCCATGGAGCACTCAAAAGGATCCTTAAACTCAATACAAACGAACAATGGTCTGATTGGCATAAGTACGTTCCATTAGCAACATTTATTCATAATACATCGTACTATTCATCAATTGGATGTAGCCCTAGTGCAATCTTCCATGGACGAGACCCAATCAAACCTTTAGATCTTCGATTTTCAACCAAAGCACTAGAAGCAATCTCAGTCGAATCAGATTTTGTAACCGCTCTGCAGGATGCAATGTTAGAGAAGTTCAAAGAGGCTAAACAAAATATAATTGATGCATACCAACGCTATCGTGGATATTACGACCAAAAAGCATTAGCACAACCACTCAATCTTCACGCATTCTGTTTACTTCTTAACCCGAAACTGACAACTCAATCCGAATTCGGAAGCCATTCCAAACAAGTCTGGATACCACTTTATCGAGTCGAAAAAGTACTGACAAATTCGAATTATCTTATAAGAAAAGTTGGAACTATTTATACACAATGTGTTCACCGAATTCGATTGAAACCAATCGTGCCTCAGCAAGCACCAGATGATTTGGAGAATCTTGACCCGACCACGTTTATGACAGACCCCTCGCTGAGAAAGTATCGAGGCGAACCGGAACTTTTTGACGAATGCATACCACAATTACTCGAAGATTTTCATAACCCTACAACGGAGGAGCCGTCGCAGATTCAAGGTCCATCAAGTGTACAGCTATCCGTGCGACTAGGAGCAGCACCAGGTCCTGTAGTACCACCACCACCACCGCCGCCACCAGTTGTTCCTGCGCCACACACAGTGGTAGCACCAGCGATACCCATCGTGGCACCACCACCTGCAGACGAAGCTAACGAGCAGATCGATAATGAAGATCCACACCGCGATATCCAGTTTCCAGACCCGGATGCACAGCCAAACAATGATGATACGCTCAATCTTGATTTGCTCTTCCAAGAACAGGAGCCTATACAAACAGAAAACCAGAGACCTCAACGACAGGCCGCGTTTGAAGCACGTGACAGAATTCACGCCCAACAAGTACAATTTAATAAACGTGTCCAGCATCGTGAAATCACACCACCACCGTTAATAGTACGACGATACGGAATGCGAACGCTCGGAGGACATGAAAAGGCACCAACCACATTTACGTCACGACATAACGCAGCGGCGCGAAAAAAGTCGATCCAAGAACAAGCCGCTATCGCAAACGAAAACCTAAGTTTAAATCGCGAAGAAAAAGGAAACGTGATAAAAAATAGTGTGAAGCGTGCGAAGCAGTCATTATTAGGACACCGACGTAGCGAAAACCGTAATGACCAAACAGAGGATGGACAAGGACCATCTACTCTAAATTCAATCGAAACACCGACGAACATTGTCATCGGAAGTGGTGATATCCTCAGATTCCCTGGCGCAATTGCACACTGCGTATCGAGTGATTTCGTAATGGGCAAAGGATTAGCAAAACAGATCGTAACGGCCTACCCCGAAATAAAACCATCACTTTCCTCTATCGAAAACCCTCAAATAGGATTCTCGATCGGATATTTTGAGCCATCTAGGGACAGATACATCTACAATTTAGTCACGAAAAAACTGTATTTCGAAACACCCTCATATTATCATCTATCAGTGAGCCTATGTCAATTGCGAAGGCAACTTAATCGTCACGGAATTAAGCAAGTAGCATTACCGAAACTTGGATGCGGACTTGACGGACGGAATTTTGAACGCGTTTATCGGATGATATTGGACGTTTTTCTGTTTACGAACATTACAGTCTACCTGTAAGTGTAATATTAAACCTAACCTGTCTATTACGCTGCCCCCACAAATGATGAGACAGACAGTTCGAACGACTTCAGGAAGAAAACGACACAGCCATGATGAAAATGATGAACATGATTAGTCGTCTCTTCTTGAATTCTAGAACAAAAATGTAAAATGTCATTTTGTGTATACGGTCAAGCGATCATGTTACAGCACATTGGATGACACCATCTCCATGGCATCACTCCAAAAACCACCACTCAAACAGTTCATTGAAGAGTTATAATAAATGAAAAAAGCGTTTTACTGCGAAAATTATGGAAAATTCTCAAAATATCTTGAATTGATGCGCAAAAGACTTAACAAAATACCTGAGCAGCCCGTATAAACTCCCCCCGTTCAATTGGGTGGTTACTGGGACAGCAGCAACATTCACCGAGATAAAAAGACGGAAAAAACTAGATAAAAACGCTAAAAAATGAAAATTTGAGAAAAAGTGACTGAATAAAAATAGTCGTAAAGTCCTTAAAAATAAAATCAGACACGCTTACTGGGGCCGTACGCTCACACTGCACAGCGACCAAACGGACATTGTTAAAATGAGTGCAGGAAAGCGAATTTTGACAACACCTAATGCCCAGAATATCGGAAAAACCGGAAAAAACACGAAAATCCCCGACTTTGAAAATCGATAACTTCCGAAAAAATAACTTTAGGCCGAAAAACTCTTCAACAACGGTAGGTTATCGACCCTTCCCCGTCGATCTAGCATGGTTAGAACAAAACTGAGAAAGAAAAATTTTTTTTTCCGCTCCCATGCATATGACCATATTTTGAAAAAATATCCGCAAAAAACACACATGCTGACTATCGTAGACCAAGCCTAACAGTCTGAGATTGCGTACGGGAGCTCTAGAAACCCTCACGAAGCAATTAGAGCAACATAAAGACTAAACTATACACAAATAAAATGAAAATGGCAGTTTGAATCTGATATGCGAAAATTTACGGGAATGAGTTTTTACTCAGAGTCCTCTGCGGACCCATAGTCGACCAACGGGCCACCACGGAGCCTTTTACGAGCCTTGGGCTCAATCTCGCCGCCCACTTTGGACGCGTTAAACTTGCCAGCCGAACTAAACGAGATATATGGAAAAAAAATTTGAACGAAAAACGACGATAATCACGCAAAACGAAAACGCTAAAGACCATTAACGCACCTGTTTTCGGGCACATCGATTAGGGGCTCAGTATGGTAAGGAGCGCCAATTCTCTTACATGACGCTTGCAAGAAAATGCACCCTCTCGAACCAGCGACTTCATCGCTGCAGGCGTACCGGAACCAAGCACCGTCATGTTCATATTTCCAATACACCATGATGTCTACTTCGAGAAAGACGGCGGCACCAAGGAACTATAAAAACGATTAACTACTAAAAAGGAGCAAAATGAAGGAACCAATGCCCAATTAACGAACACATGAAGTATATCTACCCAGTGATCGCCTACAGCCAGTTCATTGTTCATGTAGTAGGTTATCTCGAATATGTTCGGGACATATCCGATTCGGGCCTCGCAAATATCACGGAAATCCGACTGCAACATTCGTCTCCCAATCAGCTTACGGATTGGCCGACACTTATCCTTTGCTGATGAATTTTCTGAAACATGAATATCAAGAAAAAATTTCGAAACAAAATTACATTTTCCGAAAAACAATGTGTTGAAACTATGATATTACTTGATTTTGTCCCCACTATCGCGTAAAACAATGAGGAGAACACACAGCGGCTGGCGCCCTCCGCATTAAGGGACGATTCGGGGCCGTTCGGGATGCCAGGGACGAACATCACAGTCGGCAGCCCGTCCATTTTGTTGCCACGGAACTTATAGCCAAGTTCCTCGCACAGGCTTCTTTTGCGTTCTGTGCCAAGTGCCCTACACTTAACGTTCCCGGCTGAATAGTACTTGATAAAGCATTTGTGACAATTACGCAGAAATCTAAATCCAAGAACTCAAATTTGAAAAAAAAAAAAAAATCGGAAGGAGAACATTGTTTTTCGCGATACTAACTCTTTCACACCAGCCGCCATCCCACCTAGATGCATTGGCACGAAAAGACCCTTTTTCCTCGCACATGTAACCAAGGTTTCAATATCCTTCACGTGCTCGGGCTTCGACCAATGTAATCGGTGAAGGGCACGTGCGATATCCTCCGGAGTCGCCAACTTTAAGCTCGTCCTACGGTCCACTACTCTCCCATCATCATCTAGTCGAAGGGATCGACTAACTGACCGCAAATACTCCATTTCCTGGCCAGTGTATTTCGTTAGCGCATTGCGATCTTTATTTAAGAAAAATTGCAAAGCCTCCAACTGTAATGATTCCATTGTTCAATTAATCTGAAGAACAATTTTGCTGATTAGATTGAGCATTTTGTAAATTTTGATCTAAATGGCACATCGTCAAACGAAGCACCAGTTCGCATTTCATCAAATTCAGCCATTTACCAAGGAGTGTCACTAGTTTTAACCGGTGGCACCTGAAGGTACCTTTGGAAAAAACTAGAAACTTTTCTTACAGTAGTTACTAATCATTTGAGAAAAGTCACCTATAGCCGTAAAAGCCATCAGATGCCCTCTCAAACGAATAACCGGTCAACTCAAGCACAACACCCTGTGGTTCCTGAGAAGGAGCCCTGCGGATGTTCTACTCAAGTATACGACCGATCACGAAAATCGAATTTTAATTTGAAATGAACGAGTCAACATGAAATCATGAAATGACGAATGATGTATACTTGCCAAAACAGAAGAAAAGTTATCTAAAGCAAAAAACCTAGGTTGAACGCACACCAATATATATATTAGAGTTCGGAAGTTTAAAATTCGAAAAGGAAGCAAAGAAGTAAATTAAACTAAACTAAAACAAAAACAACCTGCCTATACGGCTAATTCTATTGAGAGTTCACGTAACTCAGTTTTATTTTGTTTCTACTTCACCGCCGGCGAAAGAGCACACACCCGACAACAACAAGCAGCACCCAGGCTACGAAGACGGCCACACACACAAGCCAGGGCCCAGCAGCCTCACTCTCCGCCAAGGGAGGGCACACAGCAGAACGCTGGGACCACAAAGGCCCAGCGGCAGAAACAACGTAACTGCCATTACGGCAACAAAACACAGAAGTGTTGCCAAAAGCAACAACAAAGCACATTTTTCAACAACTGAAAAAATATCTTAGTTAACATTCAGACCAACTCAAGTACATTTTACCTGTTGACACTCAATTTAAAAGAGTTTAAAGCTAAAACAAACAGAAAGCAGTTATTCACTTATTGTCTACTTATACAAACTTACACATGCATGACTTGAATTTTGACACTTGTACCATTCTTAACCCTCTAACACCTGCTCCACAGCGGACATCACTTCGGCCGGTACGCGCGAACTTAGGGATGTTATCAACATATTGTTGAGATCGGCGAAGAACAACGTCACGTGTGGAACTCCGTATGACGTCAAGGATGCATAAAACACCCAATCGTCCAAATACCTAGCCAACACATTTGCCAACCTGACTTCTAAATCCCATATCTTGTCCATAATCAAATCTTCAACGGCCTCAGACACATTTTTTGGAAGATCGTCCACCCAAAAATCAATTATGAACTGGGCACGAAGTTCTAGAGCCAATTGGAGCTGCATTTTTATTTTCAGTCAAAGCGGCGATGTTAAGTTCAATCAAACTGGCGATATTCAAATATAAAGTTCAAGATTTATTTACAAACAACCAAACAAATAAACCCGATAAACCATTGTTAAAGTAAATGTCACCGAAAACCATATTTCTGCCAATTTGGAACGATCACCAAACATCCTGTTCATTTGGTACAATTTGGCACAAAGTAAATGCCACGACACCCACCAAATGGATTCGACAAACGAATTATATTTTGACAAGTTTGACCTGACGACAACCGAACAAAATATAAGCCTTCAGAAATTACTATTTTAAACAACTTCATGAATAGCGAAGAATTTCAAAATCTAGTGCACTCATTTCAGAATTCAGAATTATTGTCGGAAATTCCCTACAACATTGATCTAATCGGTTTTGGCGAACCCCATCTGAATTACTCAGGTGAAGTTCACTCAGTGTACTCTTGTAAAGATCATTTAATCCTGATTATCATTGCCTACTCAGTGGGTGATTCGCGTATGATAGTTACTTGCCGATTCAATACGATCTCAGAATTCGAAAACATCAACTTTGAATTACAGACAAACGCCTTCCTGGGACTCCAAAACACCAACTACTCAATAGTTTATGAAACATCATCCTAGCTGTAAGTCTACGTCAATAGTCATGATCGAAGCCACCACCCTCATTGTTCTTGTATTATGCGAGCGAATATGAAGATGCTTTGAAGACGGGAATAATTTTTCATAAAGATAGTCAGATCTTACTAGCCGAAAAGTTTATCAACGCAGAATTCCTAGTTCCATTCCCAAGGTACAATTTCACGATCCAAGATAATGTAACGCAACTTCTTTCCATCTTGTCAACGAAATGGAAATCCAAATCAACAGATTGTAAACTCAGTTTCGCGAAGACATTCAACGCCAGTGTTGATTCTTTCAATGTCGACTGGATGCTCCGAAAGCTCCAGGTTGAAATACAACAAGCACAAAAAGAAGTTTCGACTATCAAAGTTGAGACCTCTCATTTCCTATTCAACGAAAATGACGAAGATCAATCACGAAAAAGACGAGGAATAATGTCAAAACTAGCCGCCATCGCAGGAATCGGACTTTTCGGACCAGGAATCTTCATGGACGATTCATCAAGTTGCGGACTATTGGGAATCTTTGGCACTTGTCAAGACAACAGCCGCGCCAATGCACAGAACATCAAGGAACTACATGAGTTCACTACTCGACTGACAGACCACGTAGTCGAATTTGAAGAACAGGTCAATGAAAAATTCTTTCTGGTTGCTGACAAACTCGCGGAAGTTAATGCCATCCAGCAGGAAATGATCCAAAATCAGCAGGAAAATTGGAAAGTGATCGAAGACCAGTTTAAGGTCATACAGCACAAATTCGAAATCTTGCGCGATTGTGATCAGTACCTGTTCTCGAATCAACAATTGAATTTCAATTTTGATACTGCAGCCTCTCTCCTCTCTCTTCTGTACTCAGATGTCAAGAGTTACAGGGCAGCGCTGTACGCTTTTAAGACGAACATTATGAATGCCATCCCTACGCTTTTAGACAAGAGACTCACGATGTCATTGGTCCCCAGAGACTCTCTGATAGCAATCCTGAATTCAGTTTACGACAGCCAAAAAGACGCAACGGACAGACTGACTCTAGCCATCCCAACAACCGAGCTTCACTCGTACTATGACGCAAAACTGCTTCGAGATGTTGTAACAGTTGATGAAGGCCTGCTAATGACACTAGCGATACCGATGTCGTCCAGTCTAACTGTCTTTTCGGTTTATCGAGCTCATTTAATCCCGATGCCACAGCCGGGACAGAAGGATGCAATCAGATGGAAGACCGAGGGAGACTACTTCGCAGTCTCTGAGAACGGAATGGAAACCTCAGTGCTCACACGAGAGCAGTATGAGAAATGCCTCGGTTCATCAAGGTATAGGATCTGTCATCAAACCATGCAGACACAGATGAGCAGATCCTCTTGTCTATCTAACTTATTCTGGCGAAACCCTGTAGCAGCCTTGACGGTCTGTGAGACGGAAAAAGTCATTCTGCCTACGCCGGAACGAGCCACGAATTTGGGATACGGTATCTGGCTAATCACATCAGCCTCTTCGTCATTCTCTTTGTGGGAGTACAACCTGCATGAGGTTCATACTCCATCCCGCAGAGAGCATTCAGGATGCAACATTTGCATCATTACTTTGGATTGCAGGACGCAATTAACAACTAGAAATATCAAGATCAGACCAGATCTGGAAAGTTGTGACAAAATTCCAGCAAGACGAATCAATGTCACACTGTCTGATCCATTGGAACACCTACTCTCTACAATTCCGGAAATTAATGAGTTACCATACTTCGAATCAAAAACGGACGCCGGAATTAGACTTTTGGAACAAGTGAAAATAAAACTTATTGACAGCCCAATAGTCACGAACATGGAACAATTGGACGAGATTTCAAAACCAATCGCCGACGGAATGAAACTTTTGAAACCAACCTTAACAGAGAAACTCGAAAGCTATGTACCAATAAAACTTTCACTGACACTGACCGTCATAGTTTTCATCGGAAGCACACTACTCCAGTGTTTGTGCACTTATCTTTTTCATCGATTCAAAGCAGTTCGAGACATAACCCCACAATTTCTAAAGACCGCTTATGGAGATATACGAATAAAGCCAGTAGTCGCAATGGACATTGATGAACGCGACAGAGATGAAAAAACAGCTAGACTTATGGAAACACGAGCGGAATGGCAGAATAAATACACGATTCTAGACGTAATTGACGACACGATTGCAGTACCACAACATCACAGACAGATGGAGGATGCAGTACTAAACGACGAGACACTATCAATGCAGGGAAGCAGAATAGACATGAATAGAACGAGATCAATGGGCGAAATCTCAACGACATCACACCAAGGAAAGACTTCACGAAACTACAGCGGAGGAATGAAACTGACTCCTAATACAGGAATCTTAGGTGTGAAACCTCCTTCTATCCAAATAGGAGCTCAATACAACGAGGAGACGACCTGAAGTATAGGAAGACTGAGATGCGAATAAGTTGCCATTTCATCTTTCATTACTGACACTGATTATATCATTTAATTGACCATGACGTTCCCAAACATTGATTCTATGACTCAAGTGGTGGCTTAATTGTAACCTGAATCTCATAAGTGCTAGCAGCACTATTTATTTTCCCTGAACTCAAGTACTAATTTAAACTTACCTGTTTAACCTTAATTTTATACATTTGTGAAGTTAAAATTTCTTTAATACACAATTCGTGTATGTAAATTTGATAACAGAACCAATCCATTTGAGTGTATATAGTTTAAAACCTTTATTTTATGCACATTTGGTGTACATCAACCAGCTTTAACCCTGTGCCTAACCTAATTTAAAGCCGGTTTAGTTTGTTATTTACCCATTTATAAAAGTAAATTTATAGAAAATTTATTGAGTTAAATTGATTTAAAATTATTGAAATTGAATTATACCGTATAACTTTTGATTCGTTCCTAAAATTTATTATGCTTTTAACATTGCAGTTTCCCTTTGAAATGCAACTAAATGAAATTACTACAGTTTGAAGTTAGAAACTCACCAAATTTTATGTAGATACTGTATTTAAATTGTAACCCCGATGCTAATAACAGTCGCCAGGAAATAATTCGACAGTGTAAGTGTAGCGTACCCATAAATGACACGCTATTGATAGCCATGAAATAAGTGCTATATTAGAAATTGATGTCATAAATTATTAATGTTAAAATCCCAAGCATGCAGTTGAACAAGTGAGTGTTTATTAAAAGTAAATAGTGAGTTATTAGTTGGGACATATTATTGAATATCGAGCTAGCTGAAAGTAATAAAGTTTACTAACCAAAGTTAAATTCAAACAGCTGAGAAAGTGATAGAGATAGAATCCATGCTGTCGGGGCCCATGCGTCCGTATTGAGATACTGCTAAATCAACTCCAGTTAATAACATGCAATAACATCTAGAAACCATGCGGGTTAATTAATAAAAGCAGTGCATTACATGTAGCAATTGAGAGGCAGAATTTGCCGCAAAATGAGATACAAAAGTTTTAACTTTATCGAATTCTGCTTAGAGCACTCCCAATTTATCTGCCTTTTGATACGCGCCATGGCTTGAACTCTCGCATCGATCAAATTAGTCAATTGCGAAATTTAAATAGTATACTGTACTTTGCCCTGCCCTGCATGTCTTCACTCAGGTAACTCTCCAATGCTTCAACCCCGCACTCTAGGAAAATCAATATGCACTTTTGTGATTGCTTGCCGATGTTCTAACTCCAGCATCGATTGGTCCCGGGATAGTTCTAGTATAATTGACCAAGTCATCAATGACGAATTAAAAAGAACTTTGTCTGCGTCTTCATCAACTATCCTGAATAAAATTTGCAGCACTGAGTCTTTCACAAATTTAAAACCCGGAAAAAACAAATTTCAAAGTGACCTCCGTCCAACAGGCAACACACTAGGAAAGAACTAGAAATTGGAAAATTTTTGTTTTGTTTATGTGTGTGAGTGTGAAAGTGTGGGTGGGGGGTTGTGTGAGTTCGGTGAACCTGAATTTGATGAAAATTGGGGTGATGCTCATACATCTTTTGTGCAAAAACTCAGGCGCATTCATGGTTGGACTTAAGTTTTAGGCCGCAGTTTTCTATCATGAGTGGTTATCTCAAAACTTCAACCTAACAGCAAAAAAATTTCCCTATAAGGACCAAGTTACAATGCTGAAGCATGTCAGCCGTAATCAGATAAAACTATAATTCAAATACATTGATCTTTTTCAAAACGAACCATAAAAAATTAATGTAGGAGTTTTTTTCTTTAAAAAATTGGTTGATCAATTAAGTTCTGGCTCTTTTCCTCTTCACCGACCTTTAATTTTTTAAATGAAACTTTCATCATCTTCACAAGGCATTGAGCCACTTCTGCTTATAGCACTCACGATTTATAAGCTTCCGGGATGTCCTGAATTGAATTAAGTAACATCAAATTCGTTTGCAGATAATGAGAAGCTAGGAGTTGAGGGAAAGTGTTGATCTATCTCCGATGGATATGATGATTTTTATCTGCTGAACAAAAACAATTGTAATATAATAATTAAGTAGTAGCCCTGTTTTTAGGAGTGACCTCGTGTTTTGGGGATACTGAGACCCAGCCATGAGCTCACTATTTTCGCATGTAACTAAGTTAATTTGCGCAGTTTGGCTGATAGCCTTAAATAGTAATGACCATGTCGACCCAATGTTAGTGGACCTCACATTGAACTGGCTTTGGTAGAGACTGTTAAAAGCTTGTGAAGCTAATTTTAGACACTAGCCAGTCGTTTCATAACCTATCTTTTTCCCGTCGGTATGTACTTCCGGGCGAATGTTACATGTTTCAAAAATTACAGTTTCCCCAAAAATCAAGGTCAAAGTTCCGAATAAGACCGACTGGCGCAAATTTTTCTTTGTTGGAGAGAATTAGGTCAAGCGTTCTGGATTTACACGTTTTGAAAGTAACTCATTGTCTAAATTGGATCTTTATAAGCATCGAAACAAATATTTTCTCATAGGGATGCAGGCTGTTGTAAGTCTCCCAATCCGTTTTTGGAAGATTAAAATCGCATTTGAGGATAATGTGATGATTACGAAATGTTTTAAAAAAATCCAAGAGATTTTGTATGTCATTGATGGAAATTTGAAATGGACTGCTGTCGGGGGGATTGTATATTACTACAAATAGCAATTTTTTTGTCCGCTTCTACTTCGACTAAAGACTCAGACAGGGTTTCAGTTGATATTCCAGTGTGTGGTATATTTCTTTTTATCCCAATTAAAATGCCATTATATTTAGATACACAATTTTTACCAATCAATCTTTCAGCGCGACAAAAATGAAAGTTGTCCAGGAATAATTCCCCATTAGAGACATATGGGATTAACCAAGTTTTACTTAAAAGCAAAATACCATAACCTGGACGGGTAGAAGAAATCAGACAACGTTTTCTTTTTTCTTTCTTTCTGAACATTAAATTTCATTAAAAAAGAAAGTACATTAAACTAAGCACTTGGTTTGAATAAATCAAAAATGGTAAATTACCAAAAGACTATAAAATTCGATTTCAAATGGCAGGGAATGTTAAAAAGTCTGGAATGATCATGATGTCTGGCGTTGAATCATGATGTGGCCGCGGAATTGAGGTAAGAATGAGTTCGAGAATGGAGTCATTAGTGACAATGGGGTTGTTCAGAGGTCTGGGACGGTTGCTTCTATGTCACGCTCTATCGACTCTCTCACAATGGCTGCATTGCCAATCTCGACGGCTAACGACAGCCGCTGTCTGAGGAAAGTCCCGGCTCCTTTTTCATCGGTTTCCGCTGGAAATTGTAGTTTCTGGCCAGGCTCTCTCTCCTACTTCAATCGCTTTGCTTCTTCTGCTTCTTTCTATTAAGTAAGCTTTGGGCGTTCAATAACAAAACTTCACATGTCAGTTTTAGTCAGTTTTCATTGCTCTTTCCACCATCGGAAAAAATATAATCGCCATTATAAACGCCATTATAAACTTGTTGAATAGTGTGTTTTATATAATGATGTCTCAAATCTTGTGTGGAAGGCCTTCAATGGGAGGGTTTTAGAAACAAGATTTCATGACTGGATACTCGAGGTTTCGTATGTTGTTGTTGTTGTTGTGGATTCTCAGAAATACTTCTGAAGGGACTGCTCCCAGTTCGTTTCTTCTTAAAACGTCTTCCATACATCCCTGCAGTTTCGACAATCACAAAACAGTATCCATGTGCAAGGATTCGCCTCATTGAATTTCGCCATTTGATAGGTCCACATAAAATTCAAGAGTCTGTTTTTTAGCCCCGTGGGATTGAAGAAATCTACTGTTCCAGGTAGATGATTGGCCACCCGAGACAGCCTGAAACAAAACTCAGCGCGAGCTTTTTCTGTGCGGACTTTTTTAAGGCTTAATGTCGGGCCGTCATTTTGTCTTGTATTTGAGGCAGACTTGTTGGTTAATAGTCGTATTTGTAAATCGTTTTCACTGTGAAAAAAGCTCGATAGATTCAATAGATTGCATAGCTGTATGAACATAGTAAGGGGCAATGTATTCGTTCGTTTCAACAACGTTAGATAATCACTCTCATAACAGTTTGTTACCCATTTTAGCGCTCTTTTCTGGAATCGTTCAAGTTTTGATAAATTTGCGCGGCATATATTAAAACACGAAGATGCAAATGTTATAAGTGGTAAAACCGCTGACTTGTAAACACCCAATTTTACTTTCTGTGAAACCCCTTTTGCCACATTTCTTTTAGCAAAATAGAAAATCTGATTTTTGGAAAGTGCATCTATGTGGACAAAACGTAGAGAAAAAAAACGTAGAGAAGACAAATACCCAAAATCAATCATCCAAAAAAGAACGAAAATATGCTTCGCGCTTTTGAGGAGTGCTTATCGAGTGCATTTCTTCTTCTCTCTTTTAATTATTGATATTCAGTTTGTAGATGTATTTATGTAATGTATTAAGGAACTTATTCCCAAAACAAGAAGACGAGAACAAAAATTTCAAAGTGATTGAACATGAAAAGGATGAACTTTGTAATACTTTTGATCAAATCGATGAAAATTATCAAACAGTAGACTGCAAAAGAATTGGTATCATAAAGAAAGAAAATGAAGCTCGCGTCGGATCAATAATTGTTACTCCATCCAGCGCTTGAATGTTCAGAAAATCATGAACAAAGCTCCATTATTGAAAAAACTACAGAAATAAAGTCTACATTTCGAAATGCTTGAGTCCAGCAGACAGGAAGATAGAATAAAAATTGTTAAAGAAAAGATGGGAATGAATAAACTTTGACAATATTGATTGAAAATGCATAAAGCAGAGGGTGTTGCGGTGCCGTTAGTCCCAGACGGCTTGCCACGAGAAGATACCATGGTGCACATTGCGTATACTAAGACGTGCATTAACGAAAAGTCTGTTTTTTTGTAATTTAGTTTTTGATATATGTTTTATATTAGTGTAATTATTCGCTGCAAGTCAAAATATAGAGAAAGGTAATTTTTTTAGATCCACATGATGACGGTGGGTACGAGTGTCCCAGCAGAGGGTGTTGCGGTGCCGTTAGTCCCAGACGGCTTGCCACGAGAAGATACCATGGTGCACATTGCGGACTCATTGGAGGCATTGTCAACGTTGTCAAACTTGGTTTTTGAAACAATCAACTTAAGGGTTACGTAAGTATTTTTCATGCAAGTATCCAGAAACTAGCAGAAAAACTAAGCAATAATAAATAAATTTTAAAACCCAAAATAAGCTTTGCACTCCTGAGGAGTGAAACTATATGCATCCGGGGGTTGTAAGAAACTGAAAAACACAAATAGCGTAGAAAGGTTTATGATTGCAATAATCGATGAGGGTAGATATTAATTGAAAGGGTCTCAAGATACTATTAAAACTGACTGGTAATATTTATACTTGCTTTTAAATTGGTTGCTGATGCAGTTACATACCGTTATACTTCGCACAGTATTTACAATTTATTTTAAAAGCCAATTTTTTTTGGCAAAAAGTGTAAAGTTTGAATTTTTTAATAGCATTTATCTGGCAGAGTAATGTATATGCAAAAACAATCTTAGCAGCATGAACAATTGATTGAAAATGAAATGACTATATTATGCATCACAGTTCTCAAATTTAATACATGCACTGTAGTTAAAATTACCGTCTATTGTAACATATCACCCAAATATCATCTAGGAGAGTCATCGACTCGGGGCTCTCGCTGTGATGTTGCTTCTTTTTTTTAGTGGACTAAACTCGCAACTCGATGATCTAAGCAGCAAGATAAGCGGAGTTCAGACAAAGATTAACGTAGTGCGTGGAAACTCTCAAGCAACGAAAGTACTGGCACCAGCACACTTTCCTGTTATAGATTTGAACAAAAATGATATCACAGAAATTCCATTAAAAGCCAGAAGACGAAATATCAACCGACGAAGTCGCCAAGTAGTCATGAAACCGTTCGAAGAGGCAAGTCTTGAAAAGTAGGTCAAAGCAGTTGTATATATTGACAGAAAATTAGCACCCCTTTTCTCATTTTACATTTTTTTATCCAACGAAAAAGTGAAAAGCTCTTTAATACCTTCTTCAACCTCAGATAATTTGTTGGAGTATAAATAAATCTGTCCGGCTTAGCTGGCAGAAAAACTGGGTTATAAAAAAATTGAACATATGTTATATGACTTGCTGCCTGATAATCTATCATCATATATTTAAATGCTTGCTTGACTATATCGCCATGCTTAAGCTTTTTCAACGTACTATTTTTGCATTTTTAACGAAAGAATTTTTTGCACGCTTAAGCTATATCGTATTTTGCAATAGTAAAGATTTTATTTTTCGTTTTTCCATTTTAAGTTCAGCGTTTATTTCACCGAGTTTAAAATCAGCAACTCAGGAGTTGGATGCTGTCAGAGCTGTCAATTATGAATGCCAAAATCTTCTCAGTTTACGAGATACGACGATTTTTTGTGATTTTTCAGAAAGTTTTCAGAAGTTGAAAAGTAATTCACAAAATTTGAAGTTCCCAGCTCTGTAGTGGGGTGCTGTCAGCATTCTTGCCTCCACATATGACTGCTCAAATCCTTGTAGTTTTCGAAATATGACGTTTCTTATGTTATTTTTTTTAAATGCCTAAAGAACTTAGACATAAAAAAATTTCACAAAATTTGAAGTTCTGATCTCTATTAAGAGGATCTGTAAGGGTACTACCAGGCGTTGCAATTTTTTTGCCTCCAAATTTGACTGCTCTAATATGTGTAGTTATCGAGATATGATGTGTTTTATGATTTCTTTTCGTATTTTTTCGGAAAACTTATATTTTATAAAATTCTCACGATTTGAAATTACCATCCTTGTAGTTAGGTTCTGTCAGGGTACGCTCAGGAGTTCTAAGTTGCAAATTTTGCGTTCAAATACGACTGCTTAAATGCTTTTAGTTTCCAAAATGTGACGTTTGTAGGTCATTTTTTGACCGTCACGTTTCCTTTTAGTTTCCGAGATGTGACGTTTCTTATGTCACTTTTTTTAAATGCTCAAAGAACTTCGATGTAAAAAATTTCACAAAATTTGAAATATCTATAGTGAGGATCTGTAAGGGTACTACTAGGCGTTGCAATTTTTGCCTCCAAATTTGACTACTCTAATCTGTGTAGTTATCGAGATATGACGTGTTTTATGATTCTTTTTGGAAAACTTATATTTAAAAAAAAAATTCAAGATTTGAAATTACCATCCTTTGTAGTTAAATTCTGTGAGGGTACACTCGGGAGTTCTAAGTTGCAATTTTTGCCTCCAAATGCGACTGCTCAAATGCTCTTGGTTTCCAAGATGTGGCGTTTGGTAGGTCTTTTTTTTAAATGTTCAAAGATCTTAGATATAAAAAATTTCTTACAATTTGAAGTTGTCATCTCTACAGTGGGGCTCTGTAAGGGTACTACCAGGGGTTCCAATTTTTGCCTTCAAATGTGATTGCTCAAATCTTTGTGGCTTTCGATATTTGACATTTTTTGTGATTTTTTCAAAAAATTTTCGGAAAACTTATATTTGAAATTATTTTTCAAAATTTGAATTTCGTAACCCTTGGGGGCTGTTATAGTACTCTCAGTGATCGCAAATCTCCTCTCCAAGTAATACTGCTCAAATCTTTGTAGTATTTGAGAAATGACGTTTTTAGAAAACTAAGTTTGGAGTTTCTCAAAGTTTGAATATTCCAACGATGTAGTTGGGTACTGTGAGATAACGCTCAAGAGCTGCAAATCTTGCGTCCAAATGCGACTGCTCAATTGCTTTTAGTTTCCGAGATGTGACATTTTTGATGTAATTTTGAAATTTTGTAAAGGACTAGATATAAAAGACTTCACGAACTTGAATATAAAAAACATTACAAAATTTGATTTTTGTACCCTATAATTGGGTGCTGTAAGATTACACTCAAAGGATGCAGATCTTTTTACAATGTATGCGGTTTTAGTGATATGTCAAAAATTAGAAGTACCGGAGGTGCGGTACGCGCTAGTTTTTATTAATCATGATTTTTATTCATTTTGTCCCTTAGAATGATTCAGCAGAAATCACAATTCTTCACGATTCCGTCTCTACCGCGGGATAAAACAGCAGTTAGCACAATTTGCGACGAGCCTGAGTTCTGGGAGGAGGGGCTTGGGGAAGCACCACATAACATCAAAAGTGTTACATCTCTTTTGACCTTCCACACTAATAAAAACCCGTAAGTTATGAGTCCTAATTTGCTTAGTTTTTGTTTTTAACTCCTAACGAGGAACAGACGCGCACCCTCATAAAGTGCACCAAATATTAAGTTAGTACAGGCACAAAAGATCTCTGTTTTCGAACTGAACCAGTCCCGTCGGAAAATATTTAGGGCGTTATTAAGAGTAAACGTATTGAAGGCTCTTATATAGGTCTTCGTGATTTTTTGTGTTTTTTTTTCTGGTAAAAGTCTTAAAATGCTCTAATAACTACAGATGTGCATTCATAAGTATTAATGCATTTATGAATGCGCCTAAACGTATATGCACTTTTTTTTAGCTCATTTGAAGTTCATCTGCTGAAAGTTACGTACATGCGTGTGGCTATATTCCTCGCGAAGTTCAGCATTATTGAGTAAAGTTCAGCTATAAACACTCGATAAAAACGCGTTTTTTGCTGCCGGGTTCTTTGTCAAACTTACGTGAACGTGAATAGATATGCGAACATAATATAGTGGTCAAGCGTATATCCATTTTTTTTATTCAGGAAAAAGTCTTAAAATGCGCTTATAACTACGGATGTGCATTCATACATATTAATGCATTATGCTTAGGTATAAATGCACTTTTTGAGTTCAATTTAAATTTATCACCTGAAAGTTACGTAAATAGCACTCTCCAAATACGAACGTGAAAATGGAGCGGAAATTAATTACTAGATTTCCAGCGGAACAAAGACTTTATCTATTGATCTAGTTTTCTTAAGTTGGGTTATCAAAAAAGTGCCAATCGTAAATTGTTCTAGAAATTCAAAGAGCTTAAAGGGCATCTATTTTTTTCTTTGATATTCGAAAGTTAATGTTTTTTTCAACGAAGCCAGTTTTTTTTTTCTGTTTACTTCCGTTCATTACTCGTCTCTAACTGTCTGTTGGCTATGCTGTTATTATGCTTGCGATAGGGAATGTTTTACGATCGGCTGATATGCTTCTTTACTGTATAAAATATTTCCTTTTTGTACATAGAAACGGTTATGTAAAAAGCGACCGTTTTAGTGTGGACGTAATTAGACCCTTTATATGGCGTGATAGTTTTTTTTCAGGAAAATTCTTAAAGTTTTTTCAGATTCAGGTGTACTTTTTTGCGGTTCTACTTTTGATTTTTTAATGTTCAGCGTAATACTTTTGTTAAAAGTAAGGCAAACTCCACTATCGAACAGCAAAAGATTAAAATTTGCAAAAAAAAGAACAATTTCTAGCTTCGAGTGGATTTTAATTTTCATATTTCCCTGCAAAATGAAGAATTTACTTATCGATCCAGTTTTTTCAAATTTGGTTAATATATGAAATTTTTTAGATTTATTAGTTTTTGTAAAACCATCTATTATTTCTTTGAAATTCGAAAGTTGAAGTTTTTTTAACAAACACTTTTATTGTTTGCTTCTTTGTCTGTTAGCTATGTTCGCACAAGCAAGCTTTAGCGAGCGAACTGTAATAGTTCGGCTATTCTGTTTTTTTCCAATCTAAATCGCAAATATTTTTTCGACGCAAATATTGTTGCGGCAAATTGAGTTCATTTTGAACGCGTTCATTTTTTATCAATAACTAGCTATTAAGTACAGCCAATGCTAAGAATTTTAACATAGACTATTATCTTACAAATAGCACTTTAGCTTCAATGTATCATGGATCTGTAGCGTAGAGGTAGGGAAGGGCACCAGCAACAAAATAAGAGGGTTCGAACGTGAGCAGGGTCGGATGTTTTTAAACGAACTTTTTCGTATAAGTTAAGTGCGTCCGCTCTATTAATTGAGGCATGGTAATTGGTAAAAAAAATTTTCAAATTGACTGGTATTGCTAATGCGTCATAATTGGCGTGCGTCACTTAAGAAATTTTGTAGACTCCAAGTTTTACTCATTCGGTTTTTCCCAGTAGCGTTATTGGTCATACTTTTGCTTGCGTATGCGAAGTGCAACTTCGTCTCTGAAAATAATCAATGGCCTGAGCTCGAAATTGAAAAGTTTACCTGTGAACTTTTTCTGGGGTAGGTTAATGTATGTTATGGGCTCAAGCCGGTGGGCTAGGAATTTCTCCTTTTGCTGAGATTGACTTTCTCTGTTGATTATCTCCGGAGATCAGTGCGTTATTAAGAGTAATGGACATAGTGAGGACTCTTATATAGGTCTTGCTGATTTTTTTTGTTTTTTTTTTGCTTTTTCAGGAAAAAGGCTTAAAATTTGTTCACGCTCAGTTTTGATTTTTCGCGGCTTGATTGTAATTTCTTTTTGAGTTCAATGCATTTCCATTCTTAACATGAAGGCAAACTCCACTATCGAACAGCGAAAGTGTAAAGGTCACGAAAAACGTGATCGACTTCTGTTTTCGAAAATGAAAATTAATTATCAGATTTCCCAGCGAAATAAAAGTTAAACGTATTAATCCAGTTTTCTCAAATTGGGATAAGTAAAGTGTCCATCATAAATTGTCCTACAACTTCAAAGAGCTTTAAGACCATCTATTTTTTCTTCGATTTTCAAAAGTTGATTTCTCTTGAAAAAAGAAGCCAGTTTTTTTCAGTTTCCTTACGTTCATTACTCTCTTCCAACTGTTAGTTGGCTGTTTATATGTTTTAAAATGTCTCCAAAGGTGTTAAGGGTTCTTTTCTTCTTTTTCGTAGCCTGTTGAACAGGGCACTCGCTCGGACAAAGAAATTCTCTCCACTCTTTGATAGTTGCAGTTTCTAGTGTACAAATTCGATGTGAACGACAAATAGGAGAAATTTTTTTATTGAGCTGTGAGGCCTTGCTTTTGTTCTCATCACAGGACTGGAGAGTGCGTCACCAATTTTAATTCTCTTTTTTGACAACTGTGATATCAAAAGCTGGATTTTCAGTCCTCTGCTCTTTAGCTTAGTTAATTTCGATAACAGGATACCGCGATCAACGTTCCTTGTCAAAAGCTTTTTTCATAGTCTATTTTTAAATGTATCCAATGAATTGAGCAGTTGTGGCGCATGACTGGCCCTTGTCAAAGCACTTAGTGTGAATCGTGGAAGATTGTTTGCAGATGTCTCTACAAATAAATAGAAAGGGATCGTTCCAAGGTTTTTGTTATCGTTAAAAGTATGGATACCTGCTGGTAATTTTTATCAGATTTTGAGTTTTTCTTGGACTCATAAGCGATTTTTTCCAGCAGATGGAATATACTCCAGTTTGTTTTACCTTGCAAAGTACTTGACTTGCAGGCTTACATTTGCTCACCGCTCATCTTCTACAGGGCTGAAGAAAGAAAGTTGCCTGAATAGTTTGTGATTTTTAACGATATAATTTCTTCGGAATGTTTGGAGGCACTATGTTTTAGCCATATATACTCTAGCTCAGTCAGAACATTGAAATCATTCCAGCATATTGCACAAAAATGTAAATTTTCGATGTCCCTTAAGATGCTTTTCTAGTCCGCCTTATGGTTGTTGAAGAAACGCCTCTTTTTGTAAAAAAAATAATTGGTAGTTTTGATGTAATTACATTGGCCTTATGTTTTACCAGCTTTCTTGCAAAAGGATTTTGGTTCGTTTTTCTGATGGAGTCTATGAACGTAGTTTAGCTTCTTCTATATATCGCGATGATTTTTTTTCGTTATTTGCTCAGGAAATATTTTTACAGGCTCAAATTTTCGGTTTCTTGGTTTGACTTTTTTAGTTCAACTACATTTTTGTTAAAAGGAAGGCGAACTCCGCTATGGAACAGCGAAAGTGTAAATGTCTCGAAAAACGTGATCGACTTCTACGTTCGAAAGTCGATTTTATTTTTCGGGTTTCCCAGCGAAAAAAAGTTTTACGAGTTAAGTGAATTTGTGTCACCACTGTCAAAAAAAGCGTCAATCATAAGTTGTTCTAAAACTTTGAACAGCTTCAAAGCATCTGTTTGTTTTGAAACTTGAGACTTTTAAAAAGCAGGCTAGTATTTTAATCTGTTTATTTGCAGTTGTTGAATTTTTTCAAAAGTCTGTTGACTGTTTGCTGCATAGTATTGGCAATTTATCAGTGGCTATTGTTTGTAATCTTCATGAGTCAGTGGCACAGACGTAAAGGTCAGTCGACTTAGATGCTCGAGGCCTGTAGATCGTTTTCCATATAGAGGTTTTTCTTGGAAGCTTATTAATGTTTTTTTTTACTCTTGCGATCAGCAAGCGTTTTTTAAGCGGTATATAAGACTTTATTCGATTTTTTAACTTGCTTAACACAGGCTCTTGGTTCATATGAATTCAAATTTCTAAGCTTCTGGAGGTAACGATAACGCCTTGGACGGTTAAGGTCCTGGAATTTTTCGTTTCAAAAAAAACTTCCGCTTGTTGTTTGTCTGCTCACGTCTTGTTTGCTTAGTTGCAACACCTTAGATTTTTTTGCTGTGGGCAATTTCCTGTTAGTTACTTTTTTTATGTTTTCATTTACTCTGGCATTTTGTAATTCTATTTACTTCGACCTCATATATTTTCCTCTTTTGTATAGGTTTAAAAAAGTTTCGGCTGAAATGATTTTGGCTCAGTTTTTTTCGGCCAATGGTTCTGGACGTGTTTTCCGCAAATAAAACATCATTCCTGACTAGTTTTTTTGTTTGATTTCTTCGAAAATGTTCCTGTTTTCTTTGGACTTAAGGCCTTTTCTCACCTCTCTGCCAGCTTGCAATGCTATTTTTGTGGTATCGCAAGTGATGCGAAGCTCCGCATTCTCTTTTTCTTCTAAAGCTACTTCTGGGTCTTTTGTCATTTTTTTGAGAAGTTTCGTTTATAGGAAAGACTGAAAACTTGTTTGCGTTTATTTATAAGACTTGATAAAGGAAGTGAAAGGAACATTTTTTTCAATTATTACCCTTCTGATTGTCTATGCTCACTCTATAGTAATATGCCGAATGTAAGAAAAATTAAGCTATGCGAAGCTCGGTTTCGTGAGTTGATTTGCTGGAAAAAATTATGTCAGTTCTATCGAAGCGAAGCCAACACGAAACCGCATCCTTTATTCGAATTGCCCTAAAAATACAAGTTCTCGCGGAGTAAGGTTTGTTGGCAAATTCATCTTTGACGTTCAGAAAAACAGGAATCAAATTTGTTTTAAAGCTGCTATATTACTCAGAAATCCGTTGATCTAGTGTCGGCTAAACTTAATTCGTATGCCCTCAGTTCTCTCCTTTATCACCAGGAACAGTATAACCTCAGTTTTGTCTTCATTTAACAATTCTTTGCTTTTATCGTGTAGTTTTTGATCTTGTCTAGGTTTTGTGAATATTGTTTTATAGCTATTCAATTTCTAAGCATATTTGGAGGTCTCTGGTTTTATCCAGAGAGATAGTTTAGAGAGTTGTTCCGTACGGTGCAGTGTGTTAAAGAACTGTTTTCCAAACCTTATATACTCTAGCTAAATCAGAACACTAAAATTACACAGCATATTCCCCAGTAATGTTAATTTTCGATGTCCCTCAAGATGGTTTCGAAGTCCGCCTTATAAAAGCTGAGAGTTCTTGAAGAAACGCCTTTTTTTATTAATTGTAACAAAAATTGATAGTTTGATGTAATTACAATGGCTTCATGGTTTACAAGCTTTCTTGCAAAAGAGGTTTTTGATCAATAACTAGCTATTAAGTACAGCCAATGCTAAGAATTTTAATATAGACTATAATCTTACAAATAGCACTTTAGCTTCAATGTATCATGGATCTGTAGCGTAGAGGTAGGGAAGGGCACCAGCAACAAAATAAGGGTTCGAACGTGAGCAGGGTCGGATGTTTTTAAACGAACTCTTTCGTATAAGTTGAATGCGTCCGCTCTATTAATTGAGGCATGGTAATTCGTAATTTTTTTTTCAAATTGACTGGTATTGCTAATGCGTCATAATTGGCGTGCGTCACTTAAGAAATTTTGTAGACTCCAAGTTTTACTCATTCAGTTTTTCCCAGTAGCGTTATTGGTCATACTTTTGCTTGCGTATGCGAAGTGCAACTTCGTCTCTGAAAATAATCAATGGCCTGAGCTCGAAATTGAAAAGTTTACCGGTGAACTTTTTCTGGGGTAGGTTAACGTATGTTATGGGCTCAAGCCGGTGGGCTAGGAATTTCTCCTTTTGCTGAGATTGACTTTCTCTGTTGATTATCTCCGGAGATCAGTGCGTTATTAAGAGTAATGAACATAGTGAGGACTCTTATATAGGTCTTGCTGATTTTTTTTGTTTTTTTTTTGCTTTTTCAGGAAAAAGGCTTAAAATTTGTTCACGCTCAGTTTTGATTTTTCGCGGCTTGATTGTAATTTTTTTTTTGAGATCAATGCATTTCCATTCTTAACATGAAGGCAAACTCCACTATCGAACAGCGAAAGTGTAAAGGTCACGAAAAACGTGATCGACTTCTGATTTCGAAAATGGAAATTAATTATCAGATTTCCCAGCGAAATAAAAGTTAAACGTATTAATCCAGTTTTCTCAAATTTTGATAAGTTTAGCAAAGAAAAGTGTCCAATCAAAAATTGTTCTACAACTTCAAAGAGCTTTAAGACCATCTATTTTTTCTTCGAAATTCAAAAGTTGATTTCTCTTGAAAAAAGAAGCCAGTTTTTTTTCAGTTTCCTTGCGTTCATTACTCTCTTCCAACTGTTAGTTGGCTGTTTATTTGTTTTAAAATGTCTCCAAAGGTGTTAAGGGTTCTTTTCTTCTTTTTGGTAGCCTGTTGAACAGGGCACTCGCTCGGACAAAGAAATTCTCTCCACTCTTTGTTAATTGCAGTTTCTAGCGTTCAAATTCGACATGAACGACAAATAGCAGAATTTTTTTGGTTGAGCCTTGAGGCCTTGCTTTTGTTCTCATCACAGTACTGGAGTCTTTTTGCAAAAAAAATTGGTAGTTTTGATGTAATTACAATGGCCTCATGGTTTACCAGCTTTCTTGCAAAAGGATTTTGGTTCGTTTTTCTGATGGAGTCTATGAACGTAGTTTAGCTTCTTCTATATATCGCGATGATTTTTTTTCGTTATTTGCTCAGGAAATATTTTTACAGGCTCAAATTTTCGGTTTCTTGGTTTGACCTTTTTAGTTCAACTACATTTTTGTTAAAAGGAAGGCGAACTCCGCTATGGAACAGCGAAAGTGTAAATGAATCGAAAAACGTGATCGACTTCTACGTTCGAAGGTCGATTTTATTTTTCGGGTTTCCCAGCGAAATACAAATTTTACGAGTTTAGTGAATTTGTGTCACCACTTTCAAAAAAAGCGTCAATCATAAGTTGTTCGTAAACTTTGAACAGCTTTAAAGCATCTGTTTGTTTTGAAACTTGAGACTTTTAAACAAACAGGCTAGTATTTTAATCTGTTTATTTGCAGTTGTTGAATTTTTTCAAAAGTCTGTTGACTGTTTGCTGCATAGTATTGGCAATTTATCAGTGGCTATTGTTTGTAATCTTCATGAGTCAGTGGCACAGACGTAAAGGTCAGTCGACTTAGATGCTCGAGGCCTGTAGATCGTTTTCCATATAGGGGTCTTTTTTGGAAGCTTATTAATGTTTTTTTTTACTCTTGTGATCAGCAAGCGTTTTTTAAGCGGTATATAAGACTTTATTCGAGTTTTTAACTTGCTTAACACAGGCTGAAATGATTTTGGCTCAATTTTTTTCGGCCAATGGTTCTGAGCGTGTTTTCCGCAAATAATACATCATTCCTGACTAGTTTTTTATTTGATTTCTTCAAAAATGTTCCTGTTTTCTGTGGACTTAAGGCTTTTCCTCGCCTCTCTGCGAGCTTGCAATGCTATTTTTGTGGTATCGCAAGTGATGCGAAGCTCCGCATTCTCTTTTTCTTCTAAAGCTACTTCTGGGTCTTTTGTCATTTTTTTGAGAAGTTTCGTTTATAGGAAAGACTGAAAACTTGTTTGCGTTTATTTATAAGACTTGATAAAGGAAGTGAAAGGAACATTTTTTTCAATTATTACCCTTCTGATTGTCTATGCTCACTCTATAGTAATATGCCGAATGTAAGAAAAATTAAGCTATGCGAAGCTCGGTTTCGTGAGTTGATTTGCTGGAAAAAATTATGTCAGTTCTATCGAAGCGAAGCCAACACGAAACCGCATCCTTTATTCGAATTGCCCTAAAATACAAGTTCTCGCGGAGTAAACGTTTGTTGGCAAATTCATCTTTGACGTTTAGCAAAACAGGAATCAAACTTGTTTTAAAGCTGCTATATTACTCAGAAATCCGTTGATCTAGTGTCGGCTAAACTTAATTCGTATGCCCTCAGATCTCTCCTTTATCACCAGGAACAGAATAACCTCAGTTTTGTCTTCATTTAACAATTCTTTGCATTTATCGTGTAGTTTTCGATCTTGTCCAGGTTTTGTGAATATTGTTTTATAGAAAAACGTGATCGACTTCTGATTTCGAAAATAGAAATTAATTATCAGATTTCCCAGCGAAATAGAAGTTAAACGTATTAATCCAGTTTTCTCAAATTGGGATAACTAAAGTGTCCATCATAAATTGTTCTACAACTTCAAAGAGCTTTAAGACCATCAATTTTTTCTTCGAAATTCAAAAGTTGATTTCTCTTGAAAAAAGAAGCCAGTTTTTTTTCAGTTTCCTTACGTTCATTACTCTCTTCCAACTGTTAGTTGGCTGTTTATTTGTTTTAAAATGTCTCCAAAGGTGTTAAGGGTTCTTTTCTTCTTTTTGGTAGCCTGTTGAACAGGGCACTCGCTCGGACAAAGAAATTCTCTCCACTCTTTGATAGTTGCAGTTTCTAGTGTTCAAATTCGATAGGTTTAAAAAAGTTTCGGCTGAAATGATTTTGGCTCAGTTTTTTTCGGCCAATGGTTCTGGACGTGTTTTCCGCAAATAAAACATCATTCCTGACTAGTTTTTTTGTTTGATTTCTTCAAAAATGTTCCTGTTTTCTGTGGACTTAAGGCCTTTCCTCACCTCTCTGCCAGCTTGCAATGCTATTTTTGTGGTATCGCAAGTGATGCGAAGCTCCGAATTCTCTTTTTTTCTAAAGCTACTTCTGGATCTTTTGTCGTGTTTTTGAGAAGTTTCGTTCATAGGAAAGACTGAAAACTTGTTCGCGTTTATTTATAAGACTTGATAAAGGAAGTGAAAGGAACATTTTTTTTTCAATTATTACCCTTCTGATTGTCTATACTCACTCTATAGTAATATGCCGAATGTAAGAAAAATTAAGCTATGAGAAGCTCGGTTTCGTGAGTTGATTTGCTGAAAAAAATTATGTCAGTTCTATCGAAGCGAAGCCAACACGAAACCGCATCCTTTATTCGAATTGCCCTAAAAAACAAGTTCTCGCATCAGGTCTTGCATCAGGTCAACTCTCTTTGCACCATCTTTCGGGGGTTTTGGGATAAATACATCATACATCCCTGCCTGAAGAACATTGCCTCTGCATCTCGTAGCGCAATCTACTTGATCGCTTACAGCAAGCTTTCTTGCAACAGAGGTTTTTGATCAATAACTAGCTATTAAGTACAGCCAATGCTAAGAATTTTAACATAGACTATTATCTGACAAATAGCACTTTAGCTTCAATGTATCATGGATCTGTAGCGTAGAGGTAGGGAAGGGCACCAGCAACAAAATAAGAGGGTTCGAACGTGAGCAGGGTCGGATGTTTAAAGCGAACTTTTTCGTATAAGTTAAATGCGTCCGCTCTATTAATTGAGGCATGGTAATTGGTATTTTTTTTTTCAAATTGACTGGTATTGCTAATGCGTCATAATTGGCGTGCGTCTCTTAAGAAATTTTGTAGACTCCAAGTTTTACTCATTCAGTTTCTCCCAGTAGCGTTATTGGTCATACTTTTGCTTGCGTATGCGAAGTGCAACTTCGTCTCTGAAAATTGAAAAGTTTACCTGTGAACTTTTTCTGGGGTAGGTTAATGTATGTTATGGGCTCAAGCCGGCGGGCTAGTAATTTCTCCTTTTGCTGAGATTGACTTTCTCTGTTGATTATCTCCGGAGATCAGTGCGTTATTAAGAGTAATGAACATAGTGAGGACTCTTATATAGGTCTTGCTGATTTTTTTTTTTGCTTTTTCAGGAAAAAGGCTTAAAATTTGCTCACGCTCAGTTTTGATTTTTCGCGGCTTGATTGTAATTTCTTTTTGAGTTCAATGCATTTCCATTATTAACATGATGGCAAACTCGACTATCGAACAGCGAAAGTGTAAAGGTCACGAAAAACGTGATCGACTTCTGATTTCGAAAATGGAAATTAATTATCAGATTTCCCAGCGAAATAAAAGTTAAACGTATTAATCCAGTTTTCTCAAATTGGGATAACTTTAGCAAAAAAAAGTGTCCATCATAAATTGTTCTACAACTTCAAAGAGCTTTAAGATCATCAATTTTTTCTTCGAAATTCAAAAGTTGATTTCTCTTGAAAAAAGAAGCCAGTTTTTTTTTCAGTTTCCTTACGTTCATTACTCTCTTCCAACTGTTAGTTGGCTCTTTATTTGTTTTAAAATGTCTCCAAAGGTGTTAAGGGTTCTTTTCTTCTTTTTGGTAGCCTGTTGAACAGGGCACTCGCTCGGACAAAGAAATTCTCTCCACTCTTTGATAGTTGCAGTTTCTAGTGTTCAAATTCGATAGGTTTAAAAAAAGTTTCGGCTGAAATGATTTTGGCTCAGTTTTTTTCGGCCAATGGTTCTGGACGTGTTTTCCGCAAATAAAACATCATTCCTGACTAGTTTTTTTGTTTGATTTCTTCAAAAATGTTCCTGTTTTCTGTGGACTTAAGGCCTTTCCTCACCTCTCTGCCAGCTTGCAATGCTATTTTTGTGGTATCGCAAGTGATGCGAAGCTCCGAATTCTCTTTTTTTCTAAAGCTACTTCTGGATCTTTTGTCGTGTTTTTGAGAAGTTTCGTTCATAGGAAAGACTGAAAACTTGTTCGCGTTTATTTATAAGACTTGATAAAGGAAGTGAAAGGAACATTTTTTTTTCAATTATTACCCTTCTGATTGTCTATACTCACTCTATAGTAATATGCCGAATGTAAGAAAAATTAAGCTATGAGAAGCTCGGTTTCGTGAGTTGATTTGCTGAAAAAAATTATGTCAGTTCTATCGAAGCGAAGCCAACACGAAACCGCATCCTTTATTCGAATTGCCCTAAAAAACAAGTTCTCGCATCAGGTCTTGCATCAGGTCAACTCTCTTTGCACCATCTTTCGGGGGTTTTGGGATAAATACATCATACATCCCTGCCTGAAGAACATTGCCTCAGCATCTCGTAGCGCAATCTACTTGATCGCTTACAGCAAGCTTTCTTGCAACAGAGGTTTTTGATCAATAACTAGCTATTAAGTACAGCCAATGCTAAGAATTTTAACATAGACTATTATCTGACAAATAGCACTTTAGCTTCAATGTATCATGGATCTGTAGCGTAGAGGTAGGGAAGGGCACCAGCAACAAAATAAGAGGGTTCGAACGTGAGCAGGGTCGGATGTTTAAAGCGAACTTTTTCGTATAAGTTAAATGCGTCCGCTCTATTAATTGAGGCATGGTAATTGGTAATTTTTTTTTTTCAAATTGACTGGTATTGCTAATGCGTCATAATTGGCGTGCGTCTCTTAAGAAATTTTGTAGACTCCAAGTTTTACTCATTCAGTTTCTCCCAGTAGCGTTATTGGTCATACTTTTGCTTGCGTATGCGAAGTGCAACTTCGTCTCTGAAAATTGAAAAGTTTACCTGTGAACTTTTTCTGGGGTAGGTTAATGTATGTTATGGGCTCAAGCCGGTGGGCTAGGAATTTCTCCTTTTGCTGAGATTGACTTTCTCTGTTGATTATCTCCGGAGATCAGTGCGTTATTAAGAGTAATGAACATAGTGAGGACTCTTATATAGGTCTTGCTGATTTTTTTTTTTTGCTTTTTCAGGAAAAAGGCTTAAAATTTGCTCACGCTCAGTTTTGATTTTTCGCGGCTTGATTGTAATTTCTTTTTGAGTTCAATGAATTTACATTCTTAACATGAAGGCAAACTCCACTATCGAACAGCGAAAGTGTAAAGGTCACGAAAAACGTGATCGACTTCTGATTTCGAAAATAGAAATTAATTATCAGATTTCCCAGCGAAATAGAAGTTAAACGTATTAATCCAGTTTTCTCAAATTGGGATAACTAAAGTGTCCATCATAAATTGTTCTACAACTTCAAAGAGCTTTAAGACCATCTATTTTTTCTTCGAAATTCAAAAGTTGATTTCTCTTGAAAAAAGAAGCCAGTTTTTTTTTTCAGTTTCCTTACGTTCATTACTCTCTTCCAACTGTTAGTTGGCTGTTTATTTGTTTTAAAATGTATCCAAAGGTGTTAAGGGTTCTTTTCTTCTTTTTGGTAGCCTGTTGAACAGGGCACTCGCTCGGACAAAGAAATTCTCTCCACTCTTTGATAGTTGCAGTTTCTAGTGTTCAAATTCGATATGAACGACAAATAGCAGAATTTTTTTTATTGAGCCGTGAGGCCTTGCTTTTGTTCTCATCACAGGACTGGAGAGTGCGTCACCGATTTTAATTCTCCTTTTGAGAACTGTGATATCAGAAGCTGGATTCTCAGTCCTCTGCTCTTTAGCTTAGTTAATTTCGATATCAGGATACCGCGATCAACGTTCCTTGTCAAAAGCTTTTTTCATAGTCTGTTTTTAAATGTATCCAATGAATTGAGCAGTTGTGGCGCATGACTGGCCCTTGTCAAACCACTAAGTGTGAATCGTGGAAGATTGTTTGCAGATGTCTCTACAAATAAATAGAAAGGGATCGTTCCAAGGTTTTTGTTATCGTTAAAAGTATGGATACCTGCTGGTAATTTTTATCAGATTTTGAGTTTTTCTTGGACTCATAAGCGATTTTTTACAGCAGATGGAATATACTCCAGTTTGTTTTACCTTGCAAAGTACTTGACTTGCAGGCTTACATATGCTCACCGCTCATCTTCTACAGGGTTGAAGAAAGAAAGTTGCCTGAATAGTTTGTGATTTTTAACGATATAATTTTTTCGGAATGTTTGGAGGTCTCCGGTTTCATCCAGAGAGATAGTTTAGAGAGTTCCGGACGGTGCATTGTGTGAAAGCACTATGTTTTTAGCCATATATACTCTAGCTCAGTCAGAACATTGAAATCACTCCAGCATATTGCACAAAAATGTTAATTTTCGATGTCTCTTAAGATGCTTTTCCAGTCCGCCTTAGGGTTGTTGAAGAAACGCCTCTTTTTGTAAAAAAAAATTGGTAGTTTTGATGTAATTACAATGGCCGCATGGTTTACCAGCTTTCTTGCAAAAGGATTTTGGTTCGTTTTTCTGATTAAGTTTTTATGGAGTTTTTCTGATGGAGTCTATGAACGTAGTTTAGCTTCTTCTATATATCGCGATGATTTTTTTTTCGTTATTTGCTCAGGAAATATATTTACAGGCTCAATTTTTCGGTGTCTTGGTTTGACTTTTTTAGTTCAACTACATTTTTGTTAAAAGGAAGGCGAACTCCGCTATGGAACAGCGAAAGTGTAAATGTCTCAAAAAACGTGATCGACTTCTACGTTCGAAAGTCGATTTTATTTTTCGGGTTTCCCAGCGAAATAAAAGTTTTACGAGTTTGGTGAGTTTGTGTCACCACTGTCAAAAAAAGCGTCAATCATAAGTTGTTCTAAAACTTTGAACAGCTTTAAAGCATCTGTTTGTTTTGAAACTTGAGACTTTAAAAAAAACAGGCTAGTATTTTAATCTGTTTATTTGCAGTTGTTGAATTTTTTCAAAAGTATGTTGACTGGTTGCTGCATAGTATTGGCAATTTATCAGTGGCTATTGTTTGTAATCTTCATGAGTCAGTGGCACAGACGTAAAGGTCAGTCGACTTAGATGCTTGAGGCATGTAGATCGTTTTCCATATAGGGGTTTTTCTTGGAAGCTTATTAATGTTTTTTTTACTCTTGCGATCAGCAAGCGTTTTTAAGCGGTATATAAGACTTTATTCAAGTTTTTAACTTGCTTAACACAGGCTCTTGGCTCATATGAATTCAAATTTCTAAGCGTCTGGAGGTAACGATAAAGCCTTGGACGGTTAAGGTCCTGGAATTTTTCGTTTCAAAAAAACCTTCCGCTCGTTGTTTGTCTGCTCACGTCTTGTTTGCTTAGTTGCAACACCTTAGATTTTTTGCTGTGGGCAATTTCCTGTTAGTTACTTTTTATGTTTTCATTTACTCTGGCAATTTGTAATTCTATTAACTTCGACCTCATATATTTTCCTCTTTTGTATAGGTTTAAAAAAATTTCGGCTGAAATGATTTTGGCTCAGTTTTTATCGGCCAATGGTTCTGGACGTGTTTTCCGCAAATAAAACATCATTCCTTACTAGTTTTTCTGTTTGATTTCTTCGAAAATGCTCATGTTTTCTTCGGACTTAAGGCCTTTCCTCACCTCTCTGCCAGCTTGCAATGCTATTTTTGTGGTATCGCAAGTGATGCGAAGCTCCGAATTCTCTTTTTTTCTAAAGCTACTTCTGGATCTTTTGTCGTGTTTTTGAGAAGTTTCGTTCATAGGAAAGACTGAAAACTTGTTCGCGTTTATTTATAAGACTTGATAAAGGAAGTGAAAGGAACATTTTTTTTCAATTATTACCCTTCTGATTGTCTATACTCACTCTATAGTAATATGCCGAATGTAAGAAAAATTAAGCTATGAGAAGCTCGGTTTCGTGAAATGATTTGCTGAAAAAAATTATGTCAGTTCTATCGAAGCGAAGCCAACACGAAACCGCATCCTTTATTCGAATTGCCCTAAAAATACAAGTTCTCGCGGAGTAAACGTTTGTTGGCAAATTCATCTTTGACGTTCAGAAAAACAGGAATCAAATTTGTTTTAAAGCTGCTATAGTACTCAGAAATCCGTTGATCTAGTGTCGGCTAAACTTAATTCGTATGCCCTCAGTTCTCTCCTTTATCACCAGGAACAGTATAACCTCAGTTTTGTCTTCATTTAACAATTCTTTGCATTTATCGTGTAGTTTTTGATCTTGTCTAGGTTTTGTGAATATTGTTTTATAGCTATTCAATTTCTAAGCATATTTGGAGGTCTCTGGTTTTATCCAGAGAGATAGTTTAGAGAGTTGTTCCGTACGGTGCAGTGTGTTAAAGAACTGTTTTCCAAACCTTATATACTCTAGCTAAATCAGAACACTAACATTACACAGCATATTCCCCAGTAATGTTAATTTTCGATGTCCCTCAAGATGGTTTCGAAGTCCGCCTTATAAAAGCTGAGAGTTCTTGAAGAAACGCCTTTTTTTTTATTATTTGTAACAAAAATTGATAGTTTGATGTAATTACAATGGCTTCATGGTTTACAAGTTTTCTTGCAAAAGAGGTTTTTGGTTTCTTTTTCTGGTGGCGTTTTAGAGTATATGAACGTAGTTCAGCTTCTTATATATGTCGCGATGATTTCTTTCGTTATTTATTTAGGAAAGTTTTTTCAGACTTAAGTTTACTGTTTCGCTGTTTGACGTTTTAAGTTCAGTTTTTTTTTGTTATCAGAAAGGCGAACTCCGCTATGGAACAGCAAAAGTGTAAAGGTCACAAAAAACGTGATCGATTTTTACGTTTGAAAGTCAAAATTATTTTTCAGTTTTCCAGCAAAATTTTTTTACCAGTCTGAAATTTTCTCAATTTTATCAAAAAACTGTCAATCATAAGTTGTTCTAAAACTTTGAACAGCTTTAAAGCAATTTTTTTTTGAGAGCTGAGAATTAAAAAAAAAACAAGCTAGTATTTTAATCTGTTCAGTTGCAATTGTTGACTTTTCCAAATGTCTGTTGACTGTTTGCTGCATAGTTTTGACAATTTAATGGCATGTGTTCTCCATTTTATTAGTGGCTTTTGTTTATAGTCTTCGTGCGTTAGTGGCACAGACGTAAAGGCTAGTCGATTTCGATGCTCGAGGCCTGTAGTTTGATTTCCGTGAGGGTTTTTTCTTGTAAACTTAATGTATTTAAGGCGTCTGTAGGTAACGATAATGCCTTGGAGTGTAAAGGTCTCGGGTAAATTTTTCTTTTCAAAAAAGTTTTGTCTGTTTAGTTGCCACACCTTAGATTTTTTTTTGCTGCATGCAGTTTTTCTTGTAGTTGCGTTGCTTTTTATGTTTTCATGTACTCCTGCAATTTTTAGTTCTACTAGTCATGACTTCGTATATTTTCCTCTTTTTTTCTAGCATAATAAAGGTTTCGGCCTAAATGATTTCGGCTTATATTTTGTCGGCTTACAAATCTAATGATTCTGGACGTGTTTTCCGCAAATAGAACATCATTCTAGACAAATGTTTTTTGTTTGTGATTTTTATGAAAATGTTTCCGTGTTCTTTGGACTTAAGGCCGGTCCTCGCCTCTCTGCCAGCTTGCAATGCTATTTTTGTGGTATCGCAAGTGATGCGAAGCTCCGCGTTTTCTTTTCTTTTTTAGCTACTGGGTCTTTTGTCGTGTATTTGAGAAGTTTCGTTGATAGGAAAGTCTAAAGACTTGTTCGCGGTTATTTATAAGAGTTAATAAGTGAAGTGAAAAGAAAATTTTTATTTTGATTGTTACCCTTCTGATTGTTTTTCTACGCGCACTCTATTGTAATATGCCGAAAGTAAGAAACATTAAGTTATGCGAAGCTCGGTTTCGTGAGTTGATTTGCTGGAAAAAAATTATCAGTGCTATCGCAGGGAAGCCAACACGAAACCACATCCACATTCAAATGCCCAAAAATGAATACAAGTTCTCGCGAAGTAATCAACCTGCTTTATTCATTAAAATATACAAAAAGCTCGTTTTTTAAATTGAATTGTTTAGATACAAAAAATACGATATGCGGAATCAAGCGCGGTCGAGGCAGAAGAAAGAAGACAAGAGATTCACTGGTAATATTCCCGACAACGTCTTGCCTGAAGCACCGCCCTCGATTTTAGAGGTTGGTCATAGTTTATGTACCTTGGGTAAGCACTAAGTGATGCCGTGTTGCAATCTTTTTTCATATATTTATAACTGTGATCTATTTGTTAACTTTTACCGGGATAATCGATATCTTAAGCTGTATTTCATTCTAGATAATTATTCAATGAACGTAAGGAAGGTTCTTTTTTTAGGTCTTGATTTATTAATTTATTGCTCATCCGAATTTAGTCGATTGTTTAGAAAGATCGTTTGCCAAATGTGGCGGTTGAAGACAGACGGTACAAGCCAATTCAGCTGGAAATTGGGGAGTTAGAGCTACCGGATCAGTTAGAGCTCACAAGTTAGTATTCTTTTTCGAAGTTAAACATTAAATATATTTATGTAGCCGTGGCTCTGCCGTCATTAGGCCACTCCACTTTTTCAAAGCAGGCTGCATAGTTGAGTGCAAATTTTATGTGTTAAGATGAGATGAGCTAGCTGTATCTGCTTTATTAAAGCGCATTCTTTGCTGCAAGCTATCTACGAAAAAGGTTCATATGAAAATCATTGAACAATTCGAGACTTTTTCAGATGTGGCTATTGTTCCGTACTCCAACAGGCAGGACGTTTCTTCTATTGCGCCATCCGCGCCAGCTGCCGACTTGTCCAAGATCCAAGGCCTGAAAGACGTCGAACCAACTATATTTAACGCTTCGGGTCCACCTCCGCCGCCTCCCAACCCGTCGGATTTACCACCACCGCCACCCGGACCTCTTCCCCCACCGCCGCCGGGTCCGAACTTTGATGCAAGTGGTGTTCCGGGACCCCCGCCGCCACCGCCTCCTCCACCCCCTCCGCCGCCCCCACCAGGACCAATGATGCCGCCTGCCCCGAAGCCTTCGTCGTCAAAAGAGCAGCCATCGGGAGAGGAAGAGAATGATAGAAGTGCACTGAACAAAGCTCTCACCGATGTAAGTTAATATAATGAATCAGTCAACAAAAAAACTGCAAGCAAAACCGATGGCAAACTACCTCTTGAACTAGTTATATTGATTAAGTTTTTATGAACGCTGTAAATTTTCACTTAATTTGGTCGTGTCGTTTTTTTCAGGAAAGTCTTAGATGGCATTCATGCTAATATTTCCTTTTATAGGTTTTTACTTCGATTTTTACTCTTGCTCCTTTTTTCTAGGTTAAAATCTTGTCTAATGGAATCAGTGAAATCATTTGATAGCTTTCTTCGTAATGGTGCTGCACGTTTAGCTTGGAGGTTACGGCCATGCCTGACACTCCGATGGCAGTGGGTTTGAATCCGGCCAGGACGTGTTTTTTTTAAACTGAAACTATTGTTTGACTTAATCTTGTTGGATTAGTTGACACAGCACGGACTTTCCATGATTAGATCAAAAAGATTTTCAATTGTAAAATTTCATTATTGAATCTGGACGAGCTTTGAGTTGATATTTTTTTTTGGAAACTTTCCTTTTTCTTGGTTTTAGGGAGTTCATTAACGCTTTTGCCATTGTCTGTTGGCTCTGTTATTTTGGTAGCAATGAAGCTTTTTTCTTTTTTTATCTTGTTATGCTTTTCGTTTTTAAGCAACGTTGTTCAGGCTCTTATATAGGACTCTTATATGGTTTTTTGTTTCGTTTTTTTTTTCAGGAAAAATTTTAAAATTTTTTCAGGCTCAATTTTACTTTTTCCGAGGTTTGACTTTTGATTTCATTTTAAGTTCAATTTATTTCCTTTGGTAACAAGAAGGCAAAGTTTGCTATCAAACAGCGAAAGTGTAAAGGTCACGAACAACGTGATCGACTTCTGATGTCGAAAAAGGAATTAAATTATCGAATTTCCCAGCGGAATAAAAGTTTCACCTATTGATGCAGTTTCTCAAATTGGGTTTATTTTATCGAAAAAGTGTTAAGCTTGAAAGTGTTAAGATCTTTAAGGCCATCTATTTTGTTCTTTGAATATCTAAAGTTGAGGTTTTTTCAAAATATATATTTTCTATTTTCTTACGTGCATGACTTTTTTCAACTGTCTGTTGGCTGTTTAACTTGGATGAGCTGTTTTCCGTTTTTCAGCCTTCAATGGGAATTGCGCGTTTGAAGAAGGCGAGTGAGAGGAGAGCAGAGAAAAAGAAGGCAAAGGAGCCGCCTCCTCCCAAGACCAATGACTTCATGGGGGAGTTGTTTAAGCAGGTCTACAGGAGGAGGAATCACATGGCAGGTCAGGAGAGACAAGATATTTGTTTTTTTTTAAGAGGCGACAATTCGTAATATGTTAATTGGCAACTACTAATTACTTTATTAATTTATACTCCTGTAGACATTACAAAGTTAATCAAAATTTACAAATTTGATTAAATAAATCAATGAAATCCAACAATCACAGCCTTGCTAGGAGTATAAGCAATTCAAAGTTCATGATGTTTATGCCCCTAAACGTCAACATAAAGTTTAAAGTAATAAATAGAAAGTTCTGTTAAGCTTAACTTAGATGGTAATATTTGTTTCTTTACATTTTTCTGACCGCGTCTTTTCTGTGTTCATTTAACTTGTAAGTCAAAGTACAATCTAGAATGCTCAAAAGCCTCACTGAGAGCTTAAGTAATGCCCCGCTTCAGGTGCAAAATATCACTTGTTTTCCGGATGCAAGCGCAGTTGTCGCCTCTTACAAATTGCCTCCCAACCGTTTTTCTGTCGCTTAAATTTATCGGACATTGTAGCAACCAAATCGGATATTGTAGCAACCAAAAATACATGTCCAAGCAGTATACAAAAATACATTAAACAATTAATATGAAATGTTCCACAAAACAATCAAAGAGAGAATATAGAATAAAGTTTGTAGTTGAGTTGTTCATGAACCATGTGGAACCTGATCTAAACTACATTTTATGATTGGATAAATTAGATATTTTACCACTGTAAAGTATTTAATATTAACCAATCATGATCCATCTAACTAACAACCCACTTATTTGTTAGTGCTGAAATTACTTGTAATTTCAGCACCAGAGAGATTTGAATTTAACTTAGAAATTAGTTGACTCTCCAAGAAGACTTCAGCAGCCGCAATAAACCAGTATACCCTAGATCTATTGAGCCTAGCAGAGACTAGATAAACAACCTGAGACTAGATAGTATAAGAGTAAGATTAGGATCGGTATTAGACTAAGAAGTTGCACGAATCTATCCGGCCGAAAATAAGATAGCGTGACGAGCAGACGGTGTACCCTATCCGAAATTACTCTATGAGTTATACACTTCGGTCCTAACTCATCTGGTGCGACCATAAGTCTCGAACAAGACCTTAATAGCTTAGAATTAACCAAAAATAGATTAGAATTTAGACAAAACATTTTTAAAATGTTACACGACGATAATTTAATCGAAATGTCTCTACGACTCAATAGATCAAAGCCAATATTCCGAACGATAAGAGAACTACCCGGAATTGCAAGAAGACCTCGAACCAGAGACGACATACGACAAAGTAGAAACTTACCATATAGTTATATGATAGTTCGGCAAAAGCCAACACAAACTTTTGTATTTAGAATACTACTAGCAATGAATTTAGATTTTCATTTGCAAACATAAAATTTTGAAGTCAATCTTCAAAATCATTTCAGGCGCTAAACAAAATTATTAATATACAATAACGATTGATAAAAAGATCTCAGATCGTTTTCCTAAATTCTGCAGTAATATACAAAACATGTTTGAAAAATATTTATTGAAAAATCAAAATAAAAATTAGTAGCATGACAATAAATGGTTAGTAATCATAAATCATCCTGTTGTTCCAGCTTCATCACCTAAACATAACAGCATTCATAAGCTCACTAATATTATAAAAACACTAAATCTTTTCTCTACACAAATTTAAATCATTTTAAACTTAATTTCACTTAAATTTAAAATCAGATCATCAAGGCTCATCCTTGGATCTTAAATCATTTTCTATTTAATTAAATTTAAAACTTGATCATCAAGGCCTATCCTTGGATCAAAAAGAACAATTTTGTTCTCCCCCACCCACTTGGCTAGTGTCTAACGACCTCAAACGTCGATTCACTATCCAACCCTTTCTAAAACCCAGGACTAACAGAAATTTTTGAATAAAACTAATCATTCAAATTAGGATAAACAGTGAAGAACTTCGGTTATTCATCCTTCACTTGATCCCCCCTCTTACCAGACCCAGGATAAATCTTAAACTTAGTAAGTTTAAAATAGTATCTAACGAACTACTCGCGTTCTAATTATACCTGAACCTTGTGGATCGATTTACTATTCTCCAACCCTGAACACAATCACTACCCTTAAGTAAGATTAAGTAAGTTAACACCTTAGCTTATACTAGCCACGAGAAAGTAAAAAATCATTCTTCGGAATCGATATACTTTTCTCCCCAACCCTGAACAAATAGACCCAGGTTAGGCTAACCAAAAAATCGTAAGGACTAACAGTCTAAGAAAATAGAAATCATTTAACAACCTTTTGCATCCGTCATCTTAAACCTTATGTCATTTAAAAACCTAGGAAATAAACAAACAATCGTTTTACACAATTGTGAAATAGATAACAAAAAATACGATCTTGTAATCACACCTCATACACAAACAGTTGGATATATCAGAACAAAACGACAAACATTAAAAAGAAAAATAATAACCAAACAAAGACAAATAACACGAAAAAGATTTTCCAAAAACCGAAACGCATTTTCAGAATCAGAAACCAGCAGTTTAGACGAACTTTATAAATTAAAAGAATCTATAGATAAAAATTGCCCCATTCACGATCAATTATATTTTTCCGACTCAGAAACAACTTCAAATTCATCAAAAAGAGGAAAAAAAAGAATAAAAAAACAATATAAACACAAACCAGTACATTTATACAATTGGAATCAACCAATTAGACACATCGATAGTTACATATTAACAGTCATCAAACGAAAAAATGAGCTCAACACACACCCCAGGTGAAGAAAGTCCAGATGATGATGATATCTTCCCCTTTATCGTAGATGCAACCACAGATAGAGGACAGCACATATTTTGCAAAAATTTACTCTTAAATTTGTTTGAACCCGGAATCAGTCCATGTAAAACAGAGTTCCCAGATGTAAAAATCAAAAGACAAATTATCGATCACTATTTGAAAGATATATGCAACTTAACACAACAATACGGAATCTACTCCATACAATTCAGCTCACCAAACCAGAATCACAGCAAATATGTAATTCAAACAGACGACCTTGATTTAGAATTCTCAAAAGTATTCTCAGAATATATAAAAAGCATACAATATCATAACTCACAAAGAGCAAACTCCATATTCACCAATGAAGTTTTTGCAATAATATATAGTTATATCTCGATATTAGAAAACGAAATCCCAATCTCAAATGTCTCACCGACAGAAACATCTAAACATATAAGAGTACGACATGAAATCACACTACTCTCTAGTTTTCTAAACATAATTAAAGAAAATTTCACTAAAGATGATGTTTCACAACATACAAAACATGACTTACAAAAAATCTTAGCATGGTTTATAATAGATTATTTCACACATAATCTAGATTTAATTTCACAAGCAAGAAAAAATTTTAGACCTCAAAACTCAAACGATGATACTGCCATCACAGAACAGTCAGACTATGTTTGGGACCCCGAATGATCTCATCCCGCATTCATAAACTTCCCACAATCAATCTCAAGTCAAGCAATAAGTACGATATCTTATGTAAGAGATTATGTAAAAGTAATACCATTAACCATTGATGCAACACCATTAAACTATAATACATTTTTACCCGATATGCAAAATAATAGTTTAAACTCCACAATCATACACAATGAAAACCTCAATGGAACTAGAAATCTCACCCAGCAAGATATCCAGACACCATCACACTTCATAAATGAAGAAATCGTACACACAACAACTACACAACAAAGCATTTCACCGATACGTCCAAATTTAACAACACCAAGAAATACAAACCCTTCACAAACACAGGTAACCCTACAATCAACCGTTAAACCTTCGGTTGCCCCAAAATATTCACACATGGATTATCAAACATACAGACCCATGACAATACCGTCAAAAACACGTAAAACGTTCACTAGAAACAATTTTGCAGAACATAATTATAATTACACACATCCATCAAAAACAAATTATCCCCCACGAAAAAATTTTAATAATTACACAAGATCTCGAAACTGGGATAACCCAATAGCACAAATTAATTCAGTAAATTTTCAAACAAATTTACATCCTTCACAGGATCGTAGTGAAAACTATCCATTTTTTCAACAAAATAAAAATAAAAAACAAACATCTTATCAAATGGATTACTTATCCTCAGATGATGATTTTTTACAACCAGATATATTTGCACCATATAATCAAGAATATCGTGGACAAGGAGTACAGAAACCACATACAAATCATAGAATTTTTTCCCCACAACCGATAGATACACAAAATCAACAACCAATTCAGCAACAAAACCCAATTAATACACAATATTTTCAACCAATTCAGCAACAAAACCCAATGACCACACACTCGTATCAACCGACGCAAATGCAAAATGAAATACCACTCCCATATTATCTTCAACAACACGAAATAACAAGAAATCAACTTTCAAATTTTTCTCAAATGCCAAATGCAGCAGAATCATTACAAATGACAATGAATCCATACCTTATGGGTGGATCATCAATAACATCAAATAAACCTTTAATGGTATTCACAGGAACAGACCCTGAATATTCTGTAGAAGACTATTTAAATGCAGTAACAGCAAATTTGATTTTAAATATAGGACCTGAACCAATTAATACGCCACTACATCAAAACTGGATACATCGACGCACAGGGTTGATACAAACAACTTTAGACGGCGCAGCCCAAAAATGGTTTTCAGTATTGCCTCTAGAAATAAAATCAAATTGGAAGAGATTTACACAAGAATTTTCAAAAATGTTTGACTCCGAAAGAAACAAACAACAACAAAGAGTTTTATGTAATGAAATTCGCAGATTACCAAATGAAACCATCAAACAATTAGCAGTACGCATCGAAACACTAGTTCGAAAAGCATATTCCTTAAATACACACGACTATAAAAACACAAAAATGACAGAAATCTTAATGATGACCTTAACACCTCAATTAAGGAAAATAGCAATAAAAAAGAGAGCATCCCATCCCTCCTCAATTCGAGATCCCGATTTAGATTTCCGAAAACTAGTAGACAAACTAGAACAAGCAGAAATCACAATGAAACTCGAAGAAACAGAAAATCTGAAATTACAATACGTTAACCGAATCGAAACAAATACCACAAGTATCAACAATATACAGGAATCAGATACAGACCTCGTTGAAAAAATCACTGAAATACTCAATATTTACGAAAAACACCCAAACTTTAAAGGCAAACCATCTTTCAAAAAATGGTGTAATTATTGCCGACGATACGGACATAGTATTTCTGAAGGTAGACAAAACAGCAAGACAATCAAAATAAACCTCAAAAATATAAAGAACCAAATAAATCATTCTATCAATACATGAAGAAAGATCAAAACCTACCAAACAAAAATGTATACAGCAACAACAGTTCAGGAAAACCACTACCGAGCAATACCAACTACACGAGAAATCAATCACCACATAACTCAAGTTATAGAGGAAGATCGCCAGAACGAAGAAATACACAAAATTCGTCACAAAATCACTACAATAGACAAAATAGTAGAAATAACTACTCCAGATCAAATTCAAATACAACACGATTTGTTTCTAGATCTAATTCCCAATCAAGAAATAATTACTATCCAAACAACCAATCACGAAATTCATCATACAATAGAAATAGAAACTACTCCAATAATCGGAATAGAAGTTATTCAAACAACCGAAACCAGAATTACCCGAACAATCGATCAAGGAATAACTCATATAATAGATCAAACTATAACAGACCAAACAATAATTACCAAAACAGATCACGAAATAATTCACAAAATCGACATTCAAGTTATAATAATCGTTATAGAAATTATTCCCAATCACCACACAGGAATAATAACCATTATAATAATTCTAACAATCGCCACAGAAGTAGTACACCTAAACATCAAAGAAATATTAATCAAGTACAATCAAACCCAGAAACAACATCAGACCCTCCAGGTATTGATGACACAGGAAATAACGAACTACAACTGAATCAAATAAACTGTGAATCATCAGAATCAGAAAGTGATACAGAAAACACTATCTCCATAAATATGATAGCAGTTAAAAATGATTACGAACCCATTATATATGAAAAACCTTTTTCATCACATATATATGAAAATCAATTAGAACTCCTTCACAATTTTTATATTGAACCCATCCATTCTACACAAACAACACAAGAAACAAACGAAATTAACACTACAAATAAATCCAATGAAAATGACAAGACAAAATGCTTAAATACAAATCACATCTATCAAAACATACAAAAAGAACAACCCAAAGAAAAAATTTGGACAATACCATTTCTTTTAGAAAGTCCAAGAAGCAAAGAATTTCAACCACCAGATCTTGAAATTGATTTTTTAATTGATTCAGGAGCAGAATCAAATATAATAAACATTCCCACATGGAATGAAATAAAAACCTTACACCCAAAGCTAACACCTCTTGAAACCTCCAGTAAACTAGCAACAGCACAAGGATCAACATTGGTAAACTATGGAAAAATTCAATTATTTCTTCTCCCCACAAGAACAATGGAGCAAAATAAAATTTTAACTAAACCATTTAAACAAATATTCCATATCACTGATATTAAACACAATATCATTGGAATACCATTTATCTCTAAATATATACCAACAATCAACATATTAAACAGTAAAATACTAATCAAAGATAAATACACAAAAACAAAAGACACATTCCTAACATTTTTCCAAAGATTAAACAAACAACCACCATTCTTTTCAAAATTTTATCCAATATATAACCAACAAAGAAAACACCTGAAACCACTATCAGGAAACATATATAATTTTTCAATAAAACAAGTTCACCAATATGATAAAAAACAAAACAAACAACACCTCTATATGTCAGACTTTGAATTCAAACCTATCCATAAGTTTTTCAAAATCACAATCTCATCCATAAAATATTTGAAAAACTCGAATTCAGATATTATTTCTCTACATGTATACAACAATACACCCTATCAAGTAACATTACCTTTAGGACTTTTAGGCTATTGCGAAACCAACGCTACGATATCACCAATATACGAAAAAGAATATCGCGTAAATAATATACTCCAATTATTAGATATTTGTCAATCCACAATTCTTAATGAAGAATTATCCATAAATAATATAATAAGTAACGAAAAAAGAAATACGGATTATTTCACAAAAACCCCATATTTCAAACCTACATTCAACATAAGTAACTACGCAGAAAATCAACAGAAATTTTTAACAATGTTCCAACATTCACAAATAACACAAGACGAATTTGATAAATTAGCCAAACAGCTAATCAAATATTCATCAGTCTATGCAACATCCAAATTTGATGTTGGCAAAATCAGCTCATCACTACATCTCCCATTAAAACCAGATGCAGTTTTCAAAAAACAAAGAGCAAGTAAAGTACCAATTCACTTACACGATAAAGTGAACAGATTACTCGACATTTTAGAACAATACAACATTATATCACCAGTAAATAAAGAAGAACAACCAAAAGGTAACACATTTATCAACCCTGTTATAATTCTAGCCAAAGGAGAATTATTAAAAATCGTTCTCGACGCTAGATACCTCAACTCACTCATAGATGAATCAAAGTGTAATTGGCCTATTGAACCAATACAAGTTATTTTAACAAAAATAAACGGAAAATACTTTACAACCGCAGATATGAATAGTGCATACAATCAAATGCCATTAGATGAACAATCGCGACGTTTAACACAATTTGTTATTGGAAACCAACAGTATGAATTCAACCGCTTATTCTATGGAATATCCATAGGACCAGCAGCATTTTCAGCTTTTATGAGCAAAATTTTTCGACCACTAAGACTCAAGAAAAACGCAATCACCTATTTAGACGATGTTTTTATGCAATCACAGACTAAAGAAGAAATGTTCAATGTCTTAGAACAATATCACCAAATACTTCAGAACGAAAATCTGAAGGCCGCCCCCGATAAATCACACTTCTTTTTAACACGAGTAAAATTCTTAGGACATAATATAGAAAGAAGAACAATCACCCCATTAAAATCACGCATTGACGCTATTCAGAAACTCCAACCACCGACAAATAAAAAGAAAATCCAAGAATTCCTTGGAATGCTAAACTTTTTAAGCAAATATGTTTATAAAATGCAATTATATCTAAGACCATTCTATAATATACTTAGACAGCAAAACAATTTTGAATGGAATACAGAACATCAAGCACGATTTGAAGAAATTAAAAAACTTCTAACTGAACAAATTTCGAATACAATTCCAGATCCAAATCAACCATTCTACGCAATGTGCGATGCCTCGAACTTTGGCATCGGCGCAGCGTTATTACAATCACATAATGGTACAAACAAAATGAACCTTATATCAGCAAATTCTCGATTATTCACTCAAGCAGAGCTAAGACTCTCAACCCTAATGAGAGAATGTACAGTCATAATCTATACACTTACAGAATATGAATTTCTGATACTTGGATCAAAACATCCAACAGTTCTATTCACAGATCACAAACCAATCATTTTTCTCTTCACACAAAAATCCAACCCAAATCACCGAGTTTACAGATTTCAATTAATTCTAATGAAATTTCCAAACTTACATATAGTTTGGACAGCAGGAAAAAATCTTGCATTACCAGACACATTAAGTCGAAATACACCACCTGAATTACTTACACGTAAAACTACAGTTGAAATACCTAAAAATATAAAATTCTATCTTGCAAAAAACGAAACATCACCCCGACTAGAATGCAAATATGCAGTAAAAACTGACGTTGAACAATCACAGATAAATAATCTACAACACTTTCCACTTTATTTAGATTGTCAAAATAACCACTACGAAGTTGATCTACTTGGATCATCAACTTTTAAACCAATTCCATACTCACAATGGATAAAAAATAACACCCAACAAAAAAGAGTAAAACAACACTCGCATAAAAAAGACCTTTTTCCACTAATTGAAAAAGAAAACCTAACTGATAAAATAAATTTATCAGGACCACAAACAAACGATTCATAATACACAATAAATCAAGTTTTTGACCTCCATGACCCACTTGATACAATACCCTTATCTAAATCAGAAATAGAAAACATTTTTCTCCCCCCAACAGAAACAATTACAATTTCAACATTGAAACAATACCAAAATCTTGACCCAGTAATTAGACAACTAAAATCATGGCACAAATATAAAACTAAACCCGTCAAGGCAGATACAACTATTTTAGGAAATAAAACACTCCTCCGATATTTTCGAAAATTTAATAGTACAACAATTAATGAAAACACAGACCTTCTAGAATACAAATTAAATGAATCTACAGTTCCCTGTCTCCCTTTAAGTATGATTCTCATAGCTTTTAATATTTCACATACACAAAATATTAAAGGACACTCTGGATCAGAGAAAACATATTCAAATTTTATACAAAACTTTTATTTCCCAAATGCACCAATTTGGATAAAAGTACTATGCAATGACTGTATAGTATGCCAACTAAATAAACCTTACCCAAATCAAAAACAAATAGCACAAAAACAAGATTTTAAAGGACAAAGTTTGTACTTTAACCACCGTATCTCCTTTGATACAAAAGGACCAATTTCACCCTCATCCGAAGGAAACTCCTACATTATGGTAATTGTTAACGCATTTACACATTATGTAGCACTTAACCCAGTACCACATTGTAACGCTTATTACGCTTACACAACGCTTTATGAACACTGGATAGCCAAATTTGGACTACCAGAAATTCTAGTTACAGATAACGGTACAGAATTCATAAATAATGAAATTATCACACTATGTCATCTATATAACATCAAACACAAACCACGTACATCTCACGCACCTTGGACAAACGGCTTAGTCGAAGGTATGAACCGTTCACTACAAGAATATCTTAGATGTATCATCAATGGAAATGATACAAGATATACTGAATGGTCAGCAGATGTAAAATTATTTCCCCTAGCATATAATTCACAAATCACGACAACTCTAGGAATGTCACCATATGAAATGGTTTTTAACCAAAAGCCACGCAAACCAATAATGTTTACAGCAAACTCTCATAAAAACGCACAAGGTTTAACAGAGATAAAAAACAATGAAATTTACCAAAAAGTAACAAAAAAGTTGTTACAAAGGCAAAACATTAATGAACAAATAATTTCACGCTTTACACCAGCCTCCGATTTAAAAATTGGAACATTTGTATTAATACCCAATTTTAATACTCAAAAAGGAATTTCTAAAAAATTACAACCCCTTCGTAAAGGACCATACCAAATAATTGCAAAACCCACTGATGTCACATATAAAATCACCGACTCAGACAAAAAAGAAATCGTTCAACACCGAAATAACCTACTACCTTATTATCCAAAAGAATACGCACTCCGCGAACTAACTCAATTATATTCTTTTACAGGTTTAAAAGTTATTCAAAATAACCCACATACGGAAAATACAACAAAGGAACAAAAAGATTTTCACCTCAAAAACCAAATAACAAAATCAACCACCACAAAAAACAATACAAAAAATCTAGATCAAAATACATCTCAAAAAGAAAGAAAAAATAGAAAAATGACAGAACAAAAAATACCCCAAGAACAAATCGACAAATCAGAACATAGAGAGTCTTCACGACTTAGAAATCAACCACGTAAAAATTATAAATTATTCATCCCACAATCTAAAATATTAAAGAAAGTCGAATTTCAAAAACAACTTTAATTTTGTATTTCACAATCTTAGACCTTTGAAACATTTTGAATTTTCATTTTTCAAAATAACATGCCGACAAACACGCAGCGATTCTAGTTCATAATTAGCCAATAGGATTCATCCAATCCGTCACCTTCTCTAACTCTAACACAAACCAACTAGACGAACGATATTAAACTCCAGGCATATCTATAACTATAACTTTACGACCTCCAGGTCAAAAATAAGCAAACCACTCCAACTTGACAACTAAAATAAATATCAGCATAATATCATAACCCTCCCTTATCTAATAAACCAAAGATCAACAATATTTCCCCAACTCAGCCCTCAAATACCCCCCAAACAAATATGTTAAATTAGCCTAAAGTAAAAGAACGACCATTTTAATTAGCCTAAAGTATAAAAATCTCAAAAATACCCCAGATCATTTGACAAATGAAACTAAAGACAACGAAGACCTCCCGATCACCATAAAAATTGCCCCCAACAATTTTTCTCAAAACTCAACCCACTTGTCAAAAAACCAATAAATAATCCGACCACACTTGAAAAATTGCCCCAAACAACAAAAAATATTCGATCAAGAAGTCATTTCGTAAATGCTCTTCTCTCAATCAGTCACTATAATTATCACAAACCTCAAACAATTTTTTACGATACTTAAAACTTTTATAATATTTCTTTTTGATATCTTTGAATCTTTTGTAATAATCTTAATCATTTTTTCCAATATTTTTTTAATTTTCTATTCCTAATTTGAACTATACCTCCAACTTTCAAAAGCTATTGACTATATCCACAGGTACGATTCACAAAACTTATCTAAATGATCCGAACCATTTTTAGTAGAACCGATATTTTTTTACTATTTGTAATTTTTATAACATTTCTATCATCCCTCATCTTGACAATATGCAAATGTATAAAAAAAGCAATCATCACATTCGCCCTAGCAACAATTCTCCTAATTCTTTTTTTAGAAGAATACTATAATAAACATAAACCTTTTCACTAAAAGAATAGACCAAAAAAGCTATCAAAAATTGCTACCCAACAATCACATAGTCAGTCTTCACCGACATCATCCCAAGAAAACCCGACACCACCTTCAACTACCCAAAACCCCCAAACATCTACACGAATTTCTTTTCAAGATAACCCATATACCTTTGAAGAACGACACGCTCGCTTATCAGAACCACTAGAACCAGTTCAACGACAAGCACCTCTAAGCGAACCAACATATAACTTATACCCAACACTACCACAAGAATTAAGTAGAATAAGAAATCCTAGTCAAAACCAAAATACAGTCGAAATAAATAGACAAATTATACATCCTCGACGAAACAGAAATTTTCAAACTCCCCGAGTTCATTTTGATATACCTCAATCCCCATCACAAAACACTCCAGAAAACCCCATTGGTATATTACCAGAAACCCCTACGCTTCTTTCACAACGTAGCACCTCAAGCCTGCCATCAGATTACTTAGGTTCAACACCAACATCTGAACAAATACGTGAAAACCCTTTTAATCCCCCAAACCAAGCATCACGACTACCATATTGGACAACACATTCATTCACACAAGGTGAACTAAATTTAGTAAATGATCCAATAGATATTTCTAAGGATACAACAACATCCTCATCACTACCAGAAACATTATCACTACCATCAACACCATCAATAAGCCAGATTTCACCACCACCTTTTAACTTAAATTTCCCAAATAACCTCGACGCTAGATATCGAGAACAATCATCAACAAATATTCCTTTAAGACTAGACTGGAATACATTCACAGCACCTCCACCATTATTTGGACAACACCTAGAAAGTAACCGACTCCACAATTGGGCACTAAACAGACTACAATATAGACAAGACATTCACGAAGACATTCGTGCTCATAACATCCAAATACTCCAACAAAATAGTCTACAATTAAAATTTGAAATCACGGTTAAATTAAACAACATTACTCAACATCCCTATCCATTAAATCCACCAAATATAACAGCTCAATCCCTACCACCACCATTTATAACAACTGAAGTAATATACAAATACGACAGATATACCAAAAAGACAATTGGTTACATCACATTTTATAACCCATACTCAGGATTGTCATACACATGTATATTCTAAAAATTTTAATTTTTCTCCAACTCCTTTTTCTAATAACCTCAAATGAAAACATAAACCCTTCTCCCCGCACAGGACCCCAAGATTTATTAGTAACACATTACGATTGTGAAGAAAACGAACAAAAAACATTACACAAATATGCAATAAATCAAGTATCACAATGCGAAACAGAACCACAAGCCATAGAAACTACAAATGTAATCGCAACACTTTACTCAAAAGCCCGAGCAACAACAGTTATAGGATATAAATTCACAGCAACATTTTCTGAAAAGAAAGTACATTGTTCACAAGTCTCAAACGGAAATAAAAACCGACTTGACCATGAATCATTCTACCAGAGTAATATAGAACGACTTTTACATCTCAATCCCGAAGATTGTAAAAACGAGTTACTCAGACTAAATATCACAAGAAATAAAAACACAGATAGAAAACTAGTATATTTCCAAGTTTTTGCAGATTCTGTACATCAAGCAGAACTTGAAAGATATCAAGGACATGTAAAATTAGATGAAAAATTCCCATACAACGGCGCACACGGAAGATTAACTTATGATATACACGATAAACACTGGATACCACACATTGGTATAAATGACCCATCAAACTGCAAAGCAGACACAAAAAAATAAAGGATATCAAGAAATCATGTTTTTTGATTGGAAAATACAACTCGAAAAAATACAACTCACACGCGATTTATCAGACAACACAATGATCTATCAAGGAATTCGATTACCTTGTAAAAACGATCAAGGCTATTGTGACCCTACAACACGAACACAAGCAACAATTGTTTGGTTCCCCGAAGACACATGTACAACATTTCAAGTAGCAAAAATACACGCTCGTATGATAAAATTTCACGAAAAATATTTTATACAATCAATTCCATATGAACAAGTCCATCCATCACGAAAACTAAGTTCTAATTTTAGAAACATAGACAATATAGAAAATAAATTGACACGTTTTCAAATATATCAAGAAACAGAACTTGCATGTAAATACAGAAATCCACTTCACAAAACACAATACTCCGAGATATTAGTTGAATACGAAAAAGGATTCGACATGACCACTGGAAAAGTAAAAATCGACCCATATGCAACAGGTCATCCTCTAAACGAAGGAACATCAGACATACCAGTTCATTTTCAAAAAAATACAGGTCAACCTGGTGGACATTTAAAGCCCCAAGACGATCGAAGTACACGTTTACAAGAACTATCACTAATGAATAGTACATATTTCGGTAATATCCACTATGATATTCACTTAGATATGAAACTAGACTACACAATTAGCCGAATTTTTCAAGAAATGTCACTCTCCGAATTAGAAACACTACACCAACTATGCGAATTAGAAAGAACACAAATATTACAATCACTTGCACTAGCAGTATTAAAAATACCCTACGCAGGATATTTACTATCAGGAAATAGATCAAATTTTTTAGACTACGAAGGAAACATTTTATGGTTTTATACTTGTACCAAAAAAGTATCACCACTATACGTTTTTGAAGACAAACGATGCTATAAAAGAATCCCTATCTTTTATAAGAATAAACTACATTTCGTTGACACACTTTCAAGAAGAACCTATTTCTGGGATACCGCAGTCCCATGTGGATCAGAAAATAGCCATAATGTAGTACAACTAAACCCTGATGAAGATAAATATTACCTTCTCACCCCATATCCCACATTAATGCAATCACTCAAAAAATTTTCACCAGAAAGCATTCGCGCTATCGCTCGAAACCCAAATATAGAATTACAATCAATAGGAATATACTCAAAATCAGATATTCAACATCACATTAGAACACAACAATTCCAAGAATTATTAACACAAATGGACACAATACAAAGACAATCAATTGACCAAAACTTACGCAAATTTGCCGAAACCGCAGGATTTGCAGACATCTATACGCAAGACTATAGCGGATATTTTAAAGACATTAAAGATTATATATATCTAAACGGTGAAAAATACCGTCCCCAAGATATATCGCCTATCAATATTTTTAGCTTTGTTACACTCAAGAATGAAATTCTTGATTTTCTAGGATGGCCCTACTACATCTTAGAAAAATTGACTACTTTATACGCAATGTTTAACTTTATTGGATTTCTTTTTTCACTCTTAAAAGGAATCTATAACACATGTGCTATACACACACAAGTCAATAGACAAGCAAGTGTAGCACGCATACTATTTTTGCAGGATTTTTTGGAATTTTTTCTACATCAATAAACAAAATTCTTTTAGACGCACAAATAAAAGAATACAACACAAAAATAGCAACAAGACAGAACACATACGACGAAGAACATAACAATGTAGACACAACGCCAACAGCACCACAATTACCACCCCTACCACATAACCATCCATTATCCCTAGTCCCACGTAATTTTCGAAACTTAGCAATTACACATAATCCAAATTTTAGACCAACCATATCACAAAGTCCCATCCAACATATAATGACACACCACTCATAAGATGAAAATACCTATGAACAAATTATAGAACAACCCCATACCACCGCTTTTCAGTCTCAAAATAATAATTTTTTTAGCCCACGATGAGCCGACAACTTGGATCCCTACACCGTTCAAATTCCCATCCAACCAACCTCACTACTCCAATCACAATAATACCACTTTTTGCTTTCCCACCACCCGATTTCCCAACCAGTAATGTAACATCAGGCATGAATTCCGATACTAATTCACACATCTCAGTTTTATACTCCACATCACAACTCAATAACCCGAATATTGAAACCCCCGATGAATTTGCCGACTCTGAACCATCTCCATCCAATAGTTTTCACACAAACCCCTCAATTTTTTCCCAACCCCCTTTTCAACCAATGATACCAAATAACCCTGTCCCCGCCAATTCTACACCCTCTTATGCTTCCCAAGTCACTCCAACCTATTCTTCATATCATTCAGACCGATCATCCAATTCTCCAGATACCCCCCAAATCTCCCCAGAACTAGATAATTTTATTACATTACAACAACAACCCTACCACCTTGACACCCCCACCATAAACCAAATTTCATCCACAATAGATTCATCCAACCCTCCTACCCCTACACCCTCTTCAATTTATACCGAATCATTAGCACCATCATCCACATCTACTGAATCTTCACTCAGCACTAATAGAGCTTACCGCACTTTTAAAAGAAAGTTCCCCAACCATCCTTTCCCAGCAAAACCAGGAACAGCCCGTGAATATATAAATCACCCAAATCACACTAATACAAAAGAATTTTTAGCTATCACCTTACCCTCATTTCCACAATACACCTTAAACACCCCCACAACACTAACGAAACACGTAACTTTGTAGACGAACACGTTTTAATGCCTGCCCTTCCTTGGACCTCATATTATCATTTTACTAATCCCCTTTGCTTACCTTTATCTAACACTCACATCGATATAGAACGAAATAAGGACATGCTATATCGACTCACTACACCACTAACACCTAGACAATTTACTTACATAGGATATAAAAAATCACTAAAAACATACACTGCACCCCGAGCTAACGAATATACGCTAGAATATTACGATCATAACATCATCAGAACTAACCAAGATCAATTCTTAGACGACGACCGCTTCGCTAACCCACAAATCACAGAAAAATTTTTCATTAAAAAACCATATGTATTTACACTCAATACATTTGATCGCAAATTTGACCACATCATCTCAGAAGCACTAACAGACACGCAAGCCTACGAAAGTTTTAAAGAACGCTTCCAAATATTTTCACTAACCTTTCATTTCCTTGCACCACATGAAAGAGATCTGCACTGCTCACACGATATTATGTTGCGCACTAAACAAACTCACACATATACATATTATCGTTTTATCCAAAATCACTTCGACCTACACACTCCCTCCAGACAACCACACCACCGTTTTCAATTCATCAATTCCAAATACACCTCACCATTCTTTCTTAACTTCACATATTGCATTAAAGATACTAACCTTCATGGTATTCTTCGAAATTATGATCCCATAACCCAAATGTATATTTTTTGTCCCATCACCAAGACCTTCAACGCAGAAGAATCCCGACCCTTCCTTCTCCCACACGAATTTGTTCAACCCATAGAAATCCCCATTTTAGAATTCATCCACAACACTAAATTCAATCACAAATTATATAATCTAATCCAAAACACACCTTATGAGTTTGCAGTTGGCACTGAAGAACTAACCACCATTAAAGCACTTCAATTGCTTTGGCCACTGCTTCAAACTAAAAATATCATCCGCATCTTAGCTAAATTACTAACAACCTCAGATCTCATCCACGACATCTTCCCCCACGGTTTCTTCCCCGACGACTAACAGGTAAATATGAATTATACATATTATTAACTAATTAAATTAAAATTAGAAACTAACCATTCTTAATTCATGTCTTCTTTAGAATTTTAGCCTTCATCCAACGATCATCTGAAAAAATCACAAAAGAAAATAAAAATTGAAAACTTCTTCAAACTATTTAAAACTCTATTAATTTTTTGCACCAAACAAATCACTAAAAATAATACCAATGCAGTAATTTAATTTATAAATTTTTCCCAAATGCAGTAAAATCTAATAATGATGAAAATTTGTAACTTAATTTTCCCCAACAACTAGCAGTAAATTTGCATTTCTATGTAATAAATTGATAAAACGAAAATGCAGTACTAACCTTTTGATATTTCCTTTCATTCGCACAAAGATTCTATCCACACTCGCACAGCTCGCCCACGAAGAATTGTTTAAAATAATGAATTTCAGTTTCAAGCTTTCACACTCAACAACTCTAACACATGATAACAAGTTTTAAACTTTCCTTTAACCCGGTTGGAAAGGAATTATATACTAAACAACACTAACCAACGCAGCTTACTAAACACCACAAATCATAGAATAACAGCATGACTAAGAAAAGGAAACCAACGGTACCCAAACCGGATTAACCCAGTTTAAAACTGGATAATTTATTCTTTTGAAGACTATTATAAAGTCTAAGAAAGAAATAATAAAACACAAAAAAGTCGAAAGACAAACCCATACCAAAAACAATTTGATTTTTGAAAAAAGGACACAACCAACAAAACATAAGAAAAACCACAACAAACCCAACACAAAACGTTGTCACATAACAGGACCTCTCACAAAAACCGCATGCAATCATACTCCCACTCCTGGCCTAACCCACCAGAAGAGGACGTCCTGAGCATGCTCTATAGCCGGCCTAACCCACCGTGCTACATCCACGCTTTGTGACCACACTCCTATTTTTAATAAGAGCTACTCAAGGGTGAGTAACTCTTCAAAATAACTGAACTAAAACAAAAAGCTTTTGTGAAAACAACTAACCAAAATCATAACTAAAACATTAAACTAATAAAAATTTTATAAAATGTAAATTATATCTTGCAGTATATAGATCAGCATACAACACCAAAGACGAACATCCAAAGACAAAGTGACCCCACTACACTCGAAAAAGAATGGCCAACCACAATCAATATGCCGCCCACAATCACAACTCAAAGGATTTAGAGTACGACTTGACTTCGCAGAAAAGGACTTCATTGAACTAGAACAATGACCACCTCGATGTTCAAGTATACGTACAGATCCGAGTAACCAGGCATCCCCTCCACACACAATCTCCACGCCATTCCCAGACAAGGTCAAACACAAAAGAAGTTCTCTACATGAAACGGAAAAACCTGTCATAGCCAACCATTCTGAAATCAGATTTGAGTTTGTTGCGAAAACCCAGTCGTTGTCTTGAGAAGACACAACGATTGAATCTGGGACTTCTCTAATAAGAAAACCCAGAAGAAATAAGATGTTCGCCAAATACCAACGTCCATCATCCATCCTTTGAATTGCAGAAAGACTATTCTAAAAAACTCTGTAAAACCCGGATGGGTGGAACCTGATCTAAACTACATTTTATGATTGGATAAATTAGATATTTTACCACTGTAAAGTATTTAATATTAACCAATCATGATCCATCTAACTAACAACCCACTTATTTGTTAGTGCTGAAATTACTTGTCATTTCAGCACCAGAGAGATTTGAATTTAACTTAGAAATTAGTTGACTCTCCAAGAAGACTTCAGCAGCCGCAATAAACCAGTATACCCTAGATCTATTGAGCCTAGCAGAGACTAGTTAAACAACCTGAGACTAGATAGTATAAGAGTAAGATTAGGATCGGTATTAGACTAAGAAGTTGCACGAATCTATCCGGCCGAAAATAAGATAGCGTGACGAGCAGACGGTGTACCCTATCCGAAATTACTCTATGAGTTATACACTTCGGTCCTAACTCACATATAAGAAATTTCTCCACTTTGTCGATGTTTAACTATATCCCCCTTGGTTAAATATCAGTATTTAGACAACCGCGTATTCAGACTGGTCAGTATTTAGACAAATACTGTTTCAACCAATCAGAATCGCGACAAAGAAGAAATTAATAAATAATTATTATTTATTTTGGATTATTTATGTCTTTTCTCGATTCTGATTGGTTCATACAGTATTTGTCTAAATACTGACGAGTATGAATACGCGGCTGTCTAAATACTGGCTGCACTCCATCCCCCCTCGGGTACCTAGTAAAGAATATCCCCCATAAAGAAATAAATCAATTGGTTAGCATATCAAGAATTTATCCCTAGTAACGAATCTCCCTGGTAACTTTTGCAAAAGGGGGGATATGATATAAATAAAGAGATCCGATTGTTGACACGGGATTTGGCAATGGATTGAAGCGTAGAATAGAATGTAGTAGAACAAGTAGATTGCAAAACTTATCTTTTGCAGGAAAACAAGCGCCGGAAGATCCGTTCAAGCAGAATCCGGACGAGTCCAGTGATAAACCGGCGGAACCAGCCGGGGGGTCTAAAGGGGTGCAGTTGCCCACTCTCCCTTTCTTTCCAAACGAGACAGACGGCTCAAGTGGAGGCGAATCGGAGTCGGAATGGACTGATGATTAAAAAAAATGAAAGAAAAATTGAAAACTGAGAAGAGAAAAAACGGCCGGAATGATTATTTGGATAAAAAACTGACCTATATATTTAACTTAATCAAATCAGTTGTCATATCATTTTCCTTGTTTTTGATTAGGTGCTAATGATTGTTGTGAAGACACATATAGTGCGTATTGGCTTTTTCGAAGTTTTCAGATAAAAGTCTTTAAACGCTCTAACGTGCCTTAGTGCATTATAATGCATTATCAATGCTCTTGTGCATATTTGTTTTTTTGAGTTAATCTAATTTGATTAAAAAGAAGGCAAATTCCTCCCTTCAACTACGAAAGCAAAGTTAGCACCAAAAAATGAATTACTAGAAGTTCGAAAATTGATTTAAGTTTTCAGAATTGTGACAAAGATGTGATCCGTTGATCCAGTTTTCTCCATTTGGGTTCATATCAGCTAAAAATGTAAATCATTTCTCTCTAATTTTTCGTTGAAAGTCCTAGACTGAAACTTTACTGTTTCAGTTAGTTTGATTTAGATATTCTACGCAGAATTTTGCTGTGCGTCAATTGTAATTCGAAATGAACAAGCAAATTCTTCTGTCTTTTTTATATTATTCAATCTGATACTAGTCTTTGATGTGATTCCAAGGGTTATTCTGATATATTATTGAACTGAAATTTGCTAATTATGCAGCAGTAGAGTTTCAATTCGAGCAGTAAAGATTTTATAGGCTGACTATAGTTTATTTTTAAAATAGTATATTTATTTTTAAATACGAACATATTTACAAATAGAATTTTACGTGTTCAAAATGAATTTTTTTTTTACTTCGGTATGAAATTTATCTGCTGAAAGTTACGTAAATAGCACTTTCCAAATACGAACGTGGAGATGGCGCGTAAAAACGTGAACAATTTCTAGTTTCGAGTTTAATTATTAGATTACCAGCGGAATAAAAACTTCACATGATCCAGTTTTCTCAAGTTGGGTTAATGTTATCAAAAAAGCGCCAATCATAATTTCTATAGAAATTCAAAGAGATTAAAGGACGTCTATTTTTTTCTTTGAAGTTGATTAGAAATTCAGAGATTAAAGGGCGTCAATTTTTTTCAACAAAGTCTTTTTTTTCTGTTTACTTACGTTAACTGTCAGTCGGCTATGTTGAAAAAGTGCCAAGAATGATGATTGTTGAAATTCAAAAAACTCAATAAAGCCAAAATTATAAAGTTAGTGAGATCGTATTTTCTCCAATTTTACAAACTATCAATGCGCAATTTACAATATTTTAAATGGATAATTAATTGCTTATTTACATCTGATCACTTTTAAAGAATCGCACAGAAAGAATGCGTCTAACTAATTCAACAGAGTAAGAGTTGTTGTCTTTTTTTAAAGTGCTTTTTGCGGTGTTTTACAGTGTTTAAAGTTAGCCAATTTTAATTCAGTAGTGAATGAACGTAGTGAATACTCTTATATAGGTCTTGGTGATTTTTTTAAACTTTTTGTTCACGCTCAGTTTTGATTTTTCGTGGTTTGATTTTTGATTTCTTTTCAGTTCACTTCAAATTTTTTTGTTAAAAACTCCACTATCGAACAGTTAAAATGTAAAGGTTGCGAAAAAAGTGATCGTCTTTTAATTTCGAAAATGGAAACTAATGATCAGGTTTCCCATCGAAATTAAAGTCTTACCTATTAATCCAGTATGTTCAAAGTGCGTTAATTTTAACAAAAAGTGTCAATGATAATTTGTTCTACTAATTCAAAAAGCTTTAAGGCCATCTTTCTTCCCTTGAAATTCAACAGTTGAATGTTTTTTTTTAAAACGAGTCTTTAAAACGAGTTTTTTTTTTCAGTGTGCTTGCGTTCATTACTCTTTTCCAACTCAATTGGTTATGTTCTAAAAATTCTGATCAGGAGTTTCCTGGGGTTATTTGGTTGTTCTCAATAAGATTTCTTTAAATAGCAGTATATGATTTGATTCTGGCTTGCTAATTGATAGCAAAAATACTTCTTTTGGATTATTTCTGGTGTTCAAGCGATAAAAGCTATTGACTCCAAAACAGAAAATATAGTTTTGGGCGCAATTTTTTTGTTGTAACGGCTTAAAATAACAACTGAAACAATTTTTGAAGTGTTCAATAGCAATGAAAAACATCCATTTCATGAGAGCTCGTTTTTTCAATTTTTTTATCCTTATATTTGAACTTTAATTAAATCATTTTAATCGGACGGTTTTGAGCTACTTAGCCAGCAGCTGACTATTCTTAAATCATCAAAGTTTCATAGTTTTTATCACGAAAGCATCGTATAAATTGTTCCGGATGAGGCAAATTAAAAAAATTCAATATTGTAAATTAACACGAGATTCTATAAAAAAACCTTCTGAATTATAATTGAGCCAGTACAATTCATATTTCACAATTGTCTGAGACATTTTTAAAAGAAAATAGGCTTCTCAACCTCTATCTGGCATTGCTTGAAGAAAAAAATTTAATCCTTTTGACATTTGAAATTGTTATTGCGCCGTGTGGTTTCTTGAAGTATAGCAGTTTAAACAAGACTCAATTCTCCTTGTTTAATAATAAATAAGAATGTAAATGATATAGATAATGTAAGTTATATAGATAATGTCATGACAATTCTAGAGTTCAACCTAAATCTTTCATAAATTGAGACAGAGTGAGTGAGAGCACTTGATGTTGAATAGAGAAAGGATTGACAGGTCGGTAGCGACCTTGATAGTCAATAGGCGAGTTTAGCACGAATAACTAGTACAGAAAGTAATACAATAATGACGTCATAACAATACTGTTAAACTACGCCACACCACATTTCCCCCTCTTGGAAAAAATTCAAATGAACATTTGAATTTCTTTAAATTAAAATTGACTAAACATGCCCTCACAGCCATTTAACAAAACTTGTTGTAACCTATGAAACACTAATAGAAGTTTACAAAATTGACTGATATAACTGGAGGAAATATACTGAAAATGTTTTGAAAGATTGACGAGTTTGAATGAACGGAGAGTTTTATTTGTCTGAACGACGCAAAGGATGATCGGAAGCGCTCTTTTTTGGAAAGCGCGTAAATTTTCTACATAAACCTTCGGATTCATCGGGTAGAACAACCCGAGACTGCCCCGCTTGAACCACTAGCTCTTGATTAGCCACGACAAAACGAACTTTCTTGTCCGGCAAAACAGGAGTTGACGGGGAGGTAGACGTCGATTGAGCTTGAATGACATTCACGGAATGTCTGATTGGACTGCCGTAAAAAGTTGTCTGCTTTTTCCGGCGCGAGGAGGTTCGAGAAGAGTTTCATGATGACGAAATATTTCCATCCGGTTCGGAAATTACGCCAGAACCATCCCGGGTGTGGATACCCGATGCTGCCAAACTTGACGATGTGCACTCTTGTAGCTTCGGGACCAATGACTCATCGTCCGAAGAAATGGGAATGAGATCTGGACATAATAGAGTTTTGACTGTAATTGGTGATTTCGGCTTGACACTGATGGGAACCTCCGTTCCTTGGTTTCCAGAAGTGGACGAAGAAGCCGTTAAATCTACTACTGGAGTAGAGTGTTGGGGATAAGGAATAATCTGAACTCCTGGAGCCTCCGATACTGAAGTTTGCTTTGAATTGGTCGAGACAATTTGATCACGAGATGGTGTAGATGAAGTATGCAGAGACGGGAATTTCGGGCGAGCATGTACGACCACAGTTTTGGCCGAGATTCGTTGGCGTGAACTAGATTGTTTGAGAGGCCGATTGTCCTCTGACGATGAGGGCGAAGATGACACAATGGGGCGTTTTTGCCCCTTCTTGACAGGCGTTGTTTGCTTGCCTGAAAAACTTAGATCGGTTGATTTAACACGTACCGCCAGGTGATTTCTTCTAATCACTTTTCCCTTGTCAGAAATATATGTGGGCCCAGTAATCTGCACAATTTTGCCCTTAAAAGGTTTGAAAAGTTCTCGACCAGACTTCCTATTTAGAAATTTCCTAAATATTTCGACCTTATTTGGTACATTCAACACTAAGTAATCCAAGTTACGTTTTGATATTGACGGACTAATTTAATCCGTTGTCATCTCGTTCCTAAACCTAAGTGTCCCAGCAGACAAGTTGGAGCGAAGGGTGGCTGCGAGAACTTGGTTTCGTTCAGTCAGCGTCTTCCGAGCTTTGACCCCCTCCTGATGCGACAAGGACTTCTTCAAAGTCAGCCACTGATTAGCGGATTGAGCCAGACTCTCAAGCGCGCGATAGTGAGGTGTATCCGCAACTGACTCCGTAGGTCCCCCAAAGTAGGGTGACACCGTCGGGCTTGACTGCCCCTTCTTGACTAATTTTATCCTTGGTCGGCTGTCGCACTGCTCCCGACGCTGTTCAGGTGTTAGTAGATCCCGTTCCAAATGTTGGTTATCTAAATTCACGCCCGTAGACAAACGCTCAGCCGCAATAGATAGCTCCGTATTCGGAGGACGGCCAAAATGAAGCTCAAAAGGTGAAACCCCAGTAACAGAATTTTTTATAATCTGAATATCTTCAATAATATTTCTAAGTGTAACTTGAACATTTGAAAAATCCGAGCTCAAACGCGAAGCGCCCAAACGACGCTTTTAATAGTTTGGATCGACCGTTCCACTAGACCGCAACCACAATGATTCCCCACCGGGCAGAAATATTGGGCGATATTTTTATCTTTACAAAAGGCCTGCACTAATTTGTTCTTAAAACCTGAATATTGGTCAGTTTTGATAGATTTGGGAATACTATGCTGTTGAATATACGATTTAAGAAATTTAATAATCTTCCGTCCCCCCGTAGAACGTGTAATCATAGCCGACGGATATTTAGAGTAACGGTCAATCGCGACCAAGATATAAATACTGTTACCATATTCATCGAGTAGAGGACCCGCATAATCAAGCTGAAGCTCTTCATTAGGACCAGACAAAAGGGTTAAAGGCTTGGTAGAATTAAATGAAGCGTTCGCTTTCAATTTCTTACCAAACTTCGTGCACTGGGGACAATCTTTACATAGCTGGACAATATCTCGATGCATTCGAGGCCACCATATGTATTGCGCGGCATCAACCATGGCTAACTGACCCGCATGCGACCTATGTAGTCGAGACAGTAACGGTTTTCTTAGACACATGGGAATAGCGATCCTATTGTCCACTACAACACAGCCATCAACCACCGCTGCACAATGCCAAAATGATTTTATATATGGGTCAATAAGACAAAATCCTTCATAGTCCCGGTTAATAAGTGCCCGTTTCATCAAGCATAGACTGGAATCTTCGTCTGTAAGTTCCGACAGTACATCGGAATCCAGAATGCCCACCAACCCGGTTAACGATTTCTGGTCCTGAGCGACCACTGATGACTTCAAAATTTCTAGACTTTGAACTGACTGAGTTTGACGAATGGTTAATTTGGTTTTCCTGAGCCTTTTTGATCTGAAATTGGCCAATATTCGGGCATATTGACCCCGCAACTCCGCACCACGTTGTAAAGTTGTCGACCGCCTTGGACGTACTGCCCCCGCGCGAAACCGCGGCCGGGCACGATCCGAGGAAAACCAATGTTGGTTGGTCGGGAGAAACTGGTTGAGTAGTTGCTCAAAGCTGTCGTTTGCATTATTTGCGTTAAGATACATCACAGTCTGAAAATGAAAAGCGCCCAATAATACGAGTACACAACAACAATACCAATAAACTGAAACAAGATCAAAAAGACCCACGGACGATGATAATAACACTCAATTACTAACGACTGTACTGATAATCCACACTGAAATCAAAATTGGCAGATAATTTGTAATCCATGCTGAGAAAGTGACAAAAACTTGCATGATCCAGCTCAATGCTGATTGGCTAGATTTTAAACCAGCAATTTTAAAGCCCTCTAGCGGAGAAGTGGCAAGCGCATTGAATTGTTGTAATAAATCGGTATAGCCACTGGCAAGATTTCCGTCGCCCTCTACCGATTTTATGCATTTCGAACTAGCTGGAATAACCTGAACTATGACGCCCTCTACCGACAATCTTCCAATATCATTAGATGAAATTAACGAATTACCCCGAACGGGACAATTGGCCCGAGGCTGACCAAAATCCAATGACTCAATTAGATTTATCGAATTAGATGAAACGTAATTTTGGCTGTTCTTCGAAATAACGGATGATACCTCTGATAAAGAACAACCCCTAGCCCATTCATCCAGATAATCGCACGCATCAAAGAATCGACTAATACACTTGACCACATATTTTTTATCAAAACTGCTTGGTCGTGGCGCTTCAAACGTTTGAAAACGAGATAAATAATCCATTATACCCAATTTACATCCGGAAATGTGGAAAATATCGAAATCAAATGGCAATAATCTGTCAGCCCATCTGGTTAATCGAGATTGATAAGTTTTATTGCCTCTATTAGTTTTTAACGCCGAAATTATTGCTTTATGGTCCGTTAGAACGACAAAATGATTACCCAACAGATAATTACGAAAGTGCTCACATGACCATACAATTGCTATACTTCTTTTCCTGGTCATTGAGAAAACGTGACGCAAATGTAATAGGAACCCAAACATCATTTTCTATCTCCTGTTCTAACGCAGCACCCAAACCACTATGACTAGCGTCACACTTGCGAGTTCCGACCTTGGTCATAATGATACATCTTTGTGATATTCGCTATCAATTGCAAAATATTCCTGAAGGCAGTTTGTTGGTACTCCCCCCACACAGACTTGCTTTTATTACTTGCTTTCAAAGAAGGGCGTAACTGGTCCGAATGGACCTGAAGGTTCGGCAAAAATCGTTGTAAGTGGTTGAGTATGCCCATGAAAGAACGAAGTTGCTTGAGCGACTTAGGAGGCTCCCGAGCTAACACTGCATCGATTTTAGAACGTTTCGGCCTATAGCCTTCTGATTCAATGTCGTAACCCAACCAAGATAATTGATTCAACGAAAAATCACATTTCGACAGTTTCAGAGCGAAACCGTCTTCATCCAAACGAGTTATCACTTTGTCTACAAGAATATTGTGATCCCTGATTGATCCTTTCGAAACTATCAAAATATCGTCCAAGAAACAGAAAACTCCCGATAAACCCTGGAGAGTATTGTCCATTGCTTTTTGGAATTCTTTTGGCATGTCCGTTAACCCATAAAACCCAGTTTTAAACCAATACGTGCCAGTTTGTTCTCCACAGACGATATTAAAGTTGCAATGACGACTGACTTCATAACTGAGTGGAATCTGACTGAATGCATATTTCAAGTCTAGGGACGTAAACCAAACATCAACTATTTTATCCGATGTGATTATGTGGGCTGCCGAGTCCAACAGTTCCAACAAATTCGGCATCTGATATTGGTTCTTATGAATTTGATCATTCATGGGTTTTGCATCCATAGCTAATTTCACGGAACCATCCTTCTTAGCCGTAATTATAATCGGAGAAATAAAATGTTCGCTTGTACATTTATTAAGTTTGACCACGTGGCCTTCTTGAATTATTTTCTGAATTTCCAGGCCAACTTTGTCTTGTATATGCACGGGAACCCGCCTTCCTTTTTCCTGAATCGGAACAAGTGGAGACTTGAATGTAAAGAATACTTTATGATTCTTAGCTCTACCTACTCTGGAGAATACACGATGAAACTTCTGATGGAAATGTGTTTTCCAAGACTCAGACGTCACATGCATGTTTGACAGGGACACTTCACCCACCAAAGGCCATTCTGGTCTAACTTGCGTTGTTCTCACCCCCAATTGGAACTGCAAGCCCAAACCTAATAAACATCGTGTGCGATTTTCCGAAATGAGGAATTTTGCAGACTTGACATGCCAGCCCAAAGATGACACATCCAGAATCAATGTACCCATCAGATCAATTCTTTTCCGATTATAACCAACATATACCGTGTCGATTGGGCGTTCCTGAATACTAAAAACTTTGGCTGATGGGACAGTTTTCACGATATAGTCTGCTGTTTTCTTATTCACGAAAGATGCAGGACTTCCAGTAACCATCGTTGCTTTGAAGAACGTCTTCCCACAACGCAGTGTTATCTGGATAGAACGTAACTTGCCCGTAGCAGCATTGACCACCTCCAACTTCTTCACTGACGCAATGGGACGGCTTGGTTCTCCTGCCGCCACTGACAAAACAGCAAATTCCGACTCACTATCAGATTACAATTCTCTTCCACCGTCTCATCTGACTCAGCTTCCACATTCGCTACGTTTTTGGAATTACAGCACTTTGCGAAATGACCCTTCTAACTACAATTCCTACAAGTCACATTTCTAGCTGGACAACTTTGCTTGTGATTTGCTGAAAACCTGTTACCACAAAAATAGCATAATTTCGCTTTCTCGTTGGTCCCCTTTGACTTATTATTCTGAGCCCGACTGATTCTATCAGACAGTTTCTTCCCTTGGACAGAGAAGGTGGGTTCCTTTTTTTGCGAGTGTTCTGACCCGAAGTGACTCCTGACTGGGAAAAACTGCCCATCGAAGCCGAACTTCCAAGTTGCTTTTGCAAATCAGTGGCAGTTTGTGCCCCCTTTTCCTGCAGTAACGCTGACTTCAGCGTCTCTTTTGGAGTGGTACCTGGGCGGATACACAATTCTCTCTGAATATCTTTATATCTCATCTTGGCAATGAAAATATCTCTTACGACTTCTTTTTCCTGATCATTTGTCCAACCACACAGGGCGGCTTGGCCCGTCAATCTCAGATAAAATGCTTCCAAACCTTCTCGATCGGAATGTACGGCGTTGTACATTTGCAGTCGTTCAATAATATAATTTTTCTCCTTCTTGAAAAGGAGTACACAAATTTCGTGAAATTCCTGAAATAATATTGCACTGAGATCCGCATGTGGATAACTTTGGAGGAACCTTTTCCTCCCTTCTGAGCCAAGCGAAAAGAATAAACGAGATTTAATTCGTTGCTCAACTTCATAGTAGAACACTCCTGGTGCTACTCTGGGAACTTTCGCCCGGCGTTCTTCATTCATTTCCGCCACTCTACGTACGGCTGCATCGTTTCGTGCAATACGATTCGCAATTGCTGCCGCATCCTCATCCACCCCCACAGCTTCTGGTTTTGGGACAGGATCATCGTGTACCACACCCGGAGGTTTCAATAGTTCACGTGGATCACACCTTTCCCTCAGGGTGATTGCTAAGTTGAATTGGCCTATCTAAGAATCCCAGCTACTGGGTGGATCCGCTGTTGGTTTATGCCAGAATACAGGTACACCTAACAGGTCAGTCCGATCCTCCGAGATCGATCCTGCTGGCTGCGTCATGTGGTTTCTTGAAGAATACCAGCTTAAACAAGACTCAATTCTCCTTGTTTAATAATAAATAAGAATGTAAATGATATAGATAATGTTAGTTATATAGATAATGTCATGACAGAATTCAAGAGTTCAACTTAAATCTTTCATAAATTGAGACAGAGTGAGTGAGAGCACTTGATGATGAATAGAGAAAGGATTGACAGGTCGGTAGCGACCTTGATAGTCAATAGGCGAGTTTAGCACGAATAACTAGTACAGAAAGTAATACAATAATGACGTCATAACAATACTGTTAAACTACGCCATACCACACGCCGTCAGAGATCATTAAAAATTTGGCATAGTGCGTTTCTTTGAGTGTCAACGAACATAGTTAGGACACTCATATTGGTAGCGTTTGTGTTTTCGTTTTTTTTCTTCCTTTCTTTTCACGAAACAGTCTTGGTGTTTTTCACCCTCAATTGTGTGTATTTTTTGCAGTTTGAGATTTGATTTCTTTCAACTTCAATTCATACTCCTTTTTTAAAAAAGGCATTTTCCATTCGAGTAACAAAAATTCGAAACATAAATTTTAATTCATACAATTTTCTCAATTTGATTGGTTCAATCTCCAGTGTAAAAAAAATCATGAAATCCTGAGAGTTACAAGATGATATATTTTTTCTTCTTTGAAGCCCAACAAACGAAGAAGTCAATCAACTTTTTTACCTTTTGATCATTGACGATTTTCGATTTGTAAGTTGGCTGGCTATGCTGTGCGTCGTCAGTCGCGTTTGTTTTGTTAACAGTCGTAAATTTGAAAGTGGGACATTAAATATACCTTTTCTGAGGAGACAATAATTACCCATGGCATGTTGTTCATCATCTGCGCCGTCTGATGTTAACTTGGATTTCGAACTTCAGCCTTTTAAGACGAATCCGAATAGTTACAGCAATAGGGATCAGTTTATTTAAGAAGTAAATTTATATTTATGTTGAATTTGAAGAAAAAAAATTACTGCAAAAAACGAGTACAACTTTGTTTTTCGGACCGAATGAACAATCTCCCCCCTAAGTATTTTCAGCCAGTCAGATTTGAGCTCTAATTTAATTTTAGGGTAGGATAGAACACTTGGTCTGTTAAGTGAGGAGATTGTCCATATGGGCCTGTTTTTCGGCGAAATCCAAATTTATAGGCCTAATAATTAATTTTACTTTGAAACTTTATAATTCTGAAACTTTTTGACAATTTGTTTTATCTTAATTGAGAGTATATGGGAAATGTAATTTATGATTTGTCAGTTTTTCATTTGATATTTTTCAAAAAATTGTATGGGAAGCTAAAGATTAAATTGACCCCGAAAACAAACAGCGAGTACGAAAGAGCAGCTAAGATCAACCCGAGCGTTTCATCTGTTCGTGAACCACCATAATATGAAAGTAAGTGCTGCTGGCCATCTAAAAAAACTAAATGCCAACACAAAGCCAGTCATTCGCCTTCTATTGCACATAAGCAATGCAAGTTTTGATTTTTTAAGGTTTCACGCCGCAAGCTATTGGCTCTTTAAAAAAAAACAAAAAATTTTGCACTATTCTTGTTATCTTATAATTTTTCTAACCTTTCCCCGATATTGCAAAAGGGATCAATTTTTCCAGGTTCCTTCTTCCAATAGCTTCACCGGATAAATAAATTTATATAGGAGTGGATGATCAATAATAGGTACCATTAGAGAACAAAAATTACAGAGAGCCAAAAACTTTGGTTCTCAAAAGTTCGGTTCAATCAAATTTCAATTTTTATTTAAATGCCGGAAAATTCTTTCTTTTCGAACTTATGGTAATAAACTTGGCATTAAAATAGCATGAGTCTAATGACCTTTTGGCCATTTGGAAGATATTTTTAGCAAGTTAGGAGGAGGAACATTGTTCATATACTGTCACTGCCCTTTTAGTGACAACTTTTTGAAGTTCACTTTCAATCTACCACAAAAAATATGGAAAAAAGATAATTTACATATTTTTGCATATTTATGCTTGTAATCTGTTCTTTCTGGGCTTCTCGCTCAGCAGCCAACTACTCTTGTTATTATGTTCTTTTTTTCGAAGGATGTGGAAATGTTTACGCACGGCCCCTGGATGTCCCAGTGGTTGACCCACCGGCGGCTGATAACAGGAAATGTGAGGGTGCCGAAATGTGGCTGAAGGTCGCATTGGTATCTCTATGTGCCATTGCCGTTATTCTCATTGAAGTGAACTAGTTTTCACAACTATTTTCGTTGGCTGTATTGAAGCTTACCTTGTAAACCGTTTGATAGCAACAGCAAACACCTTTCTAAAATATATCCTGGTAGCTTAAAGAGATCTATGTTGAGATCAAATGTTGAGGTTAACTGACCCTTAAGAAAACCTTGATTGATTTTGTCTTGCGTGATTTTGGTCTGAAACATTTTGCCCGCCATCATTAATAAATTTATACTCACGGACAAATCTGCTCATGACAAAATCGAGCAAATTCGCAGAAATTATGTTCGCAGTGCTAAGCGTATTTATTCAATGCATATGCGATGATGTGTTCTGCGCAGTTGAATACATCTTTAAATTTATTGGGATTATTTTTGTCTGGATTTTGTTTCTGAATGTGTATTATAAAAGTATGTTCTAAGTTGTGTAAATCCGTGTTTCGATCTTGGTGGTGATTTTTCTGGCTATGACTCTATCGCTGGCAAACGAAACTTCTGACCTCAAAACCCGACTCTTTTCAGTCGAGGAAAAAATACAACAGTTAAATCACATTGGCTACGACGGCGGCGACGAAAGTAACGACTCTTCTTTGGATGCGTTCCGTGAAGAAATCAATCTAATATCAGTGATATGCGAACCAAATAGGTTCCTGAATATTTTGTTTAAATTTTTTGCTCATCTTACATTTGTAGTCTAATCTTTTAATTATAGATGATGCTACTCTCAAAAATCAATAGAATCAGGCAAAAATTGAAGCTTTAGTTTTTTTTTCAGACAAAAAAAAACAAAAAGCATAATAACTTGGGAGAAACACGCTTGGGAATTTGCATTTGATTAACTGCTCGAAAACGTAAGGAGCGACTAAAAATTTCTACAAAAGGAGTTCAATGCGGTCATAATTCAAAGACGTCTTATTGTTTTCATTAAAAAATTGGTTGATCAATTAAATTCTGTCTCTTTTCCACTTCACCGACCTTTAACTTTTTTAAATTCAATTTTCATCATCACAACGCGTTGAGCCATAATAACATGTAAATCAACTATAAGTGGGGTAGCGGGAAAGATCGAAAATTTTGGTTCAATAGAACTTGACATAGACCCAGGGGCGAATTTAGGTGGGGGGGGGGGGGGGCGGACGCCCCCCCCCTCAGGGATTCGAACTCCTGCCGACTCAAAGGGTCACTCCTTTGATACTTTTAAGAAATCCATTTTTGGCCGACCGACCCTAAAATTTTTCTAAAGGCGCCTTTGGCGCCAATATATACTAATTTTGAGGGGGGACCGCGCGCCGAAAAAACGCAATTTTTCGGTCAAAATTTTCCAAAAAGTGCCTAAAAACGCCTTTTTTGGCCTGTTTTTTCAAAATTTTGCCTGCGGCGCAAAACATTTGGCCAAAATTGGGACAAAAGCGTGCTTTGGGAGAGCTCGAAAAATCAATTTGGTCGACCTAAAAAAAAACAAAGGTCGTCAAAATGTTGGAAAATTTTTTGAAAATCCGCCCCCCCTCGAGAAAATCCTAGATCCGCCCCTGCATAGACCTTTGTTGTTATACGCCCGTTCAAAGAACTTCACCGCAAGCTTTCAAAAAACTAATATTGAAATCTGCATTAATTATTGTCCTTAAGAAACATCATTTGAATAACATCATTTGAAATTGGCCTGTAGGAATATCAGTTTCAGAGGTGACAAAAATCTGTCACGCTGCTTGTGCCCAATTTCAACACCAATTGTTTCAGGAAAAAATTGACTGCATTGAGAAGTGTATTACTTAAAACACATACGCCATTACTCAGCAACGAAGGCGAATAAAAATAATATTTGCCTGTTTTTCTACGTTTCATAGGTGTTTTTTTCTCCAGACAAATCTCGGTTTCTTAACTAGCATTTTTTGACTAAATTTTTATATCATTCAAAAAGCACCGTTGTCTTGAGCTGAAATTAAAAAAGATCTTTCACATTTTTGGTAAAGTTATGGGGATTTAAAAATTGCCAATTTGGGACATTTAATGCGCGATATATTTCGTGTTTTTAACGCGCAAGCGTAGATTTTATCCGTATTCAAGTTCCAAATTGGATTGAAGCATGCTCTTTGGACTCTTTAATATATTGCTATGTGCAAATTATATCGCTTTAAAATTTACGTGACGTGTGGGGAGATAATTTTCAAAAATAAACATCAAAAAAAGTTTGAAACTTTTTCAGCTTTTTTTTAAAACACAGTCGGAACATTTAAGATTTCGTGGAAAATCAATGCTTTTCTACGTTTCATAGGTGTTTTTTTCTCCAGACAAATCTCGGTTTCTTAACTAGCATTTTTTGAAATAAACATCAAAAAAAGTTTGAAACTTTTTCAGCTTTTTTTTAAAACACAGTCGGAACATTTAAGATTTCGTGGAAAATCAATGCTTTTCTACGTTTCATAGGTGTTTTTTTCTCCAGACAAATCTCGGTTTCTTAACTAGCATTTTTTGACTAAATTTTTATATCATTCAAAAAGCACCGTTGTCTTGAGCTGAAATTAAAAAAGATCATAATAAGTTCTAAGTGCTATATTTTGCTCCTATTAACAAATCAGTTATGGCATATAAGCTTCCTTGAACCAATTTTGAACAATTTCTAAGACGGATTAAATCTCGCTTACGCGTTAATAGCGCGAAATATATCGCGCGTTAATTTTCCCAAATTGGCCAAAATGGCAATCTTTAAACCCCCATAACTTTACAAAAAATAATCACAGGTAAAATATCTTTTCAAATTTAAGCTCAGGACAACAATACCTTTTGAATGATATTAAAAAAAATTCCGTCAAAAATGGCTAGTTAAAAAGTCGAAATTTGTCTGAAGAAAAAAAAACCCACCCCGAGCACAAATATTCCGTTACTTTCGTATCGAAAGTCGGAAGAACAATGATTAAAACCAAACGTTTACTTGCTCTCATATCATTTTCAATAAAATGAGGTCAAAGTAATGAAAATGATTGTATTCCAACTGCTATGTTATAAGGCACTAGGTAGAGGTTGAGTATAGCCTAGCTCTTTATGAACCCTTATTTAACAGTTTTCGCTTATTTTTTGAGCTCCAATACATTGATTGATTTATGAGCGCACTGTAGCATTGAGACAAAAAGTGCCCTTGTAAAATTTTCTTAAATTTTTACCACAATTTCCACTATATTATGTATTGGTCACTTGGAGCCCCTCATTCAGGCTGTTGAAATTGATTTTTCATGTTTTTTGTGCCTGCAGACAATTTGCGCTTTCTTTTTTTTGAACGTAAAATTGCCAAAACGCACAGAAAATTTTTGCAGACTAAATTTGAGCCTGTAAATTGTTTGTGAAAATTGCGAGGAAATTACTATTGAATTTTTAAGCACTGTTATTATTTTTCTCAATGCTATCCAAGTTGCGGAAAACATGTAAAACTATTTGGACACAATTTTTGCTGTTCGAATATTTTCGCTGCGTGATTGTACCATGCCTTTTTCTCTCTATCTTAACCATGGTTAATCTACTTAATCACTGAGGCAATTGAAAATTGTGTTTTGCTTGAATGCAAACTTTGAATCATAATTTGTTTATTCAAAACTAACAATCCACCAAAGGAAAACAACAAAACAAGCAGTCATTATAAAAGAAAAAAATCATGCCAAGTTGAATTTTTTTGATCAGATACTAACCAACAGGTGCGGATCTAGGATTGTCTCAAAAAATCGGTTTTTTGAAGAAAAAAAATCGGTCGGTGTTATTAATTCTCCCAAAAGCCAATAAAAACTTAGGTTGGACAAAATTGATAGCGCTGCAAGCATAAGTAAAAAAATGATGTTCTCCTAGCCTATTTTTGAAAGACTTGACAAAAAAGTGTTTTTTTTTGGCGCGCTTCCCCTCCAAATTTTCATTTTTCTTTTTGGCACCCAACTCGCCTTCCACTTTTCGTCAGAATTTCAAAAAAGCATGCGGTAAAAAATGTGGTCAAGGGGTCGGATTTCTGAGACGATGTCATCCGCTCACCCGACTGCAATTTCAATTATTCGACTGCAAGTTCAATTAGAACCATTTTGGAAACTAACTTTGAAAAAGATTTTTTCTTACTGTTTGAGTTTCGCTCGGTTGATAACTCGATTGAATAATTTTCTGCAAAAAATATTTTTTAAACGGACAAAAAGAGATGCCTTCAATAACACTTACAAAAAAACTATCTCACGCGTTTATTCCATTTTATTTACAATACAAAATAATCTAATATGCGTCTAACAATCGCTTATAAATCGAATGAAATCATCGAAAAATAACTTCAAAAGTTGTAATTTTTTCGGCAATCAGTTTTCTAAGTATTACAACAAATCATCAAATGATATAAAAACCTATAGAGCAACTAACTCATTGACATAAACACGAGATACTAAATTATCAACAACAACTGTTGTCGAATTAACGTTATATGGCCGATCAAAAATTTTTTGCCTATAATTTGCTGTTTCAGATTAAAAACTTATTATACTTTGTGTTACACAACCCGTACTCGGTGTTTGCAAGGATAGGTATAGCGCACACTAGTAGTCCAACAGACAAGACAGTTGCCAGCCAAGCCAGTGCCTCAGAAGCAGATAAATGTCCTTGCTCCGAGATGATAGCAGATGCAGACCACAGAGCATTGAAACTCAATTGATTAGATGCCAAAAAAAAATGACGCCGCGGTCAGTTTTGTGCAGTTTTGGGCCATTTTGCCGACAAATTTGAAGCGTTGCTAAACACTCTTCCTGAAAATATTGTGTAAAAACAATCAGCCAAAAGCAGTGGCGTGCGCAAAAATTTTTAAAGCACAATTTAAACTGACGGTTAGCGCAGAATTATCGCCTGCAGGATTGCGTTTTTTATCGGGCGCTAAGCTTAGTCAGGAGGTGATAACTGTGGGATGTGTAATAAAAAGGGAGTTTTTGTCTTTTCAATTGTTTGTGGCTAGATGATAGAATTACTCTTTGTGAAAGAACAAAGAGTACAAAAGAAATAAAGTCATTGTAAAGATGTGAGAGCTGAAGTGCGTCATAGCCTGCTTTATTACTGAAAAAATGTGTTATACTGGAATGAAGACTTGAAGTACCGACGCGGGAAAGTTTCAGTGAGAGCATGGATTGGAAAAGTAATGCTGAGAGGTTTGTGGTCGGAAAAACTAGAGTTTAAAACTTTGATGTCACCTGGCACCGTGGAATTGAGGAGCATGATGTAAAGCGCATTGCCACTCTTATGGGTGGGTTAAAGTATGTACTCTACTAAATCAAGGCCATTAAATAAAGAAAGAAAGTTGATATCATAAGAGTTTGAACCGTGGAACGAGCGCCAGTTATTACTTGGCAGGTTAAAATCACCACCTACCATAAAGTATTACCTGCCACAAAAGTTACCGCAAGCAATACACTCACTTTAAAAAACGGCATGAGCTGCTAAGATAAAATCAGTGAGTTCATCGAAGTTTGAGCGGAAGGAGAAGAAGCAGGGGGGTTGTATAATAATATATTTCAAAGAGTAAGTGACGCGGAAAAACTCAAGACGGTGCAACCGACGGTCGAATCACACAATCGTGGGTGCATGTCAAGAACAAAGGAAGTGCAATTTTTTTTGCAATAAGATTACCTCCGTGAGCACCAAAAGTTCGATCAGACCTGGTAATAACAATGAAGTCAGAGAAAGAAAAGATACATGAAGAATCCACAGAAGAGTTAGGTCAATTTTCGCTCAAGCAGATGATATTGCAGTTCCAGGCATAAAAAAGATAAACAAAACTTAACTGCCTATCAAAGTAAAGTAAAATTTGACAGTTAAGAAAATAACAGATAAAAAATTTTCTAGTCAATTTTCAGTTGTTTCCAGTTGCTGCAAGTTGTCATTCACGTAAAGTCTAAGATCGCGAAGTTTGATTTGATTGCGCTGGTTCCCAGTTACAATCTCGGGTCGTTTTTTCAATGACAATTTTTCGTCAAACTGGTCAGCTTTAGTTAAAAACTTGGAAATAATTTCTAGTTGATAAGGCAGAATTTAGTTTGACAATGATAATCCTTTGACATGTATCATTGGATTCAGTTTTCATTTTACCAAGTCTGTATACCTCTTGAATGTTATTAGAGGAATGTACACTCATTTAAATCGGTATCAGACTAAGAATCATCTTCGAAGCGTTTAGTGGACAGTTTTGCTTTCATGGATAGTTTGAATTCTGATTATCATCGGATTTTCAAAGCACTTGAAAAGAAGCAGCAGTAGTATTGGCAGCAACATAGTGTGGTGGACTTGCATCATTCTGTTTTCCAAGTGACGTTATCGAGTCTTGCACAGGAAGTAAGGAATTTGTACAAGAATTCTCAATGTTCTGAACTTATTATTAAGTTTATCCCAAGAATTAAGCTAATTTTTTGTGTTGAACTTTTTCTGAACTAAATCCTCTGAAAAAAATCAAAACAAAACTCAGCCCAAAAGTTGAAATTGGAACGCAATCTTTGGCAGTTCGATTAAATCTGGATCCTAGAAATGTATTCCGAAACAAAAATTAATTATCTTGTGATTCCGCAAATGAAATACTATTATTGCGAATAACTCATAAAATACAATACGAAAAAAAATAAGTTAATAGAAACAAAAATTAAAATAACCAATTTATTCCTAAGACCTTGCTAAATTGAATACACCTCCGATTAATCAGATTTTTTTTCCGACGCTCATTCCATCTTCGATATATACCTCGGATTGATTGAATCCCTGATTAAACAAAACTCTGAAAGAAACAGAGTTAAAGATTTATAATTATATTCAGCGCTCAACTCTTATGAGAATACTTGCAAATCAACTGATTTTTTACTCTATCAGTTTTAAATCATTTCTAAAAAAAATTAGAGTATTACGGACGAAAAAATTGAGCCATAAATTAACTTTCAAAGAAATCGACAAACTTAACAAAACAGCACTTTGTAAAGTTTATTCGGACCTTTAAAACCAAAAAGAAGTCTCGCAAAATTTTTGAGATGATCATCCGTGGTTCCCATGCATACAAAGACGAAAATAGGTAAGCTTTCGAAACAAAATGAGAAGAGCCGTGAGATATTCTGACCAATCCCAATACAAGATGTGACAAAAACTTATTTGTGGGATCAAGCATAACAGCTCGCATATAAATTGAAACCCTACTCATTGATAAGTTTGATCAATTGTACAGGGGCAGTACCACTAATGAATAAAAAGCTGTTAAAAAGATATCCTGAGCATAAATTGAATTGTTTTTTAACACAAGATGAACAAAATCTGACTTTAAAGAAAAAACTTCGAACGTCAATGATCTTAGTAACACGAACAGGAGCTTGTCGAAGTAATAGTTAACAAATTCTACCCCGAAATTATTTTAATGTATGAAATACCGCCCATTGAGATACTAACGATGATGCAAACTCAACAATTGATGCTTATAATCGCTCTATTAGCAAAAACTACGGGAATACTGAAAACTTTCAGGTGCTCAAAGTAAACTCGATGAAGAATGACAGAAAACAAGGGAGTTTTTAAAATAGGATAAAATACATTCCAAGGAAGAGCACGGTGCAATGCAATTATTAGTCTCAAACCAAAGCTTTCTTGCGGCATTGATGAAATAAGTATTATGTTACTGATTAAAGACTGTTTTCTCCTTCCTCCATATGTAACTTATGTAATCATCCTGTCGTTTAGCGAAGGTACATTTCCTCATACTAATATGCTAAAATGTTGTCACTACACAAATCTGATAGTAAGTTAGATCTTAACAACTATCGTCCCATAGCTCTTTTCAGTAGCTGGTGGCAAAGTACCTTGAGAAGTTCAAAATCATTTATGAGCATCAATTTGGTTTATGGCGAAAGTTGCAACTATCAATGCTTTAGCTGAATTAACTGAACGACTAAGAGTGGGTAAAGATAAAATATCAAATGCAGTTTCTTTGTTGATAAAAGAAAAGCGTTTGATACTCTTGATATCAAAACTCTGTTGAATAAACTGGAGTGTTATATCGTCCGGGGTAATTGTCTTTTTTGGTTTTATAGTAATTTATCTCAAAGGTTTCAATGTGTTCATGCAAACAACTGCGCGTCCGATTGGTAACCAGTCAGCACGGGCGTTCCGCGGGGTTCTATTTTAGTTCCACTTCATTTTTTTAGTTTACATAAATGATATGCATCTTGCTGCATCGAATTCAAACACTTTTCGGTTTGCTGATGATACAAATGTAGCATATGAGAGCACAAACTTTGAATTCTTCCATCATGATCTAACGAAAAAAATTTGGGCGTGGATGAAATCAAATAAATTAACCACTAATTCAGACAAAACAACGTTGACCAGTTTTCAAAAGAAAGAAGTGCTTCAACTTTCATGTTTGTATTAATTATACCGTTTATGAATCCATGCCCTCGTGTTGGTATTTAGGCGTGATATTTGATAAAAAAAAGCTTACATTTATTCATCAAACTCGAAAACCGAAAGCTAAATTAGGGAGGCATTGCGGTGCTGTTTCAGAAATGAGGTATTATGTTCCGAAATATGTTTTGCTGAAATACTATAACGCTAACATAAAGCTCATAATACAAAATGGCTTACTTGTGCATGGTGATTTTTGGTTTTCGATTTTGAATCAAATTCTAATGTATCAGCGGAAAATTTTCCGGATGATTTTTTTCAAAAAAAAACTCGACACCATGACCAAAAGTTTCTTTGATATTAAAGTTTAACTGTTCATCAGCTTTATAATTATGGTCCACTGAAATTTTGCCTGAAATTTTAAAAAAGTAGGAACTTGTATGATTATCTAATTCTTTGCTTTTTTTAAAAAAAATTATTCGTTCATATAACGAGGATTTCGGTTAAGCTAACCTATTCACCCCCTTCTGCAAAATAAAACTAAGTTGTACTCATTAACTATTAAAGGTTCGAGGTTGTTTAATATGTTCAACGGAAAAAGTTTTTTGCCTAATAATATAGGCAAAATGACAAAATTAAGATGAATTTCTTTTTGTCCACAGATGTAGAGACAATTACATCCTAGGTAATAGTGAGTTAGTACATGAAAAAATTAACACTTTAATTGCAAAGTGATAATTAAAACTATTAAACAAGTGTAAGTCACACAATTTTTCTTGATTAAATGTTTATCTACTCTACAAAAAAATAATGGTTGAAAATTTAACGTCAAATAAATGTAAATTGTTTCCATGTTGTTTTTCCATTGGTTGCCATAGAAGGATCTTCAAGAAAAATAGATAGAAAAAACTCCTCAAACTTACCTTTCATAGTCTTGTAAGTTAAATTGCTGCTGTTTTTGTTTGAATTTGCTTTTTGATTTTGATTTCAAATAAGAACTAGTTTTCTGAGAGATCAGTTTTCGATATAATGGTTGCTGAATCTTGCTTGAAAATGTAGTTGTTTTTGTTTTCATCAATTGTGTTGTTCACGTGCCTGATTTTTGTGTATGCCGGTAGTAGTAGTTTTGTCTATGCCGATAGATCTGGGTTTTAAAGAATGTTTTGTGAAGTACAGAGGCAAATTCTGACATGATTTTTGCAAGAGCTGTAATCAAGAAATAAGGAAACCATCAAGAAACAAGGAAACCGGAAGTACCTTGCATTCAAGCTTAAGATCGGATGAAAAATCAAACTTTCTTCTGTCACAGCAGGTTTTTAGTGGCCAACTCAGTTGTTTTTCTAGCGATATGTTTAGATTGGAAGTCAAACTGCTGAATAGTATCGCTGTGTACTGCAGATAGCTTATGACAAAAGCTGTAACATTCGCCCGGAAGATACATATCGACGGGTAACAAAACTAAGTCTTAAGACGACTGGCTAGCGTCTAAACAGAGCTTTGCATGCTTTTCACCGTCTCTACCAAGCCAGTACTTTTCGGTGGTCTTTCCAACACCGGGTCGACAAAAACGTTACTGTTCTCCGGCTTCGACCAGAACGCTCAAATTAACTTAATTACATGCAAATAGTGAGCTCATGGCTGGGTCTCAGTATCTCCAGACCACGAGGTCACTCCTAAAAACAGGGCTACTACTTATTATATTACTATTGTTTTTGTTCAGTAGATAAAAATCATCATCTCCATCGAAGATGGATCAACCCTTTCCCCCAACTCCTAGCACCTCATCCTTGTCAAAACTAATCCAAATATCAATTAAATTCAAGTCAGGACATGACAGGATGCTAAAAGTTCGTATAATAGGCTAAAAGGTTCGGTCCCGAAACCCTTCCGGATTTGTGAATCCACTGAATCAAGCTCCTTAAGTTCGATTTCACAATAACACGGAAGGCTGTCTCTTCCCCTTCACCGTTGCTCTCAACGGCCTTGCAACTATTGTAGCAGCACAATAGTTGCAACTCGGAACGTCCTCTGCTATTCGTTGTCGTTTTCTTCAATTTCGATTTCTTCAATTTCGATATAGTTGTTCTCGTCAGCGCAACTAATGTTGTTGTTGTGTTTTCTCTCTCGTTCTTTGTTAAAATGGCCGTTTCAGCATTTCTCAGAAATGTGACGTCATCATTCGAATTTTTGAAATTTTAAAATACCAGAATATTCTAGCCCTCACCGTTTGGCTAAACGTTCCAATAACGCCCTTAGTTCTTAAAAACCACCAATCCGGAAGGCTTACTGCTAAAATTCCGAATTCTGCAGAGATTGCATTTTGGCCATTCTGGTCGAATGTCACATACTCCCCGGACAGTCCGGTCAATGTCCTCATTGAATCGCGCAATGTTCGTAAAATGGTTACAGTTTTATCGAACAGAATTTACAAAATGCATGAAATTACTTTTATCCACGTCACATCGACTCACTGCAGAATATAAATGGCATCATACTACATCACTATAGCCTCCAAATTCTTTCATTAATCTGCACATTAAGGATATGACTTAAGATAAAACATATTTTCTGACTTCCATTGTCAATGTCCCGATTAAAACTTTTTTTTTAAGATTTAAAAGGTGCTGGCTTGCAGGACAGTCCTGCCAACCAACAAGCTAAAATTATCCTACTATGCTCCTTCCCTTCGGAAATCTTGCTTGTTTATTGTCCTGAATATTAAAACTAAGAAACTTTGTGGTTAGAAAGAACAATGCAACAACCTCCCTCCTCAAGAAGTTACTCAAGTTTTTCATGTCACCACAAAGTGATCAGTCTTCCTAAGTGATTAAAAACAATCATGCAGGCTGGAATATTTAAATATACTCTTCCCTTAAGCCTTTCTAAATAAATAATAAGTGTCTCTAAAGCCACTTCTGCTAAAATCAAAATGCAAATTTATAAATGCAACAATTTCAAAACTCAACAAAATGTTTCAGTTTTCAATTACAACTTGGTTGCTTGGTTTCTCACTTGAGTTTTTCACACACACAAAACAATTCTGAGTTTTGACTTTTCTTCATCATTCCTTTGTTCTCTGCTTTTTTCGTCGTTTAGAAGTTCTAAAACTTCTAATTTCTTCTAATTTTCTTTCTTGTTGCCTCTTGTTTTCTCGACCATTCATCAATGTACCATTTCTTCCTCCTGTGATACTGACTCCGCACTTTCGGTTTCCGTGTTTTGTAGCACATCATTGGCTATCCTGACGCTGTTGGAAGCCGTCCTCCAACACTTCTGCTCTTCCACCCTCTGTTTACAGCAAGGTAGGGGATCCACGTTGGATTCTCTGTTTCTACAGAAGCTGTTGTGGAGACACAACGTCACGTTTCTCTCCAGATCTTCTTTCAGCATCTCTGCCTTCTCATTTCCACTACGCTCACTCGTCCTGGAAATTCTTTTCACAGCGGTGGTCACTGCATTCCGATGGGTCACGAAAGCTCGCTTGAAAGCTCCTGCCCCAATGTCCAGCTGATATTCACTGTATACTCTGCCATGCTTCGACATATGCTTTTTCGCATACTCGTACAACCATGCAGTCATGTTAGCTCTGAACCATGGCATCAATCGTTTTCTCGCCCATATCTTCTTCACTTCCATCGGAATGTTTAGAACTTTGCACATTGTCTCAAAAAGATCTAAATCTTTTAGACAATCTAATTTCCGCAATTGTTCTCTCGTCGGTGCCTCCTGTCTATTACTTTCTCTCACATGAGCTTCCAGCCATCGTATTGCCATCATAACTCCCACTATCACTATTGTTGTGGGCTGTGATGAATCTGGTAAACCCATGGAGAGCAGCTCTCCAGAGTCCCAGATCAACATCAGATTACTACGCTTGGGATACCACCAGGTCTGCAGCAAGCAGTGGCAAGGAAACTCGTCATGCGTCAACATGATGCTCCTCCAATTACGTTTTCCCGAAGCTTCCAGCAATGGTTCCACTTCCATCATCACTTGGTGGATTTCATCATTCTCATCTACTGCATTGTAATCTGAGACAGTTGATCCTCTCTGTTTCTGTTTTTCGAAGTCACTGAAGTTCCCGCTCACATATCCCATGAACTTCTTTCCTAGTATTGACTCCAACTCTTCTTTGGTTCTCTCTGGAATTGCTGAGATCATCTTACATAGTAACTCGTAAGACTTTTCAGACATTCTCGCCAATCTCACACACTTCGGCACTGAGAAGGCTTCATCCACGATCGTTCTTGTACTTTTCACGTCCACAGCCACGAAATGCACAGGGTATCTGCTCTTGCACATTGGAGCCAACGTTGAACCCACCAAATATCGTGCTCCTGATGGTCTACAGTAAGTTTCGCTGTGTCTGATGTTCATCTCCGTTTCGATTGCTTCCCTCCATTTTCCTAGATATTTCTGCTCAGTCTGCAGAACTCCTGGGAATACTTCTACGCTGATGGCTGTGACCATCTCATGTTTCTGTTCTAGATTCAATAGTGACTCTAAAGAACCAAACATGCTGTAGAATCCTAGTGCAGTCACTAGATTCACATCGGTTCCTCCATGGCAATCTGCTATCAGTTCCGTCTCCGTTCTTGCTTTCATCACCACATTTCCAAACAATACTGTCAATTGCTTGTGTTGTTTATCCAGGGTTTTCACACAGTCTAGACCTCCACAAACATGACCCTCCAGTCCACAGACTTCCGCCAGACAGCTACCAGGCTTGACCCAGTCTTCTGGTCCCCAGCCAGGCAACTCTACTTTATCTTCTCCGTTGCCCTTAGAGGCTGTTATCATCACATTATATATGATGTTGAGGTCACGCAGGTTACAGTCTGCATTCAGTTCCCTCTGTACGTCTTGTGTCGCCCGTAATATTGAGTCAGCGTTGGGACTAGGACACCATGATGGCCTCATCAATTCCCACACTGCCATCAAGCTCGTTCTCAGTAATTCATCTGAGAATCCCAACCCAAACTCCACTCTTTTGTCGGATTTTGGTACTGAAGGTGCAGTCACCTCTTCTTCCAAGACCAGTCCCATTTTAGCCTGTGGATTGTTAACGCTCTTAATCGTTACAATTCTGGACGTCCAGAATCTTAGTAACACCGCCTGCTCATAATCAAAGAAGCAATCGCGTATGTCTTCACTCAGGAAAGGATTGTACGCTATTCCTATAATCCCGGATACGTAGCTATATGACTTCTTCTTGATCGGTCCACAGTATTCACTGGATTTCGGCAATGCTCCCATAGATTCTTTAGTGAGTCTCAACTCCTTGTTTGAGAATCTCCTGATCTCGTCTATCTTTTTCATGGGTTCCAATTCTTCAGGTTCTTTCATGTTCACCCTCATCGGTTTACTTTGCTGCATCTCCAGCATTGCTAGTAAGAACAAGGCTTTCGTTCGCTCATCGCCTTCCCTCAACATTTTAACACAAGTGTTTAATGCAGGTACTGAAATCTGCTCTATCAGGAATCGAATGAAACAGAGAGCGTCTCTCCGCTTCGCACACGCTACTGCTGCTCCCTCCTGGACTATCAGATCCCTCAGATTCGTCAAAAGGAAAACCTTTTCTTCTTTTGATCTCTTTCTTTCTTCTGAATCATATTCTTCGCGAGTCAGTCCCATCATACACCAGGCGAACCTGAGTTGTAACTCTGTCCTTACGTAAGGTACTGCCACGAGAGCATGTATTCTTGGCGTAGTCCTCATTTCTTCCTCGAAATACCTCAACACTACTGCTTTCCATGGAAGGCTCACTAACTGCTCGATCGTTTCCGCCTCTACGTCAGACGACGCCAAAGTTCCATACGCCTTCTGCTTGAGGGTGGTGCCTTGCAACATCATTTCCAGATAACCCTCCATGGCTCTTTCGTCTTCCAGGGCCATTACATACCCTCTAGCCGAGTTTCGGTTTTCCAACATCTCCATGTATCCACCGGTGGGTTCATCTATCGACACTGTCTCCGACACGGTTAGTCGGTTGTATTCCACTGGTGTTAGTTGTCCTGCAACACTTCCCTTTCCATGATTCATGGGAGATGGCTTGAAGTCCCTCATTTTGCTCTCTCCACATTGGCTGAGTATTTCCATTTCTAACGTTGCTCCAGTCAGAGTGCGGTCACTCCTTTTGGATTTATAACCGGTTGACTTTATCCCCACCATGAGAATGGGTGGTACCATCGCTATATCGGTTAATATTCTATCTGTGCCAGACAATTGATAATCACCTTGCCCCAAATCCATGACTTCCTTTTCGCTGAGTTACCAGCTTTCATCGATATTTCTGAATCCACTTTCGTCTTTCCAATTCTCCTCGGCATCACTCTGCTGCCTAACTTCATTTTCATCGCATTGATTTTATCAATCACCATTTTCGATCGCATCGTTCCTCTCCTGGTCCTTGACAGGTACACCACCTCTCCATCGTCCTGCGGTGTCATCTTGATGGGAGAATTCGCTTCACTCTCATCAGTGGCTGAGTCGATCAATAACTCACTCAGTCTTCCTTCACACTCATCAAGCTTGTCACGTACTTCTCTCATCAAGGGTTGATTGAGACCTGTTTTGAGATTGGACTGGGTCCCATAGCTCTGAATCACGGTCCAGACTTCTTCCATAAACGCCACTCTGTCCAGCTTACATCCCGTCCTACAGAGAGGATTAATCGTTACAATTCTGGACGTCCAGAATCTTAGTAACACCGCCTGCTCATAATCAAAGAAGCAATCGCGTATGTCTTCACTCAGGAAAGGATTGTACGCTATTCCTATAATCCCGGATACGTAGCTATATGACTTCTTCTTGATCGGTCCACAGTATTCACTGGATTTCGGCAATGCTCCCATAGATTCTTTAGTGAGTCTCAACTCCTTGTTTGAGAATCTCCTGATCTCGTCTATCTTTTTCATGGGTTCCAATTCTTCAGGTTCTTTCATGTTCACCCTCATCGGTTTACTTTGCTGCATCTCCAGCATTGCTAGTAAGAACAAGGCTTTCGTTCGCTCATCGCCTTCCCTCAACATTTTAACACAAGTGTTTAATGCAGGTACTGAAATCTGCTCTATCAGGAATCGAATGAAACAGAGAGCGTCTCTCCGCTTCGCACACGCTACTGCTGCTCCCTCCTGGACTATCAGATCCCTCAGATTCGTCAAAAGGAAAACCTTTTCTTCTTTTGATCTCTTTCTTTCTTCTGAATCATATTCTTCGCGAGTCAGTCCCATCATACACCAGGCGAACCTGAGTTGTAACTCTGTCCTTACGTAAGGTACTGCCACGAGAGCATGTATTCTTGGCGTAGTCCTCATTTCTTCCTCGAAATACCTCAACACTACTGCTTTCCATGGAAGGCTCACTAACTGCTCGATCGTTTCCGCCTCTACGTCAGACGACGCCAAAGTTCCATACGCCTTCTGCTTGAGGGTGGTGCCTTGCAACATCATTTCCAGATAACCCTCCATGGCTCTTTCGTCTTCCAGGGCCATTACATACCCTCTAGCCGAGTTTCGGTTTTCCAACATCTCCATGTATCCACCGGTGGGTTCATCTATCGACACTGTCTCCGACACGGTTAGTCGGTTGTATTCCACTGGTGTTAGTTGTCCTGCAACACTTCCCTTTCCATGATTCATGGGAGATGGCTTGAAGTCCCTCATTTTGCTCTCTCCACATTGGCTGAGTATTTCCATTTCTAACGTTGCTCCAGTCAGAGTGCGGTCACTCCTTTTGGATTTATAACCGGTTGACTTTATCCCCACCATGAGAATGGGTGGTACCATCGCTATATCGGTTAATATTCTATCTGTGCCAGACAATTGATAATCACCTTGCCCCAAATCCATGACTTCCTTTTCGCTGAGTTACCAGCTTTCATCGATATTTCTGAATCCACTTTCGTCTTTCCAATTCTCCTCGGCATCACTCTGCTGCCTAACTTCATTTTCATCGCATTGATTTTATCAATCACCATTTTCGATCGCATCGTTCCTCTCCTGGTCCTTGACAGGTACACCACCTCTCCATCGTCCTGCGGTGTCATCTTGATGGGAGAATTCGCTTCACTCTCATCAGTGGCTGAGTCGATCAATAACTCACTCAGTCTTCCTTCACACTCATCAAGCTTGTCACGTACTTCTCTCATCAAGGGTTGATTGAGACCTGTTTTGAGATTGGACTGGGTCCCATAGCTCTGAATCACGGTCCAGACTTCTTCCATAAACGCCACTCTGTCCAGCTTACATCCCGTCCTACTCTCGTGGTCTCGGTGATGTACTTCCCATTCTTCTTCGGGCAGCGTTCCCAAGAAAGGTACTCTGGCTGAGGCCTCTATTCTTCTCCTCCTAGGTGATTCCATGAGGATTCTCTGGTCGTTATTTCTTGAATTGCCAGGAGAGCTGCTCTCCGGCAAATTCCGTTTCATTTCCTCAAAGGCTGACGGAGGTTCCAGTGTCGAGATGCCTTCGTCCGCTGGCTCAGTCGTTTCCAACGTGTCTGCATTATTCTCAAGATCACTGAAGATATTGAAATCTAGGCTGGATGTTCCTCCTGTCGATGCACTGTCGTCTTCCCCACCAGCTTGATCTTGTTGCATGGTTTCTTCCGTCTGACGGCTTCCACCCTGTCCGTCATCTCCTTCTGACTTATCCTTGTTCGAGCTCGATGGTCCTTGTTCGTCATTGTCAGCTTCTTCCTGGAATCTCGGTATGAGCAATGTACCGGCTGATTTGTCTTCCTCTTCTCCATGGACCACTTTGATTTCTTCACAGCCGAATGGTGCTAGGAAGGTTCTCGTCTGCAATACTCCTCCCACTTTCATCTCCTTTTTCACACTGGTCAGGATTAATGAGGCTTCAGGTAATTCTGTCCTGCCTCTCATTCTCATCGGAGTTAAGCCTAGTTCCTTCCATTCCTCATCAAATCTTCCAGGCTTGGGAGTAGCGGCATTGCTTATTCGCCTTCTCGTCGCTTGATCCGTGTATGCAAATCGTGTGTACTGTAACACGGCGGCATTTCTCCCTACGAAGTATGGATCCATCGTTCCCGCGAAATTCCCTACTCTCCTTTCATTGGTTTCGAATGCTCTCAACCTAGGAGTTTGTACTACGGAGACTGCTCCGAGCAACATCCTTCTTATTATAGGGAATTCAGGGATTGCCTCCGGTAGCTTCTTGTAATCGCCCCAGTCCTTCGTTTCTTCTCTCACCTTGTGGTATGCTGCACTGAGACGAGGCACTCTGGTTATTTCACCATTCGTTTTGTCATAGGGTCTCAGATTCCAAAGCTTTGGAAACACCTCGATGTGTCCTCTTTCTACTTCTCCCATGCGGTCACGGAAGTGATCGTCAAAATTGATGATCGTCATTTCTGGCTCTGATATCTTCGCAAACTACAGATCTTCACTCATGAGTTCCCGCAAGGTGTTCTGCTCACACCAGTTCAGTGTACTACCGTCCACTGCCGATATGAGGTTCAGGTGCAGCACCGACCTCCTATATGCTTCCACTTTAACGTCAGGGAACGCAAACGTGACTGCTGGTCCATAGATCACTGTCACGAACTCCGTGACTCCTCTGATCAGCGCCAAGGGATCGGTTCTCATAGCTAAGCTTAAATCTGTTAATAGCGGCATGCCTCCAACATGTCGTCTAACATCTTCCTTTCTTTCAATTGTCTCGTCTTCTCCGGTTCCAAAGCGATTTTGCTGCAAGAGATATTGGATAAGAGTGTGTCTCAGGTCTCTTATTTTGTTCCACGAGTCCGTGGATTTCTTCATATCCAGATTCCTCACTCTCTCTTTCATCTGCTCTGGACAACGTGCCAGTTTCATTAGTCCTCCCAAGTTTCCGTGGGTTATTGCGATCAATGTCAGAAGTCCGTCTAGTCGCAGGTTCTGTAGTCCATCCGTGAGCAGTATCACCGGTCCTTTCACGAAACTCCCCGCTCCGAATGTCACGAACAAGTTTATTAATTCCACTATCGATACTCTCACTACTGCTTGGAGGAATTCTTTTATCAAATAGTGCGAGACTTTTGGGTAAACTTTTGCCAAGAAGGACGCGGTCCATCCGGCTCCCAACCCTTCTAGCATGCTGTCTGTCCTTTCAAATCCCTCCTGTCCCTTTACTTCCTGGGTCCAGAAGGTTTCCAGAGTAATCTGACACATTCTGTTCACAAACTCAGCAGTCTTTTCTCCAGCATTTTCCGCCAGGTTCACCTCCTTCAACAAGTAGGCATGTATCTTCGTGATCATTACGGGGCCTTGCTGAAAAGCATCTGCACCCAATGCCGCTACTCTAGGATTCAGGTGTAGCCACTGGTTGGCTTCCGGCTTGGTTCTCAGAACCATCGCCTCCAGATGAGCTCTCGTCTCCAGTGAATTCTTTCTTCTCGTGTCTTCAATCGGCGCTCTCGCCATCAGGAATCTTCCTGGTCTTTCTTCACGATTCCTCTCATCATGGTTCAATCTCACATCTTGCAACGGTCTTGCATTCACAGGTCCCATTGTGTTGTTGGAGGGCAGTCCCTCCAAATCGGCAAATCTCAAGGCCGTCGTGGAGCTGAAATTTATTCTAGCGGCTATCAACCAGTCTACGCCGGTTATCGAGTACAATTTGCTGACGGATAGCATCGCTCCATTCAACATCCTCCTTGCATCTTCGATGAAGCTTACTCTCTGGAGATCCAGCTTCATTAGTTCGTCTTTGTATATATGCCAAGGAGACGGTATGGACCTCGACACAACAATGAGCCTCTGCTCGGTCTTTCCTCTCGACTGATACTCGTCGTCTCCGATCTAGTGTCCGACCTAGATGTGCCTGCTACTTCTTCGATTGGTTGGTTGACAGGTCCTATCCTTCTCCTAGGATGAATTGTTCTCCTCATCGGTGCTTCTCCCAACCGATCCTGCACGTCTGTTCTTCGACCTGGTTCGCTGGAACTTTGTTGCCGGTAATTCGTGACGGCTGGGACCGTACCCAGGCGTGTTTCCAGGCTAGGAGGCACAAAAGTGGTAGTTACCGCATCACTCACCGTTCCCCCTTCCTTCAGCACTCCTGTGTCAAAGAGTTCTGCTTCCAGCTCCTGCAATCGTTCTTGGAAGACTCGATTCAACCAAGCTTGTCCTTCGATACTGTCGAAGTGGATGCCATCCGTGGTCAGTCTGGCCTGATCCATGGCTCTCAACTCATGCTCAATGTCCATGAGGATCATCCTTCCGGCATTTCGATTTGCTAGGTTCCTTAAGATGTTGTTCCATCTCATGACTCCCTCGTTGTGCCTTCTCCCTGATGCTGTCAGGCTTCTCGTATTCATTGGCACCGTGCAAACGGTCAGTACCGCGCAACTGAACTTCTGCCATAGAGTAGTAAACAAACACACCATCATTGACTCCCACAGTGCTTCCTGCTCGTCTGATCCTCTGGAGATATCATTCGTCCCAACTAAGGTCATCACATTGGGAATCTTCCCTGGATTCATCAGTTCCACCATCCGATATAATTGGGCTATTGTCGCGCCTCCAAAGGCCATCACCGTGGTGACCCACGAGGTCCTCAAATTCGACAGCACTCTGACTAAACTGTCTCCCAATATCAGGTGGGATGTCCCGAGTGGTGGTTGCTGCAGGTTCACAGCCGGGCTCCAGGTAGCTCGATTGAAGCAGGCCCTCGGATCTGTCTCCGGAACTCCCGTGAAATTATACTTCAATTGATTATTCTTCTGCACGTCTATTACACGAGACACTTTCTTCGCTGGCATCTTTCGTACTTTCCTTTCTGGGATTCTCGAGCTCCCCATGAGTGGTGTCACGTTACTTATCCCTTGTCTGATCACGGTCTGGCAGAGTTGTACTCTGCCCGTATCGTCAATCGTTCCATAGGGTGCAGTCACCCCGGAACCTGGTGCATTCTTGTTAGCGACCAATCGTCCAGCTGTCTCTATCAGTTTTCTCACTGTCTGTTCTACGACGGGATCACCCAAGGTGTCACTAGGATCCGGGATTGTTACTCGGTTCGTCTCTGCTGGAAGCCGTGTCTCCGTTGTTTGACTCATTTCTCGAGGTGTCAAGAGCTCCATCGGGGACTGCCCACGAGGAATATCCCTTGCAGGTATCACTTTCTCAATGGCCGTTGTCAACGCCACCTGTTCCGATCGCTCTTTGTATTCCTGCCTTAAGCGTTCGATCTCTTGACCCTGCTTTTTGTTGCAGTCTTCAAACAACTTTCTCCACATGTCCCGGTCTTCCTCCATCGCCAGCATGGTCTTCGTCATATCGTCTAACTCCTTTTTCGTACTTCTCAGCTGATCGTTCATCTCGTCCAGGTCTTGTATGGTTTGGTTCGTCTGAACCTTCTGCGTTACTTTCGCCCTTTTTGGTGGCACAGCTGCTCTCAGTGGTGAACCAGACGAGGTCGCCTCGCTGTTCATCTCCCGATGCATTCTCGTCAGCCCAGGTTTAGGCTTAGAGGGCATTGGCATCTCACCTGGTTGGTAAGTCCTAGAACTTCCCAATCCAGGCTCATTCGCCAAGTCACTCCCTGAGAGAGCCCCGTTTCTCCACCTCATCACTCTCATGTTCGGGCGCTCTAGTACTCCTCTTTCTCCATATGCTGCCATCAACAGGACTTCCGTGGGGCGGTCCCCACGGTTGTCGTGCCCCAAGATGTTGATCAGGGCGGTCTGCAACATGACCACCTCTGGGTCCTCCAGAGCGAAGTCTCGTCCGATCAGCCGACGATAGATCGCATCTACCATCGGTTCTACATATGCCTCTGCCAGGTCCATCAATTCATCCAGGTTGAAGTTGTCCATTTTATTCTTTTCAAGTTTGATTTGATTCGATTCCTTGACTCAAGTGAGTAATTTAAATGATCAATCAGGATCTAGAAAAGAAATCACGAATGTCACACTTGTCAGTTTTACCTTAACATATATCGTTAAAATTTGCTTAAAGACAGTTCAGATAAAAAGATATTTATCCTAAAATTTATTAAAATCAATTGGTTTCTAAAATTTTGGAATTCGACCTAAGATTGGACAGTCCAAACTTTGGATCTATTCCCAAGATCGTCAATCAGTTGTTCATGGTCACTAACCCCTACTTACCCATGATCTTAATAACCTAACACATAACATAACATAACACACATATCACATGTTACACACAACTTAATCTTTGGCCTAACACTCTTTCGCACTTCACTCAGCCTATACTTAAGTAATATTTCTTATGTAGATATACTTGTATGTTTGTATCAGCGAATATCACGTGTACAAGCGCGTACAATTCCCGAGGATGCAGTCTTCCTCTGTTTGGATCGTACACTGGAAGCGAGAGCTCCTTCACGTCCATTTCCACAAGGAAGTCCCTCAGCCTCGTCAAAGACAAGACTAGGTTTTCTGGGTCCACGTGCTGCTTCTCTGTCGCCCTCGTTACCAAGAAGCATAAGTACTTTCCCGGTATCTGCGACACCGCCGGAGGTAAGGCTGCTACGCCCCCTATCCCTGGTCTTTGCTTCCAAAGGAATTCCACGTTTTTGTATTCTCTCTTAAAATCTGCCGCTAACGCTGTCCTAAAACTCATGTCTGCGGTGATTGCTATCGCACATGTTCTGTTTGTGAGTATGAAATCACTGTCTGTTAGTATTATGTTACTTGAATATTCATTTGGTAAGTTAAAATATGACTCAACTACCCTGCCTATGTCAGGTTTCTTAGGTTCTTCGCCTGTTTCTGCTTCTAACTCTCCTGTTTCTCTTGCTATTCTCAATTTTTTTATTATCAGGTTTTCAGTGTGGGTAAGTCCTACCCCCACTCCCCGGACAAAAATATCCATCGGCGTCCCCGTCGATCGCATACCGGATATCAAGTCAAGGTTAGAAGCTGGAATGAGAAGTTGTCCTTCCTGGGCAGCCCAGGAAGGATCATCTCGCTCGGTCTTAATGTATTTCGCGCTTTCACGATCTACGTCTTGAATCGTAACGCTGGTCTTTTTATGGTCTGATGTCATTTCGTTCAGCCACTCTAAGACACGCAGGTTCGTCAGGTCTTGTTCATTTGACTGCTGTTGCTCATCGTCGAACTCCACCTCGGGTTTCGACCAGTCGTCAACCCACTCATCGTTGTGATCATCGACTATGTCAATGTCTTGTGACACGGTTATTTCCTCTAAACCCACTACTTCCTCCACTATTTTCTTTAGATCTATCCTATCCACTACAAAGTCGTCACCGTAAGGATTGTATTTCTTTCTTGGTCTCGTCCCGTCTTTCTGACGAGTCTGCATCGTGAACGGAAGATCTGGTTCCATGTTCTTGGGAACCTCTGTCTGTTCGGAATCCTGCCAATCTTCCTCTGCGCAGGGCAAGGTTTCATCGTCCGCTTCGATCTGTTCGTTTGGATCCAGGTCCAATGGTGTATCCGTGCCTTCCTCTACGACTTCGTTTCCATCGTTCTTCTCCCTGGTGCCTTTTTCATTGACCTCACAAGCAGGGTCCATCATTAGATAATCCCCTTCTTCCATGTCTGCAGGTATACACCAGTCTTCTGTCGATGGATTGTGTGGCTTGATGTTCTCGTAGTGGGCGGCTCGGCCAGTACTCAGTCTATAAAAACGTCCCTCCTGGTGCACCTCCGTAATCATTAAGGGTCCCCTCCACTTTTTTAGAAGCTTCTTTGTTCCTTTCGGTGGTATAACGTTCTGAAATACCCATACGTAGTCTCCCACCGAGTAGGCCTTTGCACCAGCTGCTTTCTTGTCGAATCTTTTCCTCTGCCTTGCCTGTGCTTGCTGAGTATTTCGTCTGCACAGATCGTTCAACTCCTGTTGACGTCTGATCACATCCTTTACGTAAACCTGTGGAGATGTTTTCTTCCCTTCATACTCTGGGTAGAAGAATGTCAAGGGTAAAGACTTCTCGTGCCCCGTCAGCATCATGTGTGGACTGACTCCAGTGGTGGAGTGTTGCGTGCTATTATAAGCTCCCATCACCTGTGGAAGGTATCTGTCCCAATCGGTCATGTACCTGGAACAATATACCCTCAGCATCGACACTAACGTCCTATTCTGTCTTTCCACTAAGCCATTCGTTTGAAGGTGGTATGTCGTGGAGTGAGCCTGAGCGACCTGTGAGCGTCTCATGAGCTCTTTCGTAAGCTCTCCTACGAAAGCTGTTCCATTATCCGATTGAAACGTCATTGGACAACCATGTCTTGCTATCCACGTGTTGATCAGGTGGTCGCATGTCTCTTCCGCCGAGGCAGTTATGCAGGGCACGGCCTCTGCATACTTCGTGAAGTGATCTATCATGACCAAGACTTGGTTATAACCGCTGTCTGTCATGCATATCTTCTGGTGATCTATCTGCACCACCTCGTTGAATTCAGACGACTCAATCGATTGTAAAGGAAATCGTAATTTCCTTGGATCCTTGACCTGTTGGCATGACAGGCACGCTGTTACCCATTTCTCACATGCCTTTTTCATTCCAGGCCACTCAAAGCGCTTCAGGATCCTCTGATACACTTTGTCGATCCCTTGATGGCCCATCTGATCATGCGACCTGAATAATAGTTCTGTCTGATAGAGTTGCGGCAACACTATCGCGTTATATTTGTATAAGACCTTGTCTTCTTCTCTTCTCCTGCAAGCCACGATCCCGTCCTTGTTCAGATATAATCTCCCCTCCTTCTGCATGAAGTATTGTCTCAGGATCCTATAGCTATCTTCTTCTAGGTCACCTTTGTCAGGTGCACCGTTTTCTATCCACCTTTTTAGGTTGCTTGTCATGCGATCATTTCTCTGCGCCCTTAGAAGGTCCGAGAGTCTGTATCTCGCCTTCAAGTACGTCTTCATGACTCTCATCTGACTATTCAGCTCGTTGGGCTGATGTGTGTCTTCTTCCATCTTAATGCACCAAATCTTCGCCAACGGTTGTGTTTCTTGCTGAAACGGCTGAAGATCAGTCCTGACTACCTCTTTCTGCGGCAACAGGCTTATCGAACGTTTCGATACCGCTATCGTTTCTAAGTCATCCGCTGCGTTGTCAAAGACTCTTTCGCTTGGTATTAGGTAGCGATCACTGTCAGGATCCTGGTACACCTCTCTGTCCAGGTCTCTCGCCCGAGTTTCCACTAGTAGCGTGTGTATCGCCAGTTCTGACAGTTCGGATCCCGAACTCGAGTTACTGTCTGAATAGGTGTCCATTCCTGAGTTTCGGGAAGCATCATCCGTCGAAGAGGTTGTGCTGGAGACTGCACGCTCCTCCAGATCATGTCTGTGCTTTCTTCGCATCCACCTGAACTCCCCGGACAAAACCTTGTTCTCTGGGTCCTGTTTCTCATCAGGAATTTCCTCGTTTATCTCAGACTCCCCGGACAACTTTCCTTGTCCCGGGTGTTGATCTTGTGATCGCTGGTTCTTCTCATCATCCTTCTCCCCGGACAAATAGTCTTGCGGCAGATTTTGTTCTACAACTTCACCCTCTTTATCCCGGTCTACAAAGGTGACGGTTTTCTTTCGCTTGCTGCTCCCCTGTTCTTTCTGTCCGTAAGAAGTACTTGTTAAAATCTCCTGGGGTATTGAGGATACTAGTTGCTGAACTATTGTCCTACAATCCCTTTCGTTCTCTTCGTGCTGTCGTCTGGACGGCATGATCTTCATCTTCTCACTGACTGTTAGCGATGCCACTGCTGCTGTCCACTCGGGGTCATCTCTGGTCACTTCTCTTTCTAACAATCCACCCAGCATCCGCATCACTTGTGGTGTGACTTGCACCGTTTTATCCAATAATGAGAGGCTGTTTATATTCATGCGAGAGAGTTCTTGCTGGACCAGGTTCGAGCGCAGCAACAAATCCAAGGGGACCGGATCCTCCTTGGACAGGATCTTTATCTCGGCTGCTTTCTCTACAGATAACTCAGGGTGCCCTGGAATTGGATGTCCTGATTTATCCAACCATCTCGTTAAGGGAAGCGCTTCATAAGTTTCTTTGTCCAAAAACGAGAATCCCTCCTTTATTTCCGCCTGATTGGCCTGCTTCTGCTCCAATCTTTCATAGAACTCAGTTTTCTTGCTGAGGCTGTCAGCATTCTGGTGTTTATCACGCATCCTATGTTCGATTATCATATGGTAGCCATCCAATCTTACTATCCATCTACCAATATAACTCTGATCCATCGAGTAGGTCTTCAACCAGGATAACGCTCTGTTGTCCACGCGTAACTTGAAGGGAGCGCTCCCCAAGTATGCACGGTACTTTTCCACGAAGGTGACTACTGCAAACATTTCTGCTTTCGGTGCGCCATATTTCATCTCTGTGTCACTCAAGACCTTGCTGCCGTATGCAATGGGACGGAGAACCGTTCTTCCGTTCCATTCTTGCTCTTGATGCAAGATTCCTGAGATGGCCACCACCGATGCGTCTGTGTCGAGAACATACATGCCCTTTTCTGTAGGCATGCCCAGCACTGGCGCTTCGCACAGTTCCCGCTTTATGTTCTCGAAAGCAACCTGTGCCTCATCGTTCCATTCGAACTTTTTCCTTTGTTGCGCATCAGCTTCTGCATCGGGTACACCATATCCGCATATCCTTTAATGAATTCACGGTAATAATTGGCAAACCCCAGGAAGCTCATTAGCTGTGTGTCCGTCCTCGGAGCCTTCCATGTCAGCACAGCCTCTACTGCTTCCGGATCTGGCCTCACACCATGCCTGTCCACCATTCTTCCCAGGTACTTGATCGAATCCCTAAGGATTTCACATTTCGATGGTTTGCATTTCAAGCCTGCTCTTTTCATACATCCGAAGACCTCATCGAGCCGGTCAATGTGATCCTTCAGGGTCGGTGTCGCTATGACTACGTCATCCACGTAGCACATCAAGAGATTCCCGTACTTTTTGGTCACTCCTGTCAAAGCCTGAGCCATCAGCCTTTGAAAGGTTGCTGTTGCATTGCACAAGCCGAAGGGCATCCTCTTCCACTGGTACAACCCCAATTCGCACGCGAAACCGGTTTTTTCCCTATCCTTTTTCCGCAAAGGAACCTGCCAGAAGGCAGAACCTAAGTCCAATGTGGTGAAGAATTTGGCATCACCAAGTTTAGATAGGCTCTCGTCTATTCGCGGTATCGGGTACGCATCTTTTATCGTTACCGCGTTCAAGTAACGAAAGTCGCAACAAAATCTAAGCTGCCCCCCTTTCTTTTTCGCCATTACTACTCCGCAAGCCCATGGCGATTTCGAGGGTTCTATCATGTCGTATTCAAGCAACATTTCTATTTCCGCTCGGCACGCTTCCGATTTATGTGGCGTCATTCGCCTTGCGCCTTCCCTATGGGGAACGGCGCCCTCTTCTAGTTCGATTTCGTGTTCGACGAAGTTACAGCAACCGATGTCCGCCTTATGTTTTGAAAATACATCAGCGTTCCGATTTAGGAGGTCCCGCAATTTTTCAAAATCTCCATCACCTATTTTCCCTTTTAAATGTTCTATTTCTGGCAAAACCGTTTTGTCAGAATCTAGTTCACATGACGAGGGGCGTTCCGGAAAATTCGAGCAGCTTGATAAGCCGTCGTCCGTTTCGGATTTCATTGAAAACAATTTATGAATAGATTTTAATTCATTGATTCTCTTTAAAATTTTATCTTTATTTGCATGATAAGGACAGTCTTTCACACTATATTTCTTCAAGTTTTGTGTCTCCTCATAGTCGGTCCTCATCGGCAAAGCGTAGCCAAGCTTCTTTCCACGCTGGATTGAAACCGTGGTGTCCAGTGTGTTCAACAACACACTGACACACAGTCCGTTTCGCGTTACCGAGAAGCTCCGGCCTAAAATCACCGAACTCTGACTATTTGGATTCGGTACCAAGCAAACCTGTTTACAATCACTCAACGAATTTAAATTTCTCATTCTAAAAATTGCTACTACAGCTTGTCCTGGTTGTAATTTTACTTTTCTATCCAAAAAAATTGGTACCTTGCTTTCGTCTGTTATTATCCTATTATTGGTCTCTTAACATACTTTTGGTCCGGGTTTCTAATCCGTATCAGACCGTTGTTCAAATCAATCATCACGTCAAAATTCCTGACAAAATCTCTGCCCAAGATGAATTGGTCGGCATCGTCCAGATTCTCTACCACCAGGAAGCTCATCCAAAGATCTCGTCCTCCCATGTGAAGGACCGTTATCGGTGTTCTTCCGGCTACGTAGATGGCTCCTCGATTGGCTGCGGGCAGTCGGAGATTCGTTGGAATTAGATCTTCCCGCGTGAAGCCCATTCTTTCCCAAGTTTTTATCGGCATCACACTCACTACCGCTCCTGTGTCCAGAAGCCCTGTGACTCCGATTTTTGTTCCGTTGGTGTCGAGCAGATGTGCTGTCACATCTGCTTCATATCCAATGTGTACTGCGTCTTGTTCCATCATGGCGTCATGGCCTATCCTGCGGACCTTGAGTTCCTCTTCTCCCAAATAGATCTGCCCTATTTGGTCATCATCCGTTGTTACATAAGTCCTGGTGTAGATACTGATCCCATCCACGTTCAGCATCACTTGATACGGCCCATAGACTTCTAGGTAGCGTCCATGAAGTTTCTTCGTGCGAGGGCCACCCGTCGTTAGTAGTGCCCTCACAGCCCTCGACTCGGTGCGTGGCTCCATCTGCCTCAGATAGTCTGCATATGTGTCCAAATGCATCAAAGTGAACTCAGACGGCTCACTCAGATTTCTGATTACCTGATGCCCTGCCACCGAGATTATCGACTGTATTTTACTTCCTTGCGGTGCCAAACCGAACCTCTGACCAGAGATAACATTAAGTTTCATAATCAAGCTGCTTGGTGCTTTTGCCTCTTCAACTTCCGTTGCTTCGAAGGCGTTCAATTGCTCCTGTAATTTTTCATTCTCCAGCTTGAGTTTCACCTTTTGTTCAATCTCTTTCGTCACTAGTTCCTGTTGTACTCTATTTATAGCATCCCTCGCAGCTGCCCTATAATCGATTTTGAAGTCATCGGCCGCAGTTGCTGGTTCCGGTTCACGTGCTTCTTCTGTTACCGCTTGCATCTTCTTTGCTACCAGCTCTTGAGGTTTATCCTTTCTGCGTGCCTCCGCTTCACTCAAAAGTCGAGCCTTGCTGGCTTTCACTCCTGACAAAGCTTCTTCATGTCTTGGATGCTTGATGTCTGCCACTGCATCCCAGAATTGCGGACAATCTGATTTAAAATGACCTTCCAAGTTACAAAAGAAACACCTCGGGCCGAATTTCGCAATTACTCCTCTCATGAAATCCTCATGATCCAACTCTGACGCATCTTCGTCCTCGAGGCTAAAGCCTATTGCTTTCATGCCTTGTTTGTAAGCTGGGCATGCTGACACATGATGGTCTGTTGAACTGCAATTAGCACAAGAACGTCTCTTGTCCATATCATCCCTCGGTTTGTACCAATTGTTCCCTTGGTTTGCTGGTCCGTTGTTAAAATTTCCATAATTGTTCTTGTAATATCCAGATCTCGAAGGAGGTTTCAACAAAAGATACTCTTTTGATTTGAGCCTCAACTCCTCCGGTGTTGGCGCATTAGTTGATAGTGGTGTGTAATTCGTTGCTAGCATCGTACGAAGTTCATCATTTTTCACACCATCGATGAATTTTGAGGCTACGGCCAGGTTCATCCTTCGGTTTGACTCATCCGGTTGGCTGCGTCTTCTCAGCATTTCTAAATCATCGAGAAACTTGTCTATTGTTTCATCTTCTCGTTGCCTCCGTTTCTCGAAGCGCATCATCGCCTGGTGCCCCTGCACCCCTGATCCGAAACGGTTTAACAAGATTTCGAAGATTTTCTCAGCAGTGTCACGTTGATACTGTTTCTTGGCCATGACACAGTTCAGGGCTGTCCCTTCTAAGTTGCTGGTGAGCGCGCTGCATTCCTGTCTCTCCGACAAGTCCTCTTCCTCGAAATGCAGCTTCATTACCTCTATCGAGGTATCAATACAGCCATCAGATTCGTCTTTGTAGCATCTTGGCTTCTTAAAGACTCTTCTGGACTTCTCACTGCGTTCATTGGTTCTAGATAACCTCGTCAGGAATGTCTCCAAAGACCTGTTCAGGGGTTCAAATGCTGTGGCCATTGCCATAGCATCCCTTGAGTGTCCCGCTTGAGTGTCCTCACACCTTGTCGAAGGCTCTGTGTGCGGTGCATCCCTGCAATCCGAATCACCATGAGCGTTTCCTGCTTGACCTGCATGACTCCTCTTCGGGCTTGCATGCCCCTTGTTGCCGGAATCACTTCTCCCAGTCGCATGTGTGCCTTGCGTTGGTCGTTCGTCAGAGGTCTGTCTGTTCCCCGTTGAATTTGCTCTACTGTTCGGGCCCCATGCTGTATTACCCCTTGTGGCATAGCCTGATGAACTGCCCCTGCCTCTAGTGGATCCATATGTCTTCCTCCTTTGATGTTCATTGAAGTTCACCCTCGGTTCCCTGCTGGGACCTCCCGAGTTCGGTTCTCCTTCTTTTGGTCCACTCTTGCTGCTTAGTAGCCCGTCCAACCTATCCATGATAGCCTGAGTTCGCCTCTCCATCATCGCGTCTATCTTTGTGTCAAGAGACCCAAGAGACTGCTCTTGCTGAATTCTTAACTTCTCCATGTCGGCTCTTAAGCGTTACTCCCTCTGTTCCGCCTCTCTTGTCATTCGCGACAAGTTCCTCGTCATATATTCGTCCGTTCTTTCTTTCAAGCGTTTTTCGCTCCTGCCAACTTCTTGTCTGTTGCGGTTTATTTCTTCCCGCAGACTTTCTCTTTCAATGTGAACTGCTCTTTCTAGTTCAGTCATCCTTATCGACATCTGTTCATTTTGTTCTCCTAAACTGCCCAGTATGTTGTTTAAGGCTTCCTCTAGTGCTGCCCCGTTATCCACGAGTGGCGTCACTAGTGGCGGTGTAACCCTGTCGGTCCCAGGTAACTTCGTGCTTGTCGAGATCCGGGCCTTGACTCTCTGCTTCAACGTCTTTTCATTATTTATTTCAGGATCCATTAACGCATTGCCTAGCCCTCTGGTTCTACTCTCTTCAGGTTGTGGCTCCGAACTTGTCCTAATCGCGAAGTCCTTTGACTGGCCCGGTGTGTTTGCCTCCTTGCTTATCGTTGTCACTACACCAAATTTGTCCATGGTTCCAGTCTCTCTTCCGACGTGTGCCTCACTCTCCTGGATCGAACTATTGAGGCTGACTTGAGATCCAAAGTCCCCTTGCTCTTCTTCATCTTCCTCATCCTCCTGGGACTCACCATCGTTTCCTGCTCCTCCTCCCATGCTGAATGGAAAGAAGTTTCCTAAGGTGTTCTTCATTCTTTCTGAGAACGATGACGACGTTGTTTGCTTCCCAGTTCCGCTTGCCATCATAGTGTTGTCTGTCGGAGATCTTCTAGTTGTCGCTACTTCAGTTGAGATGTCGGACAGTTCCGACATCTCTTCCCGATCCAATGTCCCGGTGGAAGTGGCAAAATCGTGGCCTTGTTCTATCGGAGTAGATTCACTCGCCAGCCGTCTGCCTCTCCCTTCCAGTCCATTTACTTCCTGGTTGTCGCTCATGGTATGGTCCGTATTGACCTCCACTTCTAACAGTTCTCTTCGCTCTTCTGAGGTCTTCTGACTTCTCGTTTCAACCATTCTGCCTGAAACCGTCTCCTCTTTATCGGAACGTGATCGCTTGATCCAATCCACAAAAGGATCGGTCATCGTTTTTCTTTGCTTTTCAGGTATGAATTTCCTAGAGCTATTACCTCGTTTTGGTATCCTTGACTTGTCTAGACTCATTCTCTATTTGTCACTTTTTAATACCTATACTTAACTCGATTGCTAGAGACTTTATAGTTTTATTAACAATAATAATGACACAACACAATAAATTCCACAAGATTCTATTAAATAGTGACCAAGAATCCCTGTATGTTGTCAGAGTACAGATTGTATAAAATTTATTCACACTAACCGAATATCGGTGGTAAGATTTGAAAACTAGCACAATATGATGTTATCAGTCAATTTAAAAGATAGTGTATTCACTACGGGATCAAGCACAGTTTATGTTGATTTAAAATCAAAAACAAATAATATATATTGACACAATATGAATGTATTATATAAAAAAAACGTATGTGTCTTGTACTCTTAGTCGGTCGCAGTACAATAGTCGAACCTGTCTTTTAAAGAAAAAGTTTTCCCTGCTAGGTGCTGCACCAAACAGACAAAACTTTGAAGGCAGTAATTTTCTCAAGTGGGCGTCTATTGCACCCACCGAGTACTGTGTTACCTATCTGCCTTCGGACTGCCCGAGCTAGACCTACTAAAATCCTCAGGGCAGTCACTTTTCCCAAAAACGTATTATGTTTCAATCCACACCAATGAATCACGCTCTTTTTAATTTAGACTTAGTGTCGCGAATATCCGAGTTCGGACCTGTTTTGTATTAGTCTGGTTCTTATTGAAAGGCAAGTTACCAGTGCAGTCACTGATACCTAGCCTGTGTGCTAATAACCTAATACCTCTCACTTTTTAGTCTTTCTTTCGTCTACCTAAGTCCTTAATAAAATAATACCCCTCCGGATTGGCACAAATAGGACCCTTTCGGATTGATAGAATCTAGACCCCTCCGGATTTGGACCCCTCTGAGTTGGTTAAAAGAAGACCCCTCCGGATTTGGACCCCTCCGAATTAGCAACTATAAGACCCCTCCGGATTCGGACCCCTCCGGATTTGTAAAAAGTAGCTTTTCGGAGATTTCCTGTTTTCAACCTATACCCCTCCTGATACGTTCTGCGTTGCTTTTATGCTGTTTGAATTAACTGGGAAGGGTATAGGGTACTTTCCTAGACCCCTCCGGATTGAAGTTAAGGCACTTATTTGACAATTCACACTAACGGTGAAGGGTCTTATCACTTGCCTAATTTCGACTCTATTATGGTTGTCTCGTGCCTTCAGCCCTCCCTTTTGGTCTAGAATGGCCTAAAGTTACTTTATTCAACCGCTATTACCTTTTGGTAGGGGTCTAAGGGTTTTTCAGAAAAATTTATAAAACGTGAAGGGTGTACCCCTCCGGATTTGTGTAATTTGCTAAAAACAATCTCAAAAAATTTTCTCGCCTACTTTTCCAAAAAAATTTCTGACCCTATCAGTAAGCTCAGCTAATTTCTGATCTATTGGTACCAAGATCAACTCAATATGCTCAGTAGTTCTAAAGTTATTAACTAAAACGTCTTTCTTGCAAACTCAAAAAATTTCTCGCTTATAGGCTCCACCTAACTTTTTCCGCAATTCTGGTCCTTTCGACCTAAAAATTATTGATCCGAGCTCAGAAGGCCTATGCCCTTCTCGTTCAATGCAAAAGACCCGATCTAAAACGCTTTTGTAGAAAAAATTTGCGAAAAACTATGCTACCTGGACCCCTCCGGATTGATGAATCCACCAAATCAAACACGTTATGTTCGATTTCTCTGCAACCCGGAAGGCTTTCGGGTCGCGGGTTTTAAAACTCGTAGATTCACTAGTGGACGTTGTCCGAACAACTATTTTTACTGCCCTAACTCAAATATTTCAAAAAAATTTCTGATTTTATAGTGTTTCTTACTATCAAAAAATGGGAAAATTTGGTTTTTGGTACCAAACTAGTTCCAACCACTTCCGAACTAAAGTTAACCGGTTCTACTTATTACAGTAGTGCAGTTACGATGTAACACACTAACTTAGCGCTTTTTTCCGTTTCAAAAAATATCGATATCTCAAAAATCGCGACTTGTGGGGGGATCAAAATATCGCTATTTTGACCCTAAAAACCGGTCTGTTTTCGTTGTTTTTCGCTGAAAAACAATATAAGACTATAAATATAGGCTATATAAATAATAATATTACTAATACTATACCCCTCCGGGTTTCCTTAATATCCGAATTAAGGTGCTTAACTCGGATATTCGCAGTTCGGTGAAGGGTCACTACAGTGCAGCACTGTCGAGCCCCCCACAGATTACTATCTTACTTTTACCAAAAGGGATACAAAACTTGTTAACGATACCCAACAGTCGATTGTTGTTGTCGCTGAGCCCCTTCTTGTTGCTCCTTGTACTGCTTGCCGGATCGGTCTTCACCCAGGACCCTTCCGAATTGAGCGCTAATCAGCTGACCCTTCCGGATTGAGCGCAATTTATCATTAACGTGCTTAAATGCTCAAATAACCCTACAGTACAAGCCTCACAAACGGGCCACAAAATTGATCGTAACAATCCTGACTGATACAAATGCCTGTAACAACAATATATCTATCAACAACAAACGGGGGGGTTGGATCACATCTTGTCTGGGGGATGATTTCTACTGATTTTTTTTACTTTTTTACTGTTTTTGGTTTTTTCGGTTATTTTTTATGTTTTTTGTTTTTCTTGGGAACTATACTCTTTTTTGTTTGGTTTTACTTATATCTTTAAGTGTTTTTGGTCACAAACCACTCAGGGGACGAGGGGACGGCCGATCCCCCCACCCTTCCTGGTTCGTGAATTTTCGGTCTTAACTGGGTTAAAAAACTATTCACGGCAATCCGGAACGCCTCCGCGTTCCGAACTACCCTTCCGCCCCGGCAATTTAGGCCTATTAAGGGCTTTATTGTGAGCATCCGCTCGGCGCGGATTGCTCGTTAACGGTTCTGCCGGTCATGATGTTAAAAAGAATAACACCCAGGAGCGCCATAAAAACATGTATGTAACATTCGCCCGGAAGATACATATCGACGGGTAACAAAACTAAGTCTTAAGACGACTGGCTAGCATCTAAACAGAGCTTTGCATGCTTTTCACCGTCTCTACCAAGCCAGTACTTTTCGGTGGTCTTTCCAACATCGGGTCGACAAAAACGTTACTGTTCTCCGGCTTCGACCAGAACGCTCAAATTAACTTAATTACATGCAAATAGTGTGCTCATGGCTGGGTCTCAGTATCCCCAGACCACGAGGTCACTCCTAAAAACAGGGCTACTACTTATTATATTACTATTGTTTTTGTTCAGTAGATAAAAATCATCATCTCCATCGAAGATGGATCAACCCTTTCCCCCAACTCCTAGCACCTCATCCTTGTCAAAACTAATCCAAATATCAATTAAATTCAAGTCAGGACATGACAGGATGCTAAAAGTTCATATAATAGGCTAAAAGTTTCAGTCCCGAAACCCTTCCGGATTTGTGAATCCACTGAATCAAGCTCCTTAAGTTCGATTTCACAATAACACGGAAGGCTGTCTCTTCCCCTTCACCGTTGCTCGCAACGGCCTTGCAACTATTGTAGCAGCACAATAGTTGCAACTCGGAACGTCCTCTGCTATTCGTTGTCGTTTTCTTCAATTTCGATTTCTTCAATTTCGATAAAGTTGTTCTCGTCAGCGCAACTAATGTTGTTGTTGTGTTTTCTCTCTCGTTCTTTGTTAAAATGGCCGTTTCAGCATTTCTCAGAAATGTGACGTCATCATTCGAATTTTTGAAATTTTAAAATACCAGAATATTCTAGCCCTCACCGTTTGGCTAAACGTTCCAATAACGCCCTTAGTTCTTAAAAACCACCAATCCGGAAGGCTTACTGCTAAAATTCCGAATTCTGCAGAGATTGCATTTTGGCCATTCTGGTCGAATGTCACAAGCGTTCAAAAAAATTAATCAGTTTTTGATTGTCAGTGGTTTTTTTATCGATTGTAATGTTTCGATCAAACATGCTCTTTTCCTCATTAACCTTAAAACTTTTCCTTTAAAGGTTAAAAAGTGATTTAGAGTTACCTCAAAATATGTAACATTTCTTGTTTTTCTTAATATCTAACATTATACTGAACTTTGGATTGTGGTTTCTTCCTTGATGTTTTTTGCTAAATATTATCAACTCAAGTTTTCTTTGTGTTGAGTTTTAAAGAATGTTTTGTTAAGTTGCCGACTCAGAAAATCTCAAATTCAAATTAGTTTTCAAATGTTCGTGGTTGATAGAATCGAAAGATTTTAAAAGATCTAATAAAGATACGGCAACATTATAGTTTTCATTCATTCATTTATGGAAGAACTCAGTGCATTAATAGATGGCGTCCATCTTTGATTATGAGGTTCTAAAACCAAATTGAGTGTTGCTAAGCAGGTTTTTAGAAAATAACTATTCATTGAGTTTTAAGCAAAGTAGTTTCTCAAAATTTTTGGAGAGTGCGCCTGTTATGGAGATTGGTCTAAAGTTCTCTGCTATTTCTGGGTCATATTTTCTTTATATTGGGGAAACAATCGCTCTTTTGAGTCTAGTTAGAAATGAATTGTATTTAATAAGTTCATTAATAAGAAATGTTAAGTTTGGATAGTTTTCATCGCACCCATCTTCTAGAGCCCAGACTGGAAGATCAGAAGGTCCGTGTGGTTTATTTGCATATAAATTTTTTATTTCTTTTTTACATTCAGTTTCTTTTACAAACACGAAACAAAGGTTTTGTTTGCGTTCCAACTAACAACAATTGGAGCCGTAGAATCCTGTAGGGTAGATCGGTCCAAAATGTCTCAAAAATGTACTAACGGGAAACCCTTTAGGCAGTGAGGAGGCTGGCTGATTTATGTACAACTTAATTGGTTGACAGTTGTATTTAAATATTGAGCTGGACAAAAAAATGAACCGTTCAACCAATGTCATTAACAATCGAATCTTTCTGTGGATCAGACTCATTTTAGCTGTCGTCAAAGAATTGATTGTAAGTTATTTTACTGCGATATTTCAAACTTTTCATGATGACAAAAGGGTTAATGCTAATTCATGTTGTCATCCGTGATTTGATAATATGTAGTCTTTCAAAAAATGTTTTGGTACTAATGAAGCTTTTCAAAGATGATCTTAAGTATCTAATAAAGTTTAATCGGAAGACAAGTTGGTGGTTAATCTCAGTTGGTGGGTAATTTCAGGCTTGGTGTCAAAAAGCCAATATCACACCTCAAAATTGATCAACCACAGGAACGTCGGGATTAAGTTTGTTTAGCACTCAATGTTTTTTTTAATTGGAATTGTCATTTTTTGTCGCATTTTGGAAAAAAAATGGCCAAGAAAGTGCAGGCTAACTCAACGCATCACGATGATCTACATCAAAGAAGATTCTTTGTATCTAAAAATTTGTATAAAATTATATAAATTATCTTTTTGTCGATTATATTTTTTTACTTTACTGACTATACTTGCTGTTAAGATACAGAATCTATGACGAGCCTAATTTGTTTTTTGATCCAATAATCTCTATCTATGATTTGAATTTTTCAATGTTTTTGTTTAAATTTATATCTACTAATCTGACCCCAACCTATTGACATTTCACCGATCTTGATCGTGATTCAAAGTTCATCGGAATTTTCCACGCTCGATTGTTTTGATGGAACGATGCTTCTTAAGTTCATTATGATGTGATTAATTTTGGACCGGAAGCAACGATAAAATAAATATAATACCTTGACTTTATTTATTCCGTATTCGTAAGCATATATATACATAATCGTAGTTTGTGCAGATCTTGCTATCATTTCATTCAATTCAATTGTTTTCTTCGCGATCAGTACACTGATTTCAAACCAAAAGTACTCTTAAAATGTCATTTGAAGAAACCTTCTGTCACGCTTGGCAACCGAACGTCGTGGCCGATGAGGCTGAAATAAAGGAGCGAAAGAAGCTGGCAGACATGGTCAAAATCCCGGAAGAAATCCAGAAAAGAATGGGAATGGAGTTCGCAAAGGGCGTCGAGCACCAACCAATCACGAGAATAAAGAAGTCTGTGGTGAAACCAGATACGTATTACATCATAATTAGAAAAGAACCCGTGTACCGACACGTTGTCGAGTTCAAGTTGGACGGAACTGCAGTTGTGAATAAGAGAACAGACGGGGTTGAAGCGGAGGCTGTTTGTTCATACGATGAAGCCACCAAAACCTGGACATCGACTCTCTCCTACCCTAGTCTGGGAATCCCCCCGATGGTCAGTGTGCGCAGACACTGTGATAAGGGACAAGTGATTCATGTCGAAGACACGTGTGGAAGTGACATAAAAGTGACGACAACCTTGGCTAAAGTGCCAATAATTCCATCTGCAGAAGACGATGCTCTCTGAAATGGAGTGAGAAAAACTTTAATAATAACTCAATCAATTTACGCTTTCTAAATCTAATTGACTGATTCATGCTGCCTTAGGTAATTTCAAATGGATTAAGGTAATATCTGAATAAATTTCATGTTTGATTTAAAGGCTTTTTGTTGTAAAGGTTAAACCCACTTTCAAATTAGATCAATTCAGTTTTATTTTCACTTTTTGTCAACCTCTGATCCGATAAACTGAAAAATGTTTTCTAAATAGTATCAAGAGATTAGAGTTTTTATATCGCTGATTGAGGGAACAGCGGGTGGATTGCAAATTTTAGCTTTCAGAGGAAAGGTCTTTGAGTACAAAAGTAATTTCTGTTAAAAAAATTCATTCAATGATTTTTTGTTGAAAATGCTCCTTTGTTATCTTTCTCTGAAGTGCAACTTGTGTTGGACAGTAACGCTTCTCGGTTCAACTAACGCAATACTTGGACCAATTAGCTAGCATTAAATCAATTTGGAATGATAATTGAACTGGATTAATTCGCCGCTTGAGCTACTAAACTGGCTTAAATTTTTAGTCGCGCAATTCGTTTTGCGCAATTCGTTTTGCGAAAATGAAATCCAAAATCTCACATTGAAACAAACGGGCCATTTCGGGTTTCGATTTATTGAATGAAATTTACACAGAAATCACCCAGTTAATCTTAAACTAATTTCATCAAAATGAATTTCAGACTTGGCCTTAAAAATCAGGAAATTATTATTTATTTGCTATTAGCAAGCGCTATTAAATCGGAAAGCTTTTTTTAGATGTGACATTTCTTGAACAAAATCAGTTAAATAATTTGATTATAATAAATGCAAGCTTGGCTCAGTAAATACAGAATTCGTAGCTTTTCTGGCACAATTGGTTTAGAGAAGAACGACTAGGCCTTAGGCAGCAAAAAATTTTCAGCCTTTTGTTTGTCTGCTTTTGTTTTGTCGACTTAGATGCCACACCGCTGATTTTTTGGGCTGCAAGCAATTTTCTTGAAAACGTTTTTAATCTATTCCTGTAATTTGTAAATTTACTGGTTTTGGTTAAATTTACTGATGTTGTTTTCGACATAATGACGTATGGCTTTTTGACATATTTTAGCGTCGTTTCAAGGAGAAAATTAGACTCAACATTTTGTATTTCTGGACTGGGGCGTGAAAATTCAAAATTTTAAGACTTTTTGAGAAAAGTTTCGAGAAAAATGTTGCTTTTGGCTCAACTGCAAGTTACCCAGCTTTTGCCGACCAATCTGCCGCTTGATAAATTTTTCTGAAGACTATTTAAAAACGCCCATTGTGTTTCTGGGCGTTTTTTCGTTAAATAGACTATCTTTTCTGTTAAAATTTTGTAGTTAATTTTTTTCTGTTTGGTAGCTCGGAATGTCTGTTTGTGTGCTAGAGCAGTTGGTGCGAAACTCCGCTTGTCTTCTGTGTTACTTCTGAAGATTTGATGGCCGTTTTGATGTACATTGAATCATAACTAACAGAGAAGTTTTAAAACTAAGTGAGATTATGGACCCGAACGTTGCAAATTAAATCATTCTTATCCAGGTAAATTTATAAGCAATTTTGTCATCATCACTGTCAAAAGTCAGCACATTCAAGAAAAACCCAGAACAGCTCTGAAAACTGTGCTTTGATATCTTTCAGATAGTTTGATTTTTTAGTGTGTGATATTACGAACTTTCTTTTTTTTCAACCTAATATTAGTGCTGTTTTTGAAAGTGCTCTTTTATTGCAGTATATGCATTAGATCAATAACCAGCGATTACGTACAGCAAATGCTAAGGATATTAACACACAATATTGTATTACAATTAGCACTGTAGCTTCAAGGTGTCATGGTTCTGTAGCGTAGAGGTAGGGAAGGAGACCAACAGCATAATAAGAGGGTTCGAATCTCAGCAGGGTCGCATTTGTTAAATAAACTTTTTCGTATGCTAGTTAAATTGCGTCCGCTCTATAAATTGAGGCATGTTAGTTGGTAAATTTCTTTTCAAATTAACTGGTACTGCTAACGCGTCATAATTGGCTTCCGTCACTTAGCCATTATGTAGACTCATAATTGGCGTGCGTCACTTAAGAAATTTTGTAGACTCAAAGTTTTACTATTCAATTTTTCCCAGTAGCGTTGTCGGTGATCTTTTTGCTTGTGTATGCTAAGTGCAACTTCGCCTCTGTGTAAAAAATTGAATGAAAATTACGTAGTTTCTCAGGATTAAAAAATAATCAGAACGAGATTCTATAGTGCGTCTTTTTTTGATTTTTAGAATGATTAGGAAGCTGTTTCATAGATGTATTTCAAGTTCTATCTAATAGCTGTAATAATTTTGAAGTTAAGGCGAGGGAGAAGTGGCGTTTCTCAAGTTTTTTTTTTAAAATTTGGTCATAGAATTGGTTGATTATGGGACTAATTTTAGTTCTTGACAGTGTGTGTTAACACATGTGCAGTTTTGTAACCTAACACCCAAATAATCATAAAAAAAAGTTCATTTGTTTGGAAAATTCACTGTAGACTTGGAAACTTCATAGCATCTGTTCTCGCTTTATTTGTTGTGGCTAGTGCTTGGTGTCTATTAAGCTTCCGTGGCTAAGTGGTTAGTATGTGAGACTCTTAATCTCTTTGATCGCAGGTTGGAGTCTATGAGGTAGCCGAATTTTTACTAATTCGAGGCTCATTTATAATTTTTCTTACGTTTTGGAGCGCCTTCTTGTCGTAATCTCGCAAGTTTCTGCGAAACGAAGCTTCGCCTCTGTGTAAAGTTTTTTGTAAATAAGATTCTTAGCCCAGTCGTAAAATGATTGTGAATGAATCTGCGGGGGTTAAAAATATCAAAAAATAGCCCGTTAAACAAGTAAAACAGTGTTAAAAATTCTTAGCCCGTTAAACAAGTAAAACAGTGTTAAAAATATCAAAAAATTGCTACTGATGTTCTATTGATCGAAGTATTTTTTATTAACAAGCCCATCTACGATCCTACCCACACAATTGTTGAAGCATGAACGCTTCAACTAAATTGTTTTTCCTTTCTTTTGCAATGCAAACGTTTAAAATCTTTTCGTAGCAGTGTCCATTTGAAAATCTTGGATGTCTAAAAACTAAGGTAGGGTGTTGTCAATGTACACTCACTCAGCAGTTGCAAATCTGGTCTCCAAATAGTATTGCTCATATCCTTTTGGTTTACGAGATATGATATTACGATTTTTTTTTGTTTTTTTCAATTTTTATGATTATTTCAATTTTATGATGATTTTTTTCAATTTTTTTTTCAAATTTCAAGGTTTTCAAAAGATTTTTTTCAACCTCATATTGCGTTTCTGTCAGGGTACTTTTAGGTTCGGCAAGTTTGGCTTCTCTTCTAGTTTTTCAAGTACAGTGTCAAAATATAATTTTTTTTTCAATTTTTGTAAACTACAATATGAAAAAAGTCACTCTTTTACATAGATTTACATATCTGATAATAAAGGAGTTTTAGAGAAGTGTTCATTTTGTGGAAAAAAACCTGCAAATTGACTCTATTTTAGGAAGCTCTTACGTTCAACGAGCTTTTCAATTTCAATCTACCATTCAGCGCATCTGGCGTACAGGCAACACACCTGCTTAAGACCCGTGAGATTGGAATGGGACTCGTTTTTTCGCTCGCTTGAAATTTTTTGCTTTTTGGGACGATCGTCTGTTAATTTTAGCCGGCTTAGTCTCCTTAGTCCAATGCTTTTTGAAGGTTCAGCTTTCTTCTAAATTTCTGATTGCACCTTCTAAGGGTCTATTGGAGGTATATTAGTTCCAGTTTTTATGAACAGTTTCAATAAAAAATTTATGGGGTCTTTATTAAAAATCGTCATATCTGAAGAAACACAGTAGTTTTAGGGATATCATCATTTTGTTGAAAAATAGCCTGAAAGTTGACTGTATAAACCGTTTAATGAATGAAATAGAAAACCCCGATGCGGCGGCCCAATCGATTATATATTTAAAGACGGGCAGCACTATCTCGCCATGTTTAAGCCTTTTTAATGTATTATATTTGCAGGTTTAACGAAAGGAGGTTTTCACGTTAAAACTATTTCGTGCATTATAGTGCTGATTTTTTTTCAGTTTTTGAGTTTCAGTCGGTATTATTTCAACTACTTTGAAATAAACAGATCTATAGTGGGGTTCTCCCAGATGTGGCCAGTTTGGCCTCCACTTATGAATCTTTCAACTTCGTATTTTTAACTTTCGTATTTTTTCAAAAATTTTCCAAAACTGTAGTGTTCTATCAGAGTACTCGCAGAGGCTGCGAAATTTGTTCTTCGTTTGTTTCTTCATTCTGTTTGATCGTTCCGACAAAGTTTTAACGTATTTAACGACTTGTCTCTGGAATTCAGGAACATCCAGGCACAAAATTTGCGCGCTTTTCCAGTGCACAGTTTGGCCTAGTAATTACTGCTCAACTTTTTTTAAGCTTCTGAAGTTGACGGTTTTATGTGATATTTCAAAAGTTTTCGACAATCTCAGATTTGGAAAGTATTTCTAAAATTTTTTAATTCGCGACCCAATGGCGGCCTGACCAGATGTCATTTTACTCCCAGGGAATGCAGATGTGGCGTTCAAATATAACTGCTCAAATCCTTTCATTAGCCTACCCTATGTTGTAGTAAAATGATAGTGCTCCCAGGCGATGCACATCTGGTCTCTAATTACGACTGATTAAAGTTTTTAGTTTTCAAGATAAAGATATTTATTATGGCTTCAGAAATGGATTTTGATGTTTTGGAATAAGATATGGTTGGTTAAACGATTGATGGGAGCAATTCATATACGTACAGGCTAATGAAAAAGAATAAGTAACTTGAACTAGAATCTCATTTATGAAATAATTGATTTTGCAATTGAAATTGTTTCAGTAGTGTTTAATTTTAAAAAAATGCACTTGAGTGCTGTCTGCTGTTTTGTGAATTTGTTCGATACTTATCAATACTAAGATCTGAAATTCAGTTATTGTGTGTATTTGACCATTTTAGTTTAAAAGAAAAACGTTGAAGTTGAATTGATTGAGGAGAGTGACACGATAGTTCAATTTTATGTTTGCTTCAAGTAAGTTCGTATTTTTTTTTTAAATTATGTCAGTTTTTACTACAGCAGTTAACAAATGTCGATAGTTTTTTAAATCAAAATCTGAAGCAAACCTTATCTTAAATCCAGAGGAAATTTCAAACGATTTTTGATTAATTCAGCCACGGTATATTTCCTGCAACCTGTAATACTTTCTTTTTGGCCTTCTTGTAATATCTTTAATGGCTTATTTCCATGATTTTTGTTATTTTAACCAGATTTCGCTTGTTATTAAGAATCAGGAACGTTGTAATTATTCTTATATAGATTTAGGTGCTTTTTTGCGGTTGGACTTTTTAAAAATCACTTCATTTCCTATGTTAAAAGGAAAGCAAACTCCACTATGGAACATCAACAGAGCAAAGGTCACGAAAAACGTTATTACACTTGGAAAAGCAAGTGTCTTGTAATCAGGACCTAGACTTTTTTCACCGTAAACAAGTTTTCTTACATCTGAAGTTGACATTGAAGCTTATTTATTGGTGAATCTTAGCAACTCCGAGACTGCTTCCCTCTTGGCCTATAGGCCCTTGTTTTTTTTCAGTATGTATGAAATAATTAGAAAAAAAATCCGTGAAAACTTGATTTGTCGGACTTTTGTTTGTCTGCTTAGATGCCACAGTGTGGATTTTTTTTGCGGTCAGCAATTTTTGTCGGATTTATAAAATTAGTTAGATTTATAAAATTAGTAGCCCTTTTTTTGTATATTTTCGTTTTTGTTGTTTTTGTTTCGCTGAAAAGCTTCTTTCGGCCTAAATTTTTTGGCTCTTGTTTTGTGGACTAAGTCACCTGGTGTTGTGTGACTTTAAGGTCAAAATTTGATTGATTTAAAAAATCGTGTCTTGCAAAAGCTCAGTCTTAAAACTTAATCGGTGAAAAGTATTTTGTCAACTATTTTTTATGACATTTTGTTGTTTTCGGCTCAATGTGCGTCTTAGAGCGGCTGTTTTTGGCTCATTAAACGCATTTCGGCTAATTAGCCCCTCGTAAAAAAACTTAAAGATTTTTTTAAAGCTTGTTTCTTGTCTATTTTTCTGAAATTTTTTTCTTTTCCAAAATATGTGTTTGTCGATTTTTTTTATTTCAGTCTCCTTTTCTATTCACTAGCTTGCAATGTTGTGCTTCCGTTGTGTTGCAAGTGCTGCGAAGATTCGCGTTGCCTTTGTGTCGGCTTCTAGTTTCTAAAGTGAAATTTATTTTTCAGATTTCCCAGCGGACTAAAAACTTAACCTATTGATCCAGTTTTCTCAAATTGAGTTAATTTTACCACAAAACTGTCATTCATAAATGTTTCTTGAGCTTAAAACTCCTATATTTGATTTTAAAAGAAAAATAATTATTTTTGACTGTATTGAATTTATTAGTCGTATGTTTTTACTTTGAAGTTGTAAAGTTGAAGTTTTTATTGAAAAAGGTTGCTTTTTTTTTCTGTTTCCTTGCGTTTATGATACTTTTCCAACTGTGTTGCCGTTGTTTGTTTTTGCTTTTCATCTCTGTCTAAAATACTCACATTTTCTTGTCTCATTTTTGTTTTTAAAAAAGAACGTGAAGCTTTTCTTGTGATGTTTTTCGATCATGGTCAGTTTTCAGATTGGCTTATGTGGCTTCAAAACTATGGAGGACTATAAGAATGAGCCTTCGATCAGGGTTGGATGAATTTTTGCCGCACCGACTCAAGATAGGGTAACATAAAAATATTTGCCTGATTCAGCGTATTATTTTTCCTGTTTTCAATCTGGTTTTTCAAGCAACAAGTGCGAATTTTTCACTACATAAAGAAACATTTTCAGCATCCTCTGCTTCTGAGTCCAAGTTATATTGATATAAAGCAATGTTATGCGTTTTTTTATCTATAGTGTTTGTTCAGTCAAAGATAAAGACTTGACGTGACTTTTCTAAATGAGAATTTTCATAGGTATTTTCTTAATAAATTTTCGACCGAAAAAGTATGATTTTGACGTCGTAAACTGTTAATTGTTAGAAGTATTCATCCAACGCTGTCTTCAGTTTCGTCCTCTAAACTGCGCTGACCCAGACGAAATTGATCAGACTGCTTTTCTTCTTAATTCTCATTGGCCAAAATCTAATCGCCCTGATTGGTTGATGAAATCATCTATAAATTATCCTCTTTCGTTTATCTTAAGTAACGTTTATTCGGAATCAGTCATTGGCCATGCTCGTTTGTGCCTCGTACCTGATAAATCTGATTCATTGTACGTAGAAAGTGTGATAATTGGAAGTAAATATAGAGGAAAGGGATTCGGTAAAAGGATAATGACTTTCGTGGAAGAGGAAAGCCGAAAAAGGGGTTACAAGAAACTGTACTTAGCGACCACGGACAAGCAGTCATTCTACGAACATCTCGGATATGCCATTTGTCCGGAAAAATATATTAATTTCTTTCATGGCTCTAAAAATTCCGCAATTTCAAATCTGATGCAATTATTTGGCACAATGAAAACGGAAAAAGATTCTAATGTTATCGAAAATATGGCTAATAGAATTAACAATACGAGCGCAGCTGAAAAGTCTTCTGATAATTCGAATTCCGAAAAGCTGCTTGATAATTCGATCTCCATTATTAAACCGCCACCACCTCCACCACCGCCTATATTACCTCCTGTGCACTCTACACCTTCTTCAAAGGACAGTCGGAGTTTAGCGTCTGAAGAAGAAGTCAAAGTTTACATGTGCAAACTCTTATAGCATTTTTAATTTTGATTGGGAATTAGACTAATTTTCAAAGCCTCAAAGATTTAAATTATAAGCACTTCACATAGGCCAAACTGGTTGATCACATAGCTTTGCGACATCATCACCATTTTCGTTTGGGTCGTGAGTAATTTTTGGGTTTGAGATATTTTAGCTTTACGAAGCTTTTTCGGACATTAAATAATCAGGCGTCTGATTGTTGCAAACACCGGCGTAGAAGGGGAAGAAACTATGGCGCAGGGTGTGTTTTTCTGGCCGATTTCTTACGACCCTTTTTACACATGCGCAGCTTAGTTTAATAATATGGTGCAACTTCTTTCCCAACACAAGTCGCAAGTATAAGAGCTATAATGTGCTTTGACATTTGATTTGCTATGAGTTAACGCAGTTAAAACTTATTAAGTTCATCAATTGAAGCGAAAAAAGCAATTTTTATCATAAAACAGTACCATAATAAAATTCCTTTCAGAAATTTTTCAACTCAATTTATTTAGCGAAGTTTTTGAAACGCATCATTTAAGCAAAATTTGGATTACACTTTCCAATTTATTTGATGCAAAGTTAGTGTAGTTGCCTTTAGCTGCTTACATTCCAAATTATTACACGCAGGGGCGGATCTAGGATTTTCTCGAGGGTGGGGCGGATTTTTAAAAAAAATGAAAGTTTTGTGTACCCTTTTTTTAGATCGACCAAATTGATTTACTGAGCTCTCAAATCAATATAAAGACCGCATTTTGACCAAATTTTCTGCGCCGCAGACAAATTTTTGCAAAAGGAGGCCAAACAAGGCGTTTTTAGGCAATTTTTGGAAAATATTAACCAAAAAATCGCGTTTTTTGGCGCATGCTCCCCCCTCAAAATTAGTGTATATTGGCGCCTTTAGAAATTTTTTAGAGTCAGTCGGCCATAAAAGGATATCTCAAAATAGTACAAAGGGGTACTCTTTGGGTCGGCTGGGGTTCGAATCCCTGACGGGGGGTGTCGTCCGCCCCTCTAAATCCGCTACTGATTACACGCAATATTTGTGTTTTTGTGCATTTTGAAGCTCGTCGTTTTCTCGATCATGTTTGCGAAGCTGCAGCTTTGCTTTCCGGGTTAGGGTCCCGCTCTTACTCTAATTGACAACCTTCCTATTGTTTCGTCAATTTAGCGTCTCGGTTTTTTTGTTTTTCGGTTGAAATGATTTCGGCTTTGGTTTTATCGGCTCAACGGTTTTTGTCGTTTGATTTGTTTGTAAAGCAATTGAGAAATGCTTTGGTGTAGAAATTTCAATTTCCAAATGTTAATCGCTCAAAATTTTGTTAGAAATTTGTTATGACGTTGTTTTCGAAAAAAATAATAATATATTTTATGACTGCAATGCGTATGCTTTTTTTTCTGTTTGCGGCTTATTGGGCTTTTACCTAATTTATTTCGACTGAACTGCCGCTCTCTAAATGATACGAAAAGCTGAATCAATGTTATGATTTTGTTTCTTGACTGCTTTTCTGAATGTTTATTTTTTTTTTAAATATGCTATTTTCCATATATTTGGCTAAGGGATTTCTGTCATATTTTCGCTCGCTTCCAATGCTACGCTTGAGTTGAATCGCAAGTGATCTGAAGCACTGCTTTGCCTCTGTTTTCGTTCTAAGGTTGTGAGTTGCAAATAAAATTGTTTTTACCCTTGCGATAAGCAAGAGTTATTGCAATCGGGTACTAGATTTTTTTTTGTCCTGCAAACACCTTTGTTCACAGGACTCATCGATTTCTGGTGGTACCCTGGCTCATAAAAAATCCAATTATCCTACTTTCTCCTGCCCACTTAGCCTGGAGATAACGAATACGAAATCTGCCTTTTACTTGGTTGTAGTTTTTTTTTCTTTTTTTTTGTCTTCTTTTTTCGGCTTAATCGGGTTCGACTTATTGAGAAGGGGGACTCATTTTTTTTTATAAAGAGTTGTTTGATTTTTTTTCGGCTGATTTTATGTCTTGTTACCGCCTGGTACTTTTGTTTCGAGTCTAGTTTTGCATTATATTGTCTCGGCATGTTTTTATCCAAACCATCCTAATTCATTTTGATAGCTTGGTTGTTTGTATAAGTATAGAACATCGATATTACTTTTTTGCTGATGATTTTTCGGCTTTCGATTAAGCTCTTGGTTCAGTTTCATCTACTTTGCTGTCGGCTTCAATTCTGTTGGTTTATTTACCTAATATTTTGTTTCCTACAAATTTTCGATATTATGTGCGTGATCGCTTAGAGTTTGGCCCCAAATATAATTTTTCGCATTCTCGATTTCAACCCCACCTGGGATTTGTTTTGTTTTGTTTTTCCATTTAGCGTCTTCTTGTCCCTTCTTCTGAAGAGGTTAGACGGTTTATGACAGCTCTCCATTCAGCTCGGTCTTCAGCTGCAGTCTCGTGTACACCAGCGGCTGCCATATCTTGCTTGAGGCACTCTTTCCAGGTTTTCTTGGGTCTTCCTCTTGGTCTGCGACCTGGTGCCTCTGTGTGCATTATTTTCACCTGGGGCTCTTTAAAATTTTTTAATAAATTGAAAGATAAAAAAATTGATTTTCGTTTTTTTTGTTTATATAGTTGTTTCTTCTACGGTTACAACTTTCGAAGTCCTCTTTGATAGTTCTTGAGTGTCTTGCTGTTTTTAATCCTATACTTTTTCTATCGCAAGTGGCGAGAAGCTCAGCTTCGCCTCTGTGTTTAATTTAAGGTTGTGATTTTTTACACAAGCAAACGTGTTTTTCAATACGTCCACTTGTTACGCTTGAGAAACCTTTTGTTACCCTACGAGTTTCTTTTTTCTAACCTAAACCACACAAAAATTGGTGCTCAGAAAAAGTGCTCATATTCAGTATTTGTTTACTGCTCATGGGTTTTATCTGGGAGTGTTTTATCCGTTTTATTTATGGCGCTTTTGTCAAGAGGTTGCCTCTAAATCTGTAGGTAGAAGGCTTGAATCCCGTTGGGGCGAATTCATTTTTTTCAAAGCTTGAAAGCTTGAGCTACGCCTCTGTAAAATTTGGTTTTCCTTTTTTAATTTATTTTTTTCAGATAATTATTGAAAAAATGGTTTTCCTTTAGTGTTAGTTCCATCTAAAATGGATTAAATGTTGTTCCGAGGATTAGATCAAGTTATGCATATTAAAAGGTTCATATTTTCTAGATTTCTCATGACACGTTATATGAAGGTTCAGGATTCAATTAGTGTAGCGATGAAATTAGAGAAGTTATGTACCTTTTGAATCTCTCATCAGCAATATGAACAAAAGAGCGGCTGTTGGTTACGGAGCGGGAGGGGGCAAAGGCGGGACCAGAAGAGGGGCGGGACTGGGAGAAGGAGGCCAGGGGAATGCTAATAGGGTGATCCGGTTCAGATGTGGGTTCACAAATACCATCTTGGATGTGCTGAGGAACAGAGGCTGGAACCACGTGACTGAGGAGGGGGCAGACTGGGACTTCTATTGGTGTGATGTTGGCTGGATGAGAGAGGTAAAGTCATGCCGATTTTGAGTTTATAGTTACCTTACGCTAAGGAAGGGTGAAACTGTACACGTGCTTCAAGTTGCTTAACAAAAAAGTCAAATTCAGTGAAACGTTTTAGGTATTTGGCGCAGTCAGTGATGTCCATTTATAAAATTATTTAAATTTGAATTAAAATTTAACTTAAAATTTAATTTTTTTCTGAAACAATTTTAATTTTTCTGAGTTCTGTTAGTCTTCGTGATATGTCATCGATATTTTCATCATCAGCAACTGTGCCCGAAGTTCGGAAGTTCTCTTTTTTGTGATACAATGAGCAACATTGCTGCATTATCTGTACTTATCGATTTAAATCAGTACATATTCGATTAGGCTCGGTGTCAAACAGGTCCAGTTAGCGTTGCTGGTTAGGTGTTTTTCTATCATATTTTTTAAGCCAGTACTTTGGCGTGGGATAGAATTTTTTTTATTTAAGTTGAAATCTTTCGTTTAACTTGCGTGGACCCATATTGTAACATTAAATTAGTTTTGTTCCGACCATTGAAAACGGGGAGGAATTTTGTATTCGGGAGTGTTTTAGTTTTTTCTTTTTGTTGTTTTCCACGAAAAATCAGGTATCACACATTATAATTGGACTGAGTCGAATGATATACCGTATTAGAGCTCTTTCAGTCGTGATACGAACGACATTTTATTGCAAAACATTGAAAAGTAAAGTTTTTTTTTGAATTTTTTCATTTTTTGATTATTTATTTTTTTGAAGACAATTGGAGTTGTTTATGCCGAATTCACTAAATTTCTACACGTTCCTATAGTTTTATCATCACACGATGCATAAGAAAAGACGTCAATTTAAAAAACAAAGAAAAAAATATCTCAGATTGTGATAGGAACATTCTGTGCAAATTGGACAGCAACTGGCTATCCTTGTTTTTAATTGGCGTATCTGGGCGCTGTTTTAAAACCCATTCTTTAGACGACATGAGTATAAATTTTGAGTCGGACCGGGACTTTTTTTGCAGACTGAAAATGTTCGGCTTCGTCTGATGCTTATTTTGATAGGCTTAGTTCACACAACAGATGTTTTGAAGATTCAGTTTTTTTGACATTTCAAATTCAGTTTGTAAAATTTGTAATGGTGCAGGTAAGAGACTTTCAAGCTAGAAAAAAGGATTCTGTGAGTTTTTTGGATTTTGATGATTCAGTTTTTTTGACATTTCAAATGCCGTTTGTAAAATCGTAATGGTTCAGGTAAGAGAGATTCAAGCTAGAAAAAAGGATTCTGTGAGTTTTTTGGATTTTGATGATTCAGTTTTTTTGACATTTCAAATGCCGTTTGTAAAATTCGTAATGGTGCAGGTAAGAGAGTTTCAAGCTAGAAAAAAGGATTCTGTGAGTTTTTTGGATTTTGATGATTCAGTTTTTTTGGCATTTCAAATGCCGTTTGTAAAATTCGTAATGGTGCAGGTAAGAGAGTTTCAAGCTAGACAAAAGGATTCTGTGAGTTTTTTGGATTTTGATGATTCAGTTTTTTTGGCATTTCAAATCCTGTTTGTAAAATTCGTAATGGTGCAGGTAAGAGAGTTTCAAGCTAGAAAAAAGGATTCTGTGAGTTTTTTGGATTTTGATGATTCAGTTTTTTTGGCATTTCAAATGCCGTTTGTAAAATTTGTAATGGTGCATGTAAGAGAGTTTCAAGCTAGAAAAATGGATTCTGTGAGTTTTTTGGATTTTGATGATTCAGTTTTTTTGACATTTCAAATGCCGTTTGTAAAATTCGTAATGGTGCAGGTAAGAGAGTTTCAAGCTAGAAAAAAGGATTCTGTGAGTTTTTTGGATTTTGATGATTCAGTTTTTTTGACATTTCAAATGCCGTTTGTAAAGTTAGTAATGGTGCAGGTAAGAGAGTTTCAAGCTAGAAAAAAGGATTCTGTGAGTTTTTTGGATTTTGATGATTCAGTTTTTTTGGCATTTCAAATGCCGTTTGTAAAGTTCGTAATGGTGCAGGTAAGAGAGTTTGAAGCTAGAAAAAAGGATTCTGTGAGTTTTTTGGATTTTGATGATTCAGTTTTTTTGACATTTCAAATGCCGTTTGTAAAATTCGTAATGGTGCAGGTAAGAGAGTTTCAAGCTAGAAAAAAGGATTCTGTGAGTTTTTTTGGATTTTGATGATTCAGTTTTTTTGGCATTTCAAATGCCGTTTGTAAAGTTCGTAATGGTGCAGGTAAGAGAGTTTCAAGCTAGAAAAAAGGATTCTTTGGGTTTTTTGGATTTTGATGATTCAGTTTTTTTGACATTTCAAATGCCGTTTGTAAAATTCGTAATGGTGCAGGTAAGAGAGTTTCAAGCTAGAAAAAAGGATTCTGTGAGTTTTTTGGATTTTGATGATTCAGTTTTTTTGGCATTTCAAATGCCGTTTGTAAAATTCGTAATGGTGCGGGTAAGAGAGTTTCAAGCTAGAAAAAAGGATTCTGTGAGTTTTTTGGATTTTGATGATTCAGTTTTTTTGGCATTTCAAATGCCGTTTGTAAAATTTGTAATGGTGCAGGTAAGAGAGTTTCAAGCTAGAAAAATGGATTCTGTGAGTTTTTTGGATTTTGATGATTCAGTTTTTTTGACATTTCAAATGCCGTTTGTAAAATTCGTAATGGTGCAGGTAAGAGAGTTTCAAGCTAGAAAAAAGGATTCTGTGAGTTTTTTGGATTTTGATGATTCAGTTTTTTTGGCATTTCAAATGCCCTTTGTAAAATTCGTTATGGTGCAGGTAAGAGAGTTTCAAGCTAGAAAAAAGGATTCTTTGGGTTTTTTGGATTTTGATGATTCAGTTTTTTTGGCATTTCAAATGCCGTTTGTAAAATTCGTAATGGTGCAGGTAAGAGAGTTTCAATTTAGAAAAAAGGATTCTGTGAGTTTTTTGGATTTTGATTTGTGGATTTATCTGCTCCTAGTCGCAGTGTCATTTTTGTATTGCATCTGTGTTCAGATTGTGTTCTTAGTGAAGTTGATGTTGTACAAAAAGAACCGAAAGATGTTGATAGGGTTTTTTTCCTGAAAAAAAAGGGGTGAGACTCCTGCAATTCAACAGTAACGATTGTTTTCTTTTCAAAGACAAAAACTAACAATCTAACTTTCTAAAGTTTGACCGTATCTAAAGCAACTTTTTTCTGCTCATTGTGTTTCCTCTCCTTAGAATATTTTAGTACCAGAATAGGTTTATTTCTTTACAGGTGTTCGACCACTGCTACATGGATGAGGGAGCTCGAATCTGTCACTTCCGGAACCACTATGAGTTGACTAGGAAGAACCTGATGGTAAAGAACTTCAAGCGGTACCGCAAACAACTTGAAAGGGAGGCCGCAACGGCTGGAGGAAAGTCTGAGGCTCTTAAGGTTGGTTTAAGTATTACTATTTCTCTTGTGAGAGCAAATGTACTAAAAAAGTATATTTTATAGTTCAATCAGATCCTCGTGTAAGAATAGTATCGATTGCAGATTTTAGGCTCAAAATGAAGATAGTGTTTAAAACAGTTCAGTTTTTTTTGAAGATGAATAGTTATCATTGCGTTCTTAATACGCTGACAAAAAATGAAGAAAAGGAACAAAATGCTGGATTTTCAATTGTCGAAATGGATATACTATCTCCTATCTCCTGTTTTCATCGATTTATGGGAGAGGATGTTTACGCTTGCGAATAGCAAGCGTTATCAAATCGCAATATAGACTTTTTTCGGGTTAACAACTTGTTTAACAGGATCACTTCAATCAATTAGTATCTTGGTTCATAATGAATTGTTGGCTTTATATTGTATGCTTGTGTTTTGTCGGCTTAGCTGCCATGTTGTAGATTTGTTTTTCTAAAAGTTTTTTGACTTTATAGTTGCTTGTAGTGTGCTGATTTACCTGTTGTTCGTAATTTTGCTAAAATTGACTTCATATTTTTTTTTTCGTTTAAAAACTTTTTTCGGCCTACTTTTTATGTTATCGGCTAAGTAACATAATTTTGAATCGTTTCAACGAAAGCATATTGTTTATGCTCACCTCTGGATTGCTCTTAATATATTTATAGTTCATATTTTCTTGATAACAATTTTTTCCGGCTTTGTTATTTTTTCCTTCGGCTTGATAGGTCTCGGCCGATATTATATCGCCTTATTGGCCTCATATTGCGTCTTTCTACGAGGGGAAAAGGTTTCGTGTGTGCGTGTCTGTGTTAAGAGGCTGAGGGGGACTTAATAACTTTGTATTAGTCTTTGATTTTTTTGAAGTTTTTCGGCTTTTTTTGTTCTTTTTTGTGCTTAATAGGTTTCGTCCTATGTTATATCGGCTTAGTGGCCTCATATTGTTTCATTTGACGAGCAAATAAAGGTGTTTGTGTGTTTTGAGGGTAAGGTGGACCTATTAACTTTTCAGCAGTCTGAAGTCTTGTTGATTTTTTTCGGCTTAAAGGGTTTCTGAAAAGGTATTTTCGGCTTTGCTACAGCTGAGTACTTCCAATGCTTATTTCACATTCTATTGTCTTGGTATTTTTTTATTCCACACTAGCCTTATTCATTTTGACAGATCTAGTTTTTCGGCCTTTGATTTGTTTTTCAATTTTGTTTCTTGTTTTGTATCGCAAGTGGTGCCAAGCGCAGCTTCATCTCTGTGTCTAATGATGGTCCATGAGAATGTTTAGATGGACTTCTACCCTCCGACGTTTGAGTTGCCGACCGAGTATCACATGTTTGTGGAGGAGTTTAAAAAACACCCTAGTGCAACTTGGATTATGAAGCCAGCTGCGAAGAGCCAGGGCAAGGGCATATTCCTGTTCCGAAAACTCAAGGTCAGTCAGTTTGTCAAGTTAAAGTTTATTGTTACAGGATCAGACGCATATTTGTGACCGTAGCTTGTGTTGTTGGTATAATTGAAGTCAGTTACTTGGAATGAAGTCAGGCTGCAGTGAGCTTATCTGGTCTCAGTACTGCCACGGTGTGAAAGTCTCATTGATATCATTGCTAATACTTGCTTCGAACTTTTTTCGACTTCCGTCAGAAACATCAGAATTAACTGCGAGTAAAATGCAAGCTGGCAGAAAGCTGGAGAAAGATGAAAAAATTATACAAATACAGTTTTGCTTCCAAATGTGTATTTTGTTGATGTAATTTTGTTTGCCGATATCAAAATTGTCGTTGTTTTTTTAAAATCAACTAGTGGAGTGAAAACGAACACCCTTTTTCACCGATACCACTAAAACAACATTGAGTAAATTGGCAGCGATGTGACATTATTTATATGCACCTTGTGTTCAGAAGGTATCAATAGTAAGAGTATTGTTGTGATGTTGTTGTAGGATATCACAGACTGGAAGAAGAACAGTGTGTACAAGCCAGCCTCTCAGCAGAACCACCAGGACAGTCAGGGGGAGAAGGAGGCGCAAGTGGAGACATACGTGGTGTGCAAGTACATCGACAACCCATACCTAGTCGGAAACAAAAAGTTCGATGTCAGGTCAGTCGACTTAACTTCGAAGGTTTAGAAAGAGTAATGAACGTAGTGGAGACTCTTATATAGGTCTTGGTGTTTTTAGGAAAAAGTCTGAAAATGCTCTAACAACTACAGATGTGCATTCATTCATATTACTGCATTTATTCTGATTGACACTTTTTGATTGGCTTAACACTTTTTGAGTTCAATTGAAATTCATCTGCTGAAAAAGACGTAAATGGCACTCTCCAAATACAAACGTGAAAGTGGCGCAAAAAATGTGAACAATCTCGAAAGTGGAATTTAATTTTTAGATTTTCAGCGGAAGAAAAACTTTACTTATTAATCCAGTTTTAAAAAGTTGGGCCAATGTTATCAATAAAGCGCCAATCATAAATTGTTCTAGAGGTTCAAACAGCTTAAAGGGCATTTTTTTTCTTTGAAATTCGAAAGTTGAGATTTTTTCAACCAAGTCAACTTGCGTTCATTACTCTTTTGCAACTGTCAGTTGGCTTTGTTTTGATATAGAAGTATCGTGACCAGTCATTTGCGCCCCCAGTCATTTCCGCCGCAGTCACTTTGGCCCTAACAACAAAGTCAATTCCGTCCCAAAAGCAGTTCTTTCCGGAACTGTATGCTTTTGAGGCGGAAATGACTGTGTTTTTGGGGCGGAAATAACTGGACGAGAAGTGACTGGGAGCCAGAAGTGTAAATCGCAGTTCACTGGACCTTACTTTGACAGTCAACTGCTTTTTGCTCCTGAATACTTGATGATTGCAATCAATAAAATGTCGTTATTGGAATTCGTTTTCTCATAAAAATTAAATTGTCGTGTGAAAAATATTTTGAAACATATTGTAAACGTTTATTATAACATTTTTTATGCCAACCCTGCTTTGGCTCCCGATCAACTTTAAAAAAAAAAATTTTTTTTGCGCCCCCAAAACACCAAGATTACTGTTGTAACTGATGTGTGCTAATATTCAAACTAATTAATCGGAAATATTCCTTGGGTCAATCCGTAATTTTTGGTTCATTTCTTAATCGGTTTCCTGAGGTAAAGGTCTATGTGATTGCTTGGTAAGTGAGTTCAGCCGAGTGGTGTTAAATTACGATGGTGTGTGCTTTAAAAAATGCAGCTGTCTACTAGCGTAATGAAAAAACGTATGCAGTACTGATTTAAATTATCCGGACATAGCGAACAAAACTTCAAAACGAATTTTCAAACGCGGGGTTTTTCTCAAATTGGGTTAAAATAAGACAAAAAGGAAGAGAACAAAAGTTGCTTAGAGTTTCACCAGAAGTAATATGGTGCAATTTTCTCACGAAATTCTGAACCAAACTTTTAGCGTCAAAATTAATGTATTGTTTTTTAGTCAATCAAGAATTACCCTGAAACTACCTAGTTAATTGATAAGAAAGTTATATCAAAAGAAACCTCCTGCACAGCCCAACAAAATTTTAGAAGGGTAAAACGTTTTAAATTTGTTTTCAGCCAAAGATTTCAGAAAAAAATTGCACCATATTAATTCTTGTTAAATTCTAAGCAAATTTTGTTCTCTTCACATTTTGGCTAATTTTAACCCAATTTGAAAAAAAAAACGGTTTGAAATTTCAAATTTTGTCCGGTCAATTTGAATCTCAGCCCTGTGTTCAGAAGGTATCAGCTGTCTACATCACAACAATACTCTTACTATTGATACCTTCTGAACACAAGGTGCATATAAATAGTCTCAATTTCTTTCTGGAAAAAATTTAGATTTGTTCACGCTAAAATTTCGATTTTTCGAGGTTTCAATTTCGTTTTTTTTTAATAGGTTTTATGTGCTGGTGTGTTGCTATGCGCCTCTGAAAGTGTGGCTGTACAGGGAGGCATTTGCCCGCTTCTCAACTGTAAGATACAATCTGGAGAGCATTGAGGACAATGTGGTCCACCTGACCAATGTGGCCATCCAAAAGTTGGCTCCAGACTATGACCCAGAGAGGGACTGCAAATGGAGTTTCGCCAGGTATAAAAAACAACATAGTGATATTTAAGGCTGTTTATTTACGATGGGAAATATTAAAACAGGACCTGTTCAAATTGTCACTGCTAGTCAAACTGTTCACCCCTCTATTTAGACCTACATTGTACTGGAGAATGTTGCTGCAGCCTACAGCAAAAAGTGTCAAGAAAGATTCAAAGTATTGAAAGAGTCGTTGTGAAACAAAACCATGGTCACAAAGTTTATAAATTTGAAAAACTCAGAAAACTGAACATTACAGATCACTATTTGAAAAACGATTTAATTTTTCCTGTTACATTGTGTTCAAAATAGTTTTAAATAATTTTGCAGATGCATGCCGTAGTGGAATCAGATTGAGCACTTGAACTTTTTTACAATAGTTTCAATGTTCTTTGCCATGAAATGTGTTGTATTGTGTTAAGACTCAGTGATGTTTCAGTTTTAATTGTCGTTAATTCCGTTTTTGGGTGCTGAGTCTTAACATATTGTATTGCAGCTTGAAGAGATACCTGACTGCAAAGCATGGCAATGAAGAAGTGGCCCAGCTGATGAGAGAAATTGACGAACTAGTCATCTACAGTCTCAAGAGTGTACAGAAGATCATCATCAATGACAAGCACTGCTTCGAACTATACGGCTATGACATCATGCTGGACACTGCAATGAAACCATGGCTGTTGGAGGTGGGTGTTTGTTCACTTTTGATCAGGCATATTGATGAACTGCATAAACTGGGTTGCTAACAGTTGTTCAACATGGTGAAACAACGACGTAGGTAAAGTTCTCCGGACAAAAATTTTCAAATAAAGTAAGCTCTACTCATGATTCGACCCATAAATGACCTCAGGCGGAGCAGCGGTTATGTTTTACTGATATAAGGCAATATGTAGCATTTAAATACGCACTCAATTCATAAATTAGCTTGCACTGAACACGAACTTGGATAATTGCGCTTGATAAGTAGAGGATCTGTTGAATAAAACGATGTACTTAAGCTTAAACTAGCTATTGAATTAGCTGAAGTTTTATTGGCCAACGTGTTTTTAGTAGTTATAGATCATTCTCTTCTATGAAACTCTTAAACATAGGGTTCATACCGCATGGTGAACATTTAAATATTTACTTTGAAGTGAAATTCTTTTTTTTCAATGTATCCTTTTTCCGCAATTTTTTCTTTAATGCAGCTGTTTTTTTTAAGTTTTAACGAATTAAAAGAATTTTCACTTGATTTGCTCTTGCGTTTTTTTTTGATGTTTCACAGGAAAATTTCTTGAAATTTTATAAAGTTAAGATTTTTGTTCTAGTGTTTTGACTTCTGCTTTTTCTTTTTCAATTCGAGATTTTTCTACGATCGCGATAAGCAAGAGTTATCAAATCAAAAATAGATTTTTTCAGGTCTATTGAATTTAAAAAATAACTACTGCACTACTGCTGTTACGGTACACATTGGAAGTTTTATTCACTTGAAGTTGACGCTTTTCTCGGAAAAATTCAATTTTTAGTCTATTGAGATCATTGTTTTCCTGGAAAAATTTTTTGTTTTTGTTTGATTGCTCAGTTTTTGTCGGCTTGGTTGATTTACTTATGTAACTTTCATCATTAATTTTATATTTTCTTTGGTTATCTTTTTTTTTGATTAAAAGTTCTGATCGGCCTAAACGGTTTCGGCTTATAATTTATTGACTTAGTTACCTTTTTTTGTGTCATTCAAAGGCAAAAATTAAGTTATCTTTTTTTGTCACTTCAAAGGCAAGGTTTTCAAGTTTGCAAGATTTCCAAGTGTTGCAAGATTTCCAAGTGGTTGTGTTTTTCTGATACTAGTTTAGTTTTTGTAATTTTCGTCTCATTTTCTATTCGCTAGCCTGCAATGATGGGCTGTCGTTGTAACGCAAGTGATGCTATGCTCTGTTTCGCCTCTGTGTCAGATTTCCGATTGAAGTTTTAAATTTACCTATTGGTCCAGTTTTCTCGTATTGGTTAAGTTTTCTAAAGAGCTTTGAATTAATTTTCAAATTAGTTAGCTCAAATATAGTTAATTTGACCATTCATTTTTTTAAACTCTTTTCTTTGAGGGTGAAGTTTTTTCAAAACTGTCTGTTGCTATTTTCAAACTGTCTGTTGTTTGTGTTTAAGTGTCAATGAGGACTTTTATATAGGTCTTCGTGATTTTTTTTGTTTTCGTTTCAGGAAAAAATCTTAAATTTTTCTAATAACTACAGATTCATGCATTTAGTTTAATTTTTAAATTCAATTTAAATTCAGCTGCTGAAATTTAGGGTAAACTGCACCCCAATTTTGAACATGGAAATGGCGCGAAGAAAGGTTAGCGACTTGACTTCTAGTTTCGAAAAAGGAATTTAGTTTTAAGATTTCCAAGCAGAATAAAATTTTTATCGATTTTCCGGTTTTCTCAAATGGAGTTAGTTGATCAAAAAACTATCAATCTTAAATTCGTTTTGAATATCAGAAAGGGGTAAGCCCATATGTTTTATACTTTTGAATTTTGATAGACGAAATTTTTCCAAAAGGATTTAGTTTTTTTTTTCTGTTTCGGTGCATCTATGTCCTTGCTTCGCTCTGTGTTTCAAAGTTCATCTAAAAAATGCAACGAAAAGGACGCATTTCGATATCAAAAGTGCAACTGGCGCGTGAAAATGTGAAAAGGTTTCAGTTTTTCACTAGTCTTGCTTTTTAGTCTAGTTTTCTCAAACTAGGTTAAATTTATCAAAAAAGTGCGAGTCTTTGAAACTTTACAAGCTTTTGGTGATATAAATTTTTGAAACTCTGAAATCATATACAATTTATGTCATCAAAAGCTTGTAAAAAGTTTGTTCTGAAATCAAACATTCGTTTCATTTTTTATATGTTGGTTAATTTCTAGGAGTGAAATAATACTAAATATTTTCAAAATTCTTCAAAAAGCAAATTGGAAGACGATCAGGAAATTACCAAATTTTGAAATCTCGTGTAGCTAAATTGAAAAGTGGTCGAAAACACTCAACTTTTTCAAGGTCAATGCCTCTCCCTCCCTGACCGCATCCTCACCACAGGACTACGAGTTGAAGTACAGACTACTGGACGACATGGTCACTGTGATCGACATGGAGAACAGACTCACTGGAAAGGAGAAACGCATCGGTCAGTACAAATAAAAAAATTATCCGGATCAAGTTGTAATCCTCCTACTATCTCACTCGCCAAGTAGCCGAAGCGAAGATTTTCTTGCATTTTTTCTATTTAGCCCCCGGCCCTGCTTCCTTCTTTCTACCTTTGGTAATTCTTTCGTGGGGAAGAGGGATATTCATTTTGCCGTAGCCGTTCCCACCTTGAGGAGACAGGGACCCCTCCAACCGTGACCGAACTTTCTGCGATTGCCCGATTTGCTTTAATAGGAATATCTTTGGTTGCCAATTATTGTTATCAGTATTTTTTTGTCGTTTAGATATTGACTTTTTTGGTATATTGAAAATAAACACCCTAAATTTTTTGGGCGATCAATATTCGTATCAGGAGAGAACTACTGCATATTCTAAATACTTAATTTTGTTTTGCGTTTTTGGGTGGCGAGTATTCACTGGACATACTCGAGATGGGGTTCTTTCACGTGGACCAGATATCTAATTAAAACAGTGAAACCATATTGTTTTATTTCTTTGTAATAGTTCAATATTTGGATAGGTGGCTTCGACTTGATGTGGCACGACGGCCCAGTGCTAGTAAATGACGGAGGAGTGGAGTACACCAGTGCCCCTGGACACTGCACCAACTCATTCCTAGGCTGCTCGAATGAGAACAGACAGAAACAGTTGAAGCAGATGATGCGCCAGGCCAACATCGCCAAGAGACACAACAACCCAACTCAGCCTAATCAGAATACTAGTGTGCAGCAATCTGCTGCTGCGGGAGTGGCGTGAGCAATAGGGATGTTGATTGTAGCTGCGAACTAGAGTAGTTTTGACTCGAACTATCCGTTTATTTCCAGTAGTCCGCAATCGAAGATAGTGGAAATTGATTGGAGGGTTTGTCTCGACCATCGAACTGTAACTGTGGCTTTCCCAGACAATAGATCAATTTAGCGGTGCTTGGAATATCACAACTAATTATTGTTTCAATTGAAAAATAGTTTCCGTAGCTCACTGATTATTCGATGTGTAAATTGTAAAAATTGTAAATAAAATAGCGTAAAAATATTCATAGGCGTAAATTTTAAAATATTGTTCATGATTTTTTGTAGATTATGCATTTTGTGTTGATGTAAATACTGTCAATAGCAATTTTGAACCGAAGATTTTAATACAACTGCAAGTTGATAAAGTTTTGAATTTCTCTTTATCATGCAATTCAGCAAATTGTCATCCACCAAGTTTAACTAGCAAAAAAAAAATCGATGGGTGTATGGGGATGGCGGGGGGCTAGTAGTGTGTTTCACATTTTATTGTCACCCATCCAAAATCTTTTCTTGTTGTCGAGAAAAATCGAGAAAATTAAAATTAGTAATTTAAGCTATGAAAGACTTAGTTAGACCAAAAAATCTAGGTTTTGAAGAATCATGTAGCTCATTTTTTATGTTTGTTTTTTTGTTTGTCAAAAGTAATTGTTGGAGGCCATGCTTAATTTATTAATAGTGTAAGCTTTTTTGCTCACAATACATCGTGCACAATAAAGGACAGTTTTGAGAAAAAAAACTGGTTTGCTCTCTTTTTTCATTGCTGTGGTGTCGGAACATAGGGTGCTCTTTTCATTCCAAGAATTAATTTTGTTGAAAGCTTCAAAACTTCATGTAGATGCAAGTTTTGTTTTGAATATAGTTCAAATCAAAAAATGATGTTTCTTACAAAACATTACCCGAACTACCCTGATTGTTGTGATAAACTTATTAAATAGTTTCAGAGAAGTGAAAATGGAATCACATGATGAAACCGCGACTGATCCACCCACTCTTAGATTCCAAGACCAGACGCCAATTGCTAAGCCCGACAACAAAAGGACATGTGCTGCTCTCAGCCCACCAGACGAAGAACCCGTATTAGATAAACTACAAGCAACCATTGAAAAGGCAATTTGAAAACAAAATTCCAGATATTGTGAAAATGTTGACTGAGGATCTAAAAGGGATAATTCGACAAGTGATCAATGAGCTTCTGACTGCAACAAAAATGAAATTCTTGGGGAAGTACGAAAAGAACTAAAAAATAGTGAAACGGTTACTCTCGTGAAAGCCATGTGCGAAGACGAACAGCTAGAGAATTACAATAGGCGAGATAATTTGAAGATATTGGGATTTCCAGAGCAAGTACAAAGGGATTCGAATGGTAACAGCATTTTTGAAAATTATGACAAGACCATCAACAATGTGCCAAGTGAGGAAGATAATAAAGAGCTTTTTACAATGAAAAATTACACGTCCTTTGCTTGTAATAGACAAATGAATAGAGGTGGTGGGTCGATGATCCAAATTAGAGATAACATTAGTTAAATCCAAGAGATAAAATGTAGCTTACCAGAAACTAAGGCAATATTAGTGCGGATGTTAGAATCATTTTGGTTGTTACCTATTTAAAGCCACGTTCGGATAAAGGATTATTCATCGAAAAATTAGATGAGTTTCTTGAAGAATTGTCAAACCATAATGGCCCTATAATTTTTGGCGGTGATTTTAATATTGATATCTTACAACAAAGTAACCTTGTAAATAACTATCTAAATACTATAGCAGCATATGGCTTCATTCTCACAAGTGATACCCCAACTCGAATAACAGCTGAATCAAACACGTGTATCGACCATTTCTTTGTAAAAAATATTCCGGAATATGAAGTAAAAATTTTGGAAGAGCATACGTTTGCTGATCATTGCCCAATTTTGCTAAAATTCAGAATATCTCGTAAACAGGATACAACGAAAAGATTTCGGGATTTAAAATTCCTTAACGATGAAGTTAAAATCCTTAGTTTCCAGAATTCCCTTAAAGTAAAATTAGAAGGAGCACAACTTTTAGTTGATGAAAATATCAATTCCTCGTACGAATCTTTCCAAAACTGCTTCAAAAAAACGATTGATGAATATGCACCTGTACGTATATGCACTGCAAAAGATTGCTCTTCGGCAGGGTGGGTCAGCAAAGAAATAAAAAATGCAATTAGTTCCAGGAACAGAATGTATAAGGAATGGAAATGTAACAAAACAAATAAGACCAAGCGCGAAAATTTTCTCGCCGAGAGGAGTAAATTAGAAAAATTAGTTAAGCTAAGCAAAAGAAATTACTATTACAATAGGTTCAATAATTGCATTGGAGACTCGAGACAGGTTTTTAAAATATTGAATGAAATAATAGGAAAATGTCCAAGGAGCGGAAACGTTCCTCTTCTTAAAAATGGAGATTTAGAAATAGATAATAATCAGGAGATCGCCAACCACTTAAATGATCACGTCGCTAACATTGCGTCAAAACTTCTGGCAACATTACCAAGTGATAGCAGAGAGTCTCATGAGACTTATTCAAAATATAATGCACCACAATCAATGTTCTTACACAAAGTAACAATGTTCGAAGTCCTCGAAATAATAGAGAATCTAAAAGCGAAACAGTCTACGGGAGTAGATGAAATAAGCAATATTATCATTAAGAAAGTTTCTCATGTAGTTGCGCCATATTTAACTTATTTGATAAATCTCTCATTCAAATCCGGCCAATATCCCGAACAACTCAAGAGCTCCAAAATCCAGCCCTTCTATAAAGAAGGTAGTAAAACAGATGAAAATAACTACAGGCCCATTTCCTTACTAAATTGTTGCAGTAAAATCTTTCAAAAATTAATGCATATTCGCCTATACAACTATTTGAACAAGTTCAACCTTTTATATGAAAAACAATTTGGATTTAGACAGAAATACAATACTATCGATGCATTAGTTGAGTTAACAGAAAAACTTAGGTACTGTGGTAAGTCAATGAAATTCAGTATGTTCCTAGATCTTAAGAAAGCCTTTGATACATTGGATCATGAACTACTTTTACACAAATTAGAAAACTACGGAATAAGAGGATTGTGTAATGATTGGTTTCGAAATAATCGCTGCAATCGTAGGCAATGTGTGTTCACAAACTCCGTTTACTCTGATTGGACGAATGTTTCGCATGGAGTTCCGCAAGGTTCCGTGATCGGTCCGTTATTGTTCTTAATATATATTAATGATATGCCCAATTGCGTAAAAGACACAACCGTTTACCTATTTGCAGATGATACCAATGTCACTTGTGAAAACGAATCTTTCGAGGTCTTCACCAACGACATACAAAATATATGTTACTGGCTAAATAGAAATAAGCTAACACTTAATGGAGACAAATCAATATTACTAAGTTTCCAAAATAAAGCAAGTGCTTCCAGTCTTCAGTTGTGCATTAACAATTATATGGTTACTTCTAAGGCGTATTGCAAATATCTAGGTGTTTTTGTGGATCCAAAACTGTCATTTTGAACGCACGTTGAAAAAGTAAAAGCGAAACTAGGAAGGCATTGTGGAGTTATTGCTCAAATGAGAAAGTTTGTACCTCTAGATGTGCTAATAAAATATTATTGTTACAACATCAAACCCATTATACAATATGGATTACTTGTATATGGGGGAACGAGCTTCTCGAATCTCAATCCAGTTTTCCTTTTGCAGAAAAAAATAATTCGAATTATTTACAAGGTAAGGAAATTTGATAGTATCAGGGAAAGGTTTAGAGAACACAAAATTTTAACAGTTCATGAGCTGTGTGTGTACGATCTTCTCAAATTTTGCTTAAGATCAATAAACAAGTTGAATTCAACCGCATTTTTTAACGATTTTTTCACTCTGAAAACAAAATCGGCTTATTTTACCAGAACATCTATAGGTATTCAGTTTGAAGCTCCTTGCTGTAAGACAAAAACGAAAAGACAATCGATATGGTTAAGAGGATGCAAACTGTTGAAGATATTTAGAGATAATAACTTGCTCCCTGAAAATGTTTTAAACTTAAAAGAAGGGTAACTAAACAATTTGGCACATATGCTAAGAGATACGTTTATACATGAAAATTACGAACTTGTTAGGTATATTTTTGCTTTATGTTTATAAATATGACTGTGTTCAGGTGCGGGGTGAGGCGGCTCGAACTGTATTCTTTCAGAAGACCAGGCGTTGTCTCCGGGCAACATAGTTTAATACTATTCAAGTCTGAGTATGGGTATACAGTTTTGGGTTGTTTTGCTTTGCACCTAAAGGACATAGTCATATTTCAAGAAATTTTGAAAAATGGTCAAAAAGAGGGCGTTACTCTGCCCAAATTTCTAGAAAATTTCAGGGCTTTTTTTCGCGAGGTAGATGAGGCGTTAATTAATTTCTAAAAAACTTATAATTTTTTCTTTTTGCTATTTGGTTTCCTAAATATTATATTTATCACTTATTCATAACTCATTGATGTGCTTTTCTTTTGTGTAATCTGTGGGGTACGCTCCTAGTGGGTTTGAAGAAAACTCTTTGCGTATCCTCACTTAACAATCCTGGGTAAACTGTTGATTCATTTATTATGATAAAAAATATTCTTTGTTTAATGTAATAGTGTTTCTGATTGTAAAGTGAAATTAATTCTTCTTCTTCTACCCTTCGACCCAGATATTCCAATTATTTTACTCAAATCTTACTGGCTGTTCAGTATAACAGTATACCATATTGAGTTTTAATCGAACGCAAAATCTGTGTGCTCTCACTAATTGCTTTTGTCTTAGACGGATTTCTCAACTGGTAAAACCAATTCGGAGAAACCTTGTTTTTCTAGTGCTTCATTTTACTCATTGAATCGGGTATTGCAATCGGCTACTAGACTTTATTTCCCGGAAACAACTATGTTACCGTAAACAACTATGTTTCTTTGCGTCTCCGGAATACTTGGTCTGGGGGAAATGAATGCGCCTTGGAAGGCCAAGGTCTTGGGTTTGAATCTGACAGAAACTAACTTTTTTCAAACGGGAAATAATCCATTTCAAAAAAAATTGTCTGCTAATTAGTGTCTGCCTATGTTTTGTCGGCCTAGTTTCCATATAGTTTCCACTATTTTCGAAAATAGTTTGTCTGTTCGTATCTGTGTTTTGAGGGTGAGGTGAACTAAAAACTTCTTTTTAGTCTAAATGTTTTTTTTTTTATTTTTTTCGGCTTTTTTTTGCTTTTTTTTAGACTTAATAGGATTTGGCCTATATTATATCAGCTTAGTGGCCTTAGTTTGTTTCATTAGAAAAAAAATGAAGTGTTTTCAGGGTGAGGGGGGTTTTTTTACTTTTTCAAAATCTTGTTTTTTTTTGGCTTAAACGGTTTTTGAAAAGGTATTTTTGGCTTTGTTACCGCTGGGTACAATATCTTGCGATGATAATTTCACATTCTATTGTTTTGGCATGTTTTTGTTTCAAAACAATCCTGATTCATTTTGACAGATCTATTTTTTTCTGTATTGCAAGTGGTGCGAAGCTCAGCTTCCCCACTAAGTTGAAATTCATTTTGCGATCTATTTGTTCTTAGGTATTTAGGCTGATACCTTTTCGATAAGTTTACCGTTCATTCTGACACTATTTATGATTCTTGTAAGTCGTGGTTTGTGAATTTACCGTTTTTGTTTTGTCATTGTTTTGAGTTAACTTGTTTGCAATCAGCCGATTAATTACTTCTATCAATTCTACGCTGGTCTTTTTGATGCCTGGATCATTTATCAGAATGGACCCTCAGTTCGTAAAATAATGTGAAATTAGTAACAACAGTTATTAATATCTTTTAAGTGAATGATTTAGTGCAAAATACCAAGAATAGAGCCTTGGTTTTCCCAACTCAGTAACTTCAAAATCAGATGTAAAATCATCAACAATTTGAAACGCTTTTTTAAAACCCATCAAGTTTTACACTCTTAGAACTGTTTTCCTTCAATTTTTTTGAGACAAATGATTTTTTGACATGAACTGATTTGACTTGAGCAGTTTGAATTTTGCAAGACAACTAATTATGCCGTTGTTGACCGAACGCTCAAACAGCTTCTCAATGTTAGAGGAATTGAAACGGGTCTAAAGTTACCGCTTGTGAAAATGCCGTCTTTTTGATTGGAATTATCTGAGCTAATTTAAGATTATCAGAAAAAATTGAGTCCAATGTGCAATGGTTCAAAGTTGTTTTTAGTGTTGGTACAAGAGCGGTGTTGTTTTTTCTTTCATACCAAATATATTAAATCATCAGCATCAGTTCAATACTTGTTGGGAAAATAGCTATATTGTTTGACACTTCGTATTCGCTGGTTTTGTTCATACGAAAGAAAAGTTTTTTTTTCAATTCAGAGCTGACTTTGCAACAGTCAGTTCAATTGTGTTTACTTGCAAAATCATGGTTAATTTGTTACTTATTTCTTTGGAAGCTTCAATTCAAATAGGATTTTTTATCTTTGCAATTTACTTCAGAACATAGAACATAAAGAAGGCTTGCGTAAAGTTTATTTTGATAATAGTCTATCTCGTTTGTGTTTTCACTCTGCTTTTTACTCTTTTTTCAAGCTTTCTCTTAGTGTCTGCTGTTTTGAAAACTGAGGATCATCCCTAGTGCGCTGTTGAAAAGGAAGAAGACAATTTAAATCGAGTATTCAACTTATCAATTTCAGGTTTACATGACCTCAAATTATACTTAGCTCGAAAACAAACGCCTGTGTGTGCATGATGAGTTCTGCAAAGATCACTCGGGTGTCTAGTTCGGTGAGTAACTACTCGGACGTGGATGAGAAGGACATCGAGAACATCCTCAACGAGGTAATTGTTCTCAGCTAGACTTTAGAAAAGGTTATGTGATTGAAATAAAGCAATTTTTTTGAAAGTTCGAATCATAAAGGTTTTTCTTGCTTGGTATTATGTTGCAAATTCAAGACAAGTAATATAAAATGGTTTCACTTAAAATTTTTCAAGGGTAGTTTTGAAGGTTATCATCAATAGAATAAGAATCGAGTACAAGTAACTCTTACATGGGGAAATGGAAAAAATATAAGAAAGTTATGTTCTATAGATTGAACGGCATTCAGGAACTTATCTTTTTTATTGTATGATTTTTTTGGATCAAGGTGACATCCTCCTCCAAATAGACCAAGTTAAGACCCTCCACCCCAGTGCCCAATTCGAATTAAATTTGCTAAGCGCTGCATGTAAAATGCACTGTTCTGATTGGCTGAAAGTTAAAACTCAGAACTAAGTAGAAACGACTTTGGGGGGAGGATGTTAACTTAGTCCGATTTTTTCTGCAATTGCTGTTCCTTTCTGGCTTTTGGCAAAAGTTTATATCTGTAATGTTCCATGAGTGGTCGAATTGCGCTTGTGTAGATATCTGATGACTCGTCGAGAAGCAGAGAAAGTGTTAATAGACAGCGTCCGGGCAGTGCCAAATATAGAAGTAAGAAGGGAGGAGGGGGAGGCCACTGGTGGTCACAGGACAGCGAAGAAGAGTTGGGAGTGACGGGGTCTCAGTTCCTCAAATCATCCGCTACTTCCAAGAAGTCCAGGGGTGATGATGATGAGGAGAAAGGAGAAGGCGGAGGACTGTTTGTGCCCCCAATCAATGCCTCATTCAGCACCAACAATAGCATGAGGTAAACACAATTATCTAGAATGTTCTAGAACTTTTGAATTTTCTTGTTGCTAGGTGATTGTATAACCTGAAAAATGTCTTCTTTTATCAATTTGAGTTAAACGAACATTAATTGACAGCTATTTTTTTAAACTGTCAGCGCTCCCGATATAAATTTGTATTGATTGTTTTTTATTGACTTTCAGCTCATCACTACATAAGCCAGTAGAGAAACAACAATCCCCACATGCAATTCCAATTCAAGTTCCAATTGGTCAAAACTCGTACGAACTGGAAGATGAAGAAGTGAAGCCGATGGACAGGACTGGCGACATTGCAACTAGTGGTGGGATCGGACAGGATACTCTAGAGGAGATAGAAGACAAGGCACGCTTCTTCAAAGAACTGGAGAACACTAATGATAGTGTGGATTTCAGCCAGCTCAACAAGCAAATCCAAGGTCAGTCTCATTTTGTCTGAGGGTATCGTGGTAGTCTGGTTTTCTTCATCTGACCTCCTTTTTCTAAAAAACTATTTTAGAAGACTATCCAAATGAAGACTTAGTCAATATCAACTTGTATTATAAATGGTTGCCTTGATAATTAGTCATTGGATAAATAGAAGATATGTTTTTACAAATGTATCCTTGAAAGGCTATTCGAAGAATAATAGTTTTGAGGGAGTGACAACCCCCTTGAACTTGCTACTATTTGAATTTAGAACAGTGATCTTCATTTCGAATTTCTCTAATCGGTTAAAATAAACTGATTTAGCTTTCTAGAATGGAACAGTTTTAAGCAGAATAAAGGAGCGAGTCCAAACTGTAAAGTGTCAAGTCTTAACTGTCTAGTAAATCAGCTGTTTGTTCTATTTAAGGCCAAGATACGATGAAGTCGTTGATTGAGAACCAAGGAAAGATAGGAAACTTGAGTTCGGATGGGAACAACGAAGGTTCTGACGAGTTCGGAGCTGGAGCTAAAGGTGATGTGATCAGCGACATCTTAGCAGAAATGGAAAGGTCAAAGACAAAAAGGAAAACGGAAAAGCAGGGGTCAAAAGGTCAAAGTGGAGGAGGAGGAGCAGAAAATAAGAAACCACCCCCCGGTGGAAATACTTTGTTAGGAAGAGGTATAATGAATTTTGATAATAATGACTTCAAAAAATGATAGAAAATAAGTATGTCAACTGTACTAGGCCTTTTCCCGGCAAAAACTGTGAAAGTTTAATTTTATGGCGGCAATTTATTTTTCATTGATTTCGGAATTAATCTGAGACTTGTTGCAGCGTGCAATCTTTGCTGAGAAAGCGACCATGACAAAACTACTATCAAATTTCTTCTAATTACGTGGCGTTCGTAATCACTTGCACACTTAGCAAAACCAAATAGCGACAAATAGTTGGGTATCTGACTTTATTGGCTAACCAAACTTAAAAATTCTTTTTTTTTCTTTAGATATTAGTAAATTGTTTAGTTGAGTTGGAATCGACCGAATCAGCTCTTCTGGGGAAGAAGTCGATTGCATTCTCGCAGAATTCAAAAGACGGCTCAGATGAGTTGGACGGACCCTCGCCTCCCATGAGCTACAAAAACACAATGCCAATTTCTGCACTCACTGGTAAATTTAGAACTTAACAACTGATTATGTTTTTGAATTTATGAGAAGAAACCTTAAAAATCTCGGATTTAGGAACTTCAACTCAGTTTGAAGCGATCCATCGTGCTTTTGAAGATGCTCAAGAACCAGGAATTAAACTCCAACAAACTGGAGGCTCAACTTATGCAGACGATGCTACCCTCCCAAAAGACCCCACGGGAGCTCTGAGGAACTCAGATTTAGTATCGCGTCAGATGACCGGCGGAAGTGTGTATTCGTCTGCAGACGTGAGAGGTTCCTCGGAATATTCGGAGAAAAACGCAATGCGGTTCCTTGATCCGAGTGACTCGAGAGGGTTCGACCTGCTACCGGCATCAGGTTCAATAAAGTTTCAATAAACTCATTGCGAAATGCGCCATGGACCACACTATAAAGCTACTGATATGATAGCTCCTCTTGGCTTAAGCTCGGAGTTTGATTTGAGGTTGATTATAAGCTGAAGGAAAACTAGAAGACGTCTCAGTGGAAGCTTAAAATCAAATCTGATTGATCTTTCTTGAATTTTGAAGTCATTTTATGGGTTTTTGTTTATGTGATTCTACGGGACTTTCAGAAAGGGGTAAATTTTGATTGAGAGATACTTTGAGAGGTTCCGTCTCTTTTGCTCAAAATGGTTTAAGCTCCGCGTCATTAATATTGCTCGCTGTATTCGTACAGTTTCATTAATTTCAACGAATCTACATTAACGAATTAGGGTAGTGTAAAAATAAATGCCCAAAAATTGTTGTAGGTGTCCCGTTGATTACAGCAGGAGGCGAGTCAGTCGATGACTCTAGGAGTCCTATATCCACTTCGAAGAGCGATCAAAACATATCATTGGACCATCATTATCTGGCGCCCCCGAAGAACAGCGGTGGAGTGCCGAAAACCAGTCAGCCATTTGTACTCAAGTCTATCCTGAAGAACTCCACGTCCGTCGTTCAGCCCCCAGTTAGTGGGATATCACCGGAAAATATCTCAAAATCTGCGAGCGGCAGAACAAAAGAGTCCAAGAAAACCAGTGAGTGTACTAGAAAACATGTACTGGCTATTTGCTTAAAAAAGAGGAATCTCTGAGAGGCAAATTGAATTTCGTGATGATTAAACGAATCTGATAAGTTAAAAGTAAATCTGTTGGCACTTAATTAGTATGAGTTCAAATTAGCGTTTAGTCTAGGGAATTGTACAAACAAAAGGATCGTATTCTGTTTCAGAGCGCACAGGTTCCAAAAGCCCTGAAAAGAAACGTAGCACGAAAGGCACTCAAGGTAAGAACGACTCCTCGGTCATTCGTCACTCTTCGCCCAAGACACCAACTGCTTCCAAACGAGCTAACAACGCAGGTTCCCGAGGCAGGCCCGCTGCTAAGCAAGCTCCGGGCAGCAGTAGTAGCTCTCCTAAAGAGTCGCCTAAAGTATGGAATTATGGTCAGAAAAGAACCAAGGATGTTCAAAATGAAGACATGTATGGAGGATATACCAAGGGGGCACTGGACCAGGAATTAGACCATTTGTCCCCAATTCGACCGAGAATGGGTGAATCGATAAGTAAAAGACAGATAAGTGGTTCCAGGCACAGTAGCAGAAGTCCATCTGGTGGTTCTTCATCTTCACCTGTGAAGTACTCTGAAGTGGAGATGATTCTAGTCGATCAGCTGAAGGTACATTGTAGATTTTTTGTTTTTCACAGCGTAGGGTTTAAACAGAAAATCTTCAAGGAGCTTTCACTCATTGATTGTGACACTTGTGCTTAGCAATTGTTATCAAGTCGGAATTTGTTTCCCTAAAAACAATTTGCTTAAGAAAATCACCGAATCAATTTCTCAAATCTGTACTTTCGTTGACCAACAGACATAATTTGAGCAGTTTTATATTTTTTCAAAATGGATCGTAATGTCATATTATGAAGTTCATTTTTTTCCAACCCAATTAGCAAAGAGTCATTTATTTGGTGGAATTTTTTGGCAATAGCCTTATATCTTGTTTACTTATGTTTGCTTAAGCCAAGCTTGTGTGATCGTTTGAACTCACTTGTTTTCCAGCCTAAGTCGCAAATATTAGTGTTCAATTTGAAAGTGTTCTTTTATTGCAGTATATCCATAAGATCAATAACCAGCTATTAAGTACAGCCAGTGCTAAAGGATATTAACACAGACTATTATATTACAAATAGCACTGTAGCTGCAAGGTGTCATGAATCTGTAGCGTAGAGGTAGGGAAGGAGACTCTCAACAAAATAAGAGGGTTTGAAACTTGGAAGGGTTGGATGTTTTTAACGTGTCCGATCTATAAATTGAGGCATGTTAGTTTGTAAATTTATTTTTCAAATTGATTCGTACTGCTAATGTCATAATTGGCTTGCGTCACTAATCAATCATGTAGACTCATAATTGGCGTGAGTCGCTGAAGAAATTATGTAGACTCCAAGTTTTACTCATATATTAGACTAATCTGTAATCTTTTGACAGCAACTTCATTAGTTTTGAGAGATCAACTTACAAAAATGAGCTTTTCTTTTTTCACTTCATAAAGCTGCTTTTTGTCGTGTTCTCGCTAGTGTTTGCGAAGCGCTGCTTCGCCTCTGAGGTCAAGAATAAACTCGAAAACTGGGTTTCCAGTAGCGTTTTTGGTCATATTTTTTCGTTGTGTATGCGAAGTGCGACTTCGCCTCTGTGTGCATTTGAATTATATCTGGTGTAACAGAGGCTAGACTTTGATTCTTATCAAGTAACCAGGGGGCAGATGATAGAACTTGAGAATCTTATTCGCGATGTCGGGAGTTCGATTCCGGAATAGATCGGGATTTTCATTAGTCTTGACTTTTTCTCATTTTTTCACTTTTCGAACTTTTTAGGGTTATTTTTTTTCTGTTTGCGCAGTCATTTTAAGTTGTATTTTGGGTTATGTTTTTCTGTTTGGATTATTTTTTTCTTTTTTTTATTACACGGTTTTCGGCGAATGTTACTTCAGTTTAAACAATTTATCTTGCCTAGTTTCTAGGGTAAATTATATTTTTATGCTTTTATGTGTCTCATAAGAACTTTAAAACTTTACAGCTCAAAATTTTTTTATGACAACAGTTTTTTGACTCAATTTCTTCTCTTCTTCACTCTGTTCTTTTCTTTAATATTGAACCTCAACTTGTTTCAGTTTCTTTAGCCTAAGGTAGCTCCGCCGCCTTTGAATCCTAAGATCTGGATGTATGCGTCTCGGCCTGACCTTGTTTTTTTTCAGTTTGTATGCAATAGAAAAAAGTTTCGGTTAAAATTGAATTTTCGGACTTTCGTTTGGCTGCTTAAGTTTTGTCCGCAAAGTTTCCACATCACGGATTTCGCCTGTGCTGTAAGCTACTTTCATAGTGATTGCAAATGCAATTGTAGTTTCAGGTGGGACTTGAAGCTTTAAGATTTTTTTATAATACTATATTTTTCGGATGGACTTGGGTCTGAATAAAGATTGTTGACTTTGTTGCCTCTTTGTAAGTTTTGTTCAGTTGCTAATTTCTTATTCAAGTTTCTGGGGTTTTTGCCTGGGTTGAATTTCTATCGAGATATCGAGAAATTTAAAATTTTGGTAGACCTAGTTTTTTTTCGTAACTTTTTTTTTCGACTTCTTATGTCTTTATGTTTTTGTGGTATCGCAAGTGGTGCGAAGCTCTTCTTCGCCTCTGTGTTGTAAGCTTACCAACTCCAACTTTGCGTAAATTCAGTTTTGCTTGTTTTTTCTTTTTATGTTTATTCGATTTGAAAGTATTCGGTTTTATGATATAGACTTATTGGACTCATATTGCGTCGTTTGATGACCGAAAATTGTTTATTCTCTGGACTCAATGTGAAATGTTTCGCGTGACTAGCATTCACGGCAAAATTTCACATGAGGGGTAGAAAAATGTTTTGCTGATGCGAGCTTTGACCAATTGACTTGGTCAAAAAAAGTTTACATGCTGCTGGCTACGTGACCCTTTTATCCAAACGCTATCTTTGTCTTAAACATTGTGTCTTTAGGGCGAAATGAGAATGAAGGAGATCAACTGGAGGCGGAAGGAGGAGCAGTTGGTGAAGGAGTTCCAGTCACAGACAGAACAGCTCCATCAGGACAACTTCGCCCTCAAAGCACAGGTAAGGTCAGGGCACGGCACAAAAGGCGACTGAGTCATCCCCGTCATAGGTATTAATGTCAAATTGAATAGCAATAAATTAATTGGTGGGATACGGATAACTCTTAAATTATTTTCAATGACACGAGGATCTCTTTATAAGTGTGCCTCATCAGAAATTTAACTGTATCAGAAATCCCTGTATAAATGTGCATTATCAATCATTCGAGAAAATTATGTAATTTGAGCCCGCGTCGCTTCCCGATTTTTTCCAAAGCGTAATTGGTGCGCGAATTTAGTAGCAACTGGTCGTATCCTTTATTTCAGCTCCATGCAACGTTAGACGATTTGAACAAAGGCAGAGGCTCGTCGCCCACCCGCAACTACAACCAGGCATCTCCCTCTCCTCGAAACTTCCCTAGGGGCAAATTAGGGACTGGTCACTTGAACGAAAGAGGGGATCATAACCAGGCGGTGAAGTTGCCCCAAAATGTGACAGAGGCTCAGTGGCTGGAGTTGAAGCAACAGCTGGCAGAACAGGAAAACCTCATATCAGGTGAATTCGACGCTGATGTTTTGATTGCTCTGCTATTTCTGATCAGTTTAAAGGGAAAAACTAACAGGTGGAAAATTAAATATCTTATTTTTAGACGGGTGGGGCTGGTTTTACGATGCAACGATGGTTCATCTTAAAAAGAAAATTTAGTTATGAAATTTACCACTGAAATCACTCGATGAAAACAGCTTTGTAGTACGAGACATGAAAGTGATTGATTGTGTTTGATGCGATAACGTTTTTGGGAGACATTGAGGTTTCGGAGACATTGGAGTTTCATTTGAGTGTTTTGTTGTACAGGGTACCAGAAGGAGAATGAGAGACTGTACGAGGAGATTAAGAGTCTCAAATCGGAGGGGGGAGGGGGAGGGACGAGAGAAAAGAGCGCGACTGCAGCCATGTTCAAGGAGAACCAGAAACTTCTCAAAGAAATTGGAAACCTCAGGTAGATTAAGTTGGTCTTAGTTACTCGTTGAGGTCTCTCTTCTCTGGCCTTGCATGTTCAGATGTTCAGCTCTTCGAATTTTTGTGAAATCTTCAGGAAGTCGTGGCATTAGAATAGGTCCTTAAACACACCTTAGGGCAAAGCCTCCTTCAGCTCCCACAAGCGGAGCTGTTTTCACTAGCCCTCAACTTAGTGGATTATTACGAACCTTCTTTTTTTTCTAACCTAACTCGCAAATAAAAGTCTACATTAAAGTTCCTTTATTTACACTAGCGTCAGCTTAGTGTATTATTAAGAACCTTCATTTTTCTATTCTAAGTAGCAAAAATTGGTGCCCATTTTGGGGTGCCCTTACAGCTTTTTGATAGCATATTCTTTGACATTCGAAAAGTAATAAGTTAACACAGTTGATGCATTTTTAGTTCATCAAATACCGTAAAAAGCTATTAGTGCAAACAATATAACTCGCAATCTATCTCGCAAGTTTTTGAAATGCATAATTTATACATAATGTGGCTTTTTGCTTTGCGATTTGTTACATGCAAAGTTAGTGTGGATGCCTTTAGTTTGGTAAATTCCAAGTTATTACTTGCAAAATTGTGTCTATTTGTATTTGGTTCCATTTTCGCTGAATCACATTGGCATTTTATTAGCATATATAGCTGCTTTGTTCGTGACTTGTAATTGTCGGTGGTTAAGCGTGCGTGGCTGAGTGCTTAGTGCGTGAGACTCAAAATCTCTTAATTGCAGTAGGTCGCTTATAGAATCCTAGACCTAGCCGAATTTTTGCAAATTCGAAGCTTATTTCTATTTTTTCTTATTGCATTTTCTAGAGCTGCTTTTGGTCGTGTTGTCGCTAGTGTTTGCGAAGCGAAACTTCGCCTCTGTATTGGAAGTTTCACTGTAGCATTGAAAATTGCATAGCATCTGTTCTCTGCTTTTTATGTGTCTAGTGTTTGGTGCCTATTAAGCATCCGTGACTGAGTGTTTAGTGTGTGAGACTCTTAATCTCTAGGTCACAGGTTCGAATCTTAGACGCAGCCGAATTTTTACTAATTCGAGGCTTTCTTCTAATGTTTCTCATTGCACTCTATAGAGCTGCCTTTTAACGTGTTCTTGCTAGTTTTTGCGAAGCTTCGCCTCTGTGTATAATTTTAAATCAAAATCAAGGATAGTCGGATGCTCTGCAATTAACACAAAAAGTTTCGACCTCCACTAATTGAAGAAAACAAAATTCAAAATGGAAACATGGATAGCCGATTACTGCGCAAGTAGCACAGAATGTTCACACCGTGGTCTTTAAAAAACTACAAGAAACTGCGCTAATTTTTTTTCTGCAGTGAAAAAATTTAGTGCAGTTTTTTCTTCGTAGTGTGATAAAAGGATCTGACGTAAAACTATGCTCTAGGTATATTCGAAAGTAATAGTAATATAGCAAAACAGGGTAAAAACAGGGTGAAGAAAAATGACTAGAAAAACAAAAAAAAATTCAATTTTTTGCAGAATCTTTTTGAGTGTTTGAAGCTTTTGATTCCCAAAATGGCATTTAAAATCTCCAAAAACTTATTTTACTTGAATAAAAAATAAAATTAAGCTTAAATAAGCTATTGTAAACAGTCCAAATTAAGCATAAATAAGCGTGATCGCTCGCTTTAGTCGCTCGAGTTAAGACGAAAAATGGTCGGGCCAAAAAAGTTTGTTCTTTTTTCTAAATTACATGTTATTTTCTTTCTATAAATGGCGATTGTACTCGGTTAAAAAACGCAAGAGTGGGTGGTAATAAAAATAACATATTATTTTGGGAGAATTAATTAGAGAGTTCGGTCTCTCATCGTGTGTCATTCATAAATTTGTGACATCTACAGGGTGTTTTAATAATACGTTTTAATGAATTCTGATTAAGTTGGGTTGTTTTTGTTCACAGGTTTTTTTGCCTTTTGTGCTGAGCAAGCGTATACAGCGCTGATTTAAAATAACTGAAATTCGTGTTAACTTCAGACAAAAAATGAGGAGAACAGAAACTGCTTAGAACTTTTCAAAGTTTCTGGTGTAATTAAAATTGCAAAATTCGAACCAAAGATTACTCCATTAAAACAGGTCAGTTCGTTTGGCTCATAAATAAGGGTAAAATACTTGGTTAATTGATGTTTTATCTCAAATGATTCTGTTTTTTCCGCATAGTTTTGAAACAGAAGAATTTTCCCGTTTTAAATATGTAACTTAGTTGCTAATTTTGTTATTTCTGATAAAGCTCTAAGCTATTTTCGTCCTCATAATTATTTTTTGTCGATGGTCAACCCAATTTGAGAAATTGGAGTTTTTAAACTTTAATTTTGTAAGTTTTATCTGATTATTCAGCCAATAATGCAGCGAAAATTTGATGAATGCATGAACTTCGGCAGTTTTTGCTGCCTGTTGCAATGGTTTCAATAATTAATGTGCAGATGAAATGAGCGAGCAGTCCTTGAAAAACGTATATTAAAGACATCTTGTAGTCTGAAAAACGAAAAAGGTCAGACGCGTTTTTCTCAACACTTTGAGAACTTTTTTGAAATCTGATTCATGGCTAATGAGGTTTGAATATAATACCACTCTTGACAATCCACTAGCTTTCTTGAATGGTTCCCAAGCTTATCACCCCGTGTTTTGTAACCCCCTTTTTCTTAACCCCCTCTCATATAACCCCACTACAATTTAACCCCTTTTTAAAACCAATTGTTAGAATCAAATTGAAAGTTACTTGAAAACGATTCGGAACCATATCGTCGATAAACATCAAAGCTTTAATTGCGAAAAACTTTGCGAACCAAAATGAGTTAACATGCACGCTGCTAAATGCGTTTTAGATTTGAACAGAAATGACCTTGCCGATAGTCTAGACTTTGATATGAACTTGAAAACGAATCCGACCGACATGATTCAAATTGGTGCATATACAAAACAGTCCAAAACCTATTGAATTTCTTGACCTTGATCTTTTGGCGCCGACAGAATTGATCTACGCTTTGAAAACTCGAACATGGGCTTAATTAAAGATCAAAGAGCCAAATTTGGAAGAATAATTTGGATGACAAACGAAGGCCTGATGGTATAGTGATTAAAGCGTTAGTCTCAAAATCTAGAGATCAAAGGTTCGAATCCCTGGCGGCACAAAAATTTTTCCAATTTTCCCAAAAAAAGTTGAATTTCAGGTAAATATGATAACGGGTATATCAAGGGTACAATAAATGGGTTAACCTTACAGGGTTGGGCGGAGGGAAAAGAAAAGTCAACACCTTGTATGTATTTATTATTTTGCCGGTTTCAAATCGACTCTATCTCAATTTTGAAAAATCGAGGAAAATAATTAAACTTGGAAAAAATTTTATTGCTTGGCAATATAGATTAAATAGCAAATTCGTATTTTATCGTATGAATTTCCTATTTTTTCTTCTTTGTCTGTAATTGGCTGAATGGCGGTTGCGACTGCGACGGTTGGGGTGTTACTATCGCTTAGCTCCTTGATGTTTTTCAAAACTAGTCGAGCATCAGGTTTGCCGTGGAAATATCGTGATTATGTTGACCCCTCGTTTCAATAAAGTTTTCTCCATCCGTAATTGCTGTTGCGCGGCATTTATGGGTTTGGTACTTTGAGCAGTTCCAATTTGTTGTTGTTTTGTTTTTTCGTTTAAGGTAATACTCGTGGCCTGATACCACTAGCATTTGTTTGTCTTTCGATGATAAAGTAAAGTGGAATGACGCTTCAAACATTATATCTGATCTGATAGAGTGGTATAACAATGGTTAAAGAAATAGGCAGTGTGATTTTTTATAAAACTCACAAACGTCCATTGTTGCCTTCAATTAGCACCATGTAGGTTATCTCTGTTTTAAACGCGTGAGTGAGGGATTATTTCTCTAACTAATCGAAATGCAATTACTGTTGAGATGCTAGAGGCATCAAGTGAATTAAGACTAGTTTTTCAGGCCTCAATTAGTAAGCTTAATTGGACTACTCCTGTACTTATAAAAAGGACTTAATGTTTTCAAAACTAGTCGAGCATCAGGTTTGCCGTGGAAATATCGTGATTATGTTGACCCCTCGTTTCAATAAAGTTTTCTCCATCCGTAATTGCTGTTGCGCGGCATTTATGGGTTTGGTACTTTGAGCAGTTCCAATTTGTTGTTGTTTTGTTTTTTCGTTTAAGGTAATACTCGTGGCCTGATACCACTAGCATTTGTTTGTCTTTCGATGATAAAGTAAAGTGGAATGACGCTTCAAACATTATATCTGATCTGATAGAGTGGTATAACAATGGTTAAAGAAATAGGCAGTATGATTTTTTATAAGACTCACAAACGTCTTTTGTTGCCTTCAATTAGCACCATGTAGGCTATCTCTGTTTTAAACGCGTAAACCAAATGCAATTATTTTTGAGATGCTAGAGGCATCAAGTGAATTAGGACTAGCTTTTCAGGTCTCAATTACTACACTTAACTGGACTACCCCTGTACTTCTAAAAAGGACTTAATTTGAAACTAATTATCGTCATTAAAAGGGGGTTAAATTGTTGTGGGGTTATCATGTTACTTGGTTATGATATAGGGGGTGTAAACAGAGGGGGTTAAATATCGTAGGGTTAAAGAGTGGGACACCTCTTGAAAATCGGCAAATAACACACCCTACGCCAAAGTTATTTCCTACTACCTTTTACGGAGTCGTTGGAACAGGAAATCATCGTAAAATATTATATTATAAAACTAATTTTCTATAGACTATATCATTTATCAAAGAATATCGAAATAAGTTTAGAGAGTAGTCTATGGTCAGCCGGTTGATTCGGACTCAGTGACGGAAGTTTTTTTGGACGTCGCTTTGATGTACTCCACATAGCTCCAGTATCCCGCATTGAACACAAAATACACGACTGGGAACAAAAAGCGGGCCACTTTGTCGATCTAAAATCGAGCAAATAATTGAACTTTTGGCGATGTTGCAGGTTTTGTAAATCCGTACAATTAATTTGAAAATCAGAAAATGTGGTAAATTTACAACCCAAGTTTTGAACTTTTCTAAGAAGACACAAGTCTATGCTAATTTTTTACTACACAACGCCTATGCTCTTTTTGGAATTTGAAAATAAATACATTTTTTCAGCTTCTGAATAGGTCTGTAAAGGCCTATGCGTGAGCAAATGCGTTGCTCCTAAAGATTGTTTAATGTTTTATATCGTAATTAGTTATATTGGAACCTTTCGTTTGGTAACGTCGGTGTCTCGTCTGCCGATGCCGAGGAAGGTGATGCGGTCGTCTGTGCGGTGGAAGTCAGCCATTGCGAACTGCAACATTGCCAACACTACCAGTCCGAAACTGACCCACATCCAGATGTCCAGAAGACTCACATTGCGCGACACCTGCAATTAAGTCAAAATCTTCGTTCCTGATGGTTTCTCCAATGATATTTTCAAAAGTATCTATGATTAGGTTGAGAGCATGTCACCTCAAAGTAAATGTCGAACATGCAATCTTTTAATTTTTTTATGGAGGACCTCTACTGGTTTCCTGATTATCTTGCGAAACAGCAATCAAGGGGAATAATATAGAACCCGTAAGCATATTCCGCGTGAGCTTAAGCTATGGCCAAACAATCTGGTATATCTCTGTCTATTGAACAGTGCTCATGGGATAGTAATAAGTAAATTTTAGAGAAAGAAGACGCAGCAAAAATTGGAAACGGCTTTTGAATTTGTGCTTTATGGAGTCGTTCCAATTCCGTTTTGATTCCCTAGTCGTCCCTGAATTAATTATATGGATGAATGTACAATTAAATATACTTGATCTTACCGCTCCTCCAACGTTCTTAACATTGCTGCAAATAGTGAGCATAGACAGCACAGTCATGACCCCAATACTGGCCCTGGCAGGAGTGCCACACTTCTCCTCAGTGAGCCAGAAGGGCACCCAGCTCATCACTACGAGAGAGGCAGCTGGGATGTACACCTGGTAGAGATAGACTGAGCTGAGTCGGGTGAAACTGAGCTGGGCCTCCAGGATGTCGTAGGACACTGGTCCATACTGGGCTGAAAAAATAGTATTGATCCTCTCGACTCGCAGAAACCAATAAAATAGAGCTCACGATCTGTCATCTCGATAAGTTCCTTTTGAGTCGAGTGAATTGCGTCTTTTCAAACCACTAGTTTCATCTTCTGTTGATTTGAAAATCAAGATAAGCCCCGTTAAACTATTGGTTTGAAAATACGCAATTGATCCGACTCAAAAGGAACTTCCCGAGATGACAGATCCGAAACGCTGTTTTGTTGGTTTCTGCGAATCGCAGAGGAGCTATCAACGGCTGTGCAGCCTGTCTAAGGTTATCCTTTGTGGAAATTGAGATGAGGAATCCGCTGCTTTCTGTTGCCTGATAGCTTTTGCAACTGAAAGTAGCGTGCTGAGAGTGTGCTTGGAAATGTTTTCGAAGTAGTCAAGCCGTCAATGTTTTTCAAATATTGTGCATCTTGAGAGTTAGCAAATTGGACTTGCTTTATACACCATTTGGCTTGTACAATTACGTTCTATCCAGTTTTACCTTCATAAGAGAGCACTTCTATTCCATTCATGATAAATCCCAACTCCTTGAGTGAGTCATACTGGTAGGGGAATAGCACGGCATCCCCACTCCACTGCAGTCTCAACTCCTCAGTGTGGAAGCCATAGCTACTCAGCAGGATGCGACACTGGCTGTTGTCGAAGGGGAAGTTGAGCACTGTCAGTGTACAGGGGGCCTCAATGCGGATCTTCCGATCTCAAATGAAATACATTGCAATTATTAGAACATTCTAAATTCGAGTTATTACACTCAAAAAAAGTTCAAGTTAATTGATTGGTTTTGGGGAGTTGGCCGTTTTTGGAAAAACTTTTGCATTATGAGTAGTATTTAAATGCGTGAAACAATCGAAACAGACTGCAAACTTTTGCCTAGATTCGCAAATTGCTCTTTTAAGTTTCAATTAACGTAGTGAAGGCAACTACATAGATTGGAACGATTTTTTTCAGTCCATTTCGTTTTTTACGCTTGCGATTATCAAAATCAGTTGAATCAGCAAAATCAGTGGAATCATTTGATAGCTTGATTTTTAATCAGTTGAAATTTCTTAGCTTCTCTAGCACACTAGTTCTGGAGGTAACAATGCTTGGGACGGCAAAAGTCCTTGGGCCGAATCTGTTTTTATTCAAGCGGGAATCATCCGTTTCAAAATAGTTGTCGGCCTATTGTTTGTTTGCTTATCTTTTGTCGTCTAAGTTGCCTCATCACGGATTTTTTCTGTTATACGCAATTTTCATTGTTATTGAAAGTGGTTTTTTTTTAAATTAATTTGTGACTATAGTTTGTAAATTTAGTGAATCTGACTTTTTGCAATTTCCTTTTTTTGGCGAAAAGTTTCATTTGCCTCACGTTGTTGGACTTATGGTTTATCGGCTAAGTGACCCAATTTTGCGTTGTTTGAAATTAAAAACAGATTTTTATCCTTCTGTGTTTTTGAAGGGTGGGGTGTAAAAATGTAATGTTTCCTTTCAAAGTTTTGCTTCTACATTTTGCTTCCGTCTAAACGGGAGATAACACTTTTTTCGGCTTCGTTGCAGCTCGATAAGTGTTTCTAAAGACTTATTTAAAGCCGGCGTTTGTGCATGCAATGCTCTTTTTGTGTCGTATCGCAAGTGACGCGAAACTCTGCTTCGCCTCTGTGAAAAATTAAATCGGGCATTGTTACATCTTCTCCATACTTGCTTGTCAGCTTTTTGAAACCATTTTTTAATTTTTTAAGTGTCAATGAATAAAGTGAAGACACTCCTTGAGGTCGTGTGGTTTTTTTCAAGTCCAATTTTTTTTTTTCGCTGTTTGATTTTTGAATTTTCTTCAAATTTTAACTCAAATTCTCACTCTACAAGGAAAACGCATTTCCCTCTTCAATTGCAAAAGTGCAAATGGCGTGATAAAACGCAAATGACTCTAGGTTTTGAAAAGTAATATTAATTTTCATAATTCCGAACGGATTTATAAAGTTATCTTGTGATCCAGTTTTCTCGACTTGCTTTTTTTATGGAAAACTTTCAATCATAAATTGGTCTTGAAATTTGAAGAGTTATAAGGCCATGATTTTTTTATTCGAAAGTTAAAGTTTTTCCATAAATTAAGTCAATTTTGCTTTTTTTTTCTGTTTCCTTTCTGACTCTTGTTCAACTGTCTGTTGGCTTTCCTGCTCTTTTCCAATGTTTTAATAATTAACCAGAATTCAAATGACCAGACTATGTTTACCTCTATGTATGTTTCCGTCTGATTTGATGACCAAATACTGCGACTCAGTGTAATACTTGACATGCTTGGCCAACAAGAAATAAGTGTCTGTAGTCCACGTGTATGTATCACTCCCCTCACCACTCAACTTGACCTTTTTGGGGTGGCGGGAGGGGGAGCTTGTGTTGTTTTGCTTTTGAGGAGGGTGTCCTGAGATGGTCTCACCGGCATTCCACATTTCGGACATGTAGAGGTCAATAACCGCATGGGTTGTTCGGATCTCACTGATTGTTTCCAGACTAAAAATACGGTAGGCTCAAAATTTGAGAATCAGAGCTAAGGGAGACTTTTTCAATCAATCGTTTAGCATTTTTTGTTCAGTAACGTGTGATAAATTTGGGAAGGGTCGATGTTCTAGCCTGGTTTTTTTCCCCGGTGCTAGGTTTTTTCAGCACTGATTAACTAATGAAAATGTTAATTCAACTGGACAGTTAGTGACAAAATTCAACTACCCATTCATGTTCAGCATTACTTCTTCAACAGTGAAGTCATTTTTACTTGATCTTTGATTTATTTTAGAAAGTCTTTTTTGTTCAATTTTTCGGTGCTTTCGATACGTGATTTTTTTATGTACATTATACGCCAGCAATGGACGCTCGTAAAACTAAGTTTCAACAAAATGCTTCAATTTACGCTTGGCAACTGTATTTGGTGGTATGTAAACCAGCTGTAGTATCAACCAGCCCCCTAAATACGTAAGTGGTATATAACAGTTATGTAACAATTATGTAACAGTTACATAAGTTCTACAGATTTCATTCATATGATATAACTTTTCGCTTAGTTTATTCAGAATTAATGTACCTCATAGTGACGGATACATTCATGGGCAGAGTGGCAGTTTTGGGCAGAGACTTAGTGGCTCTGAGGTAGTTGTCGTCTCTTCTTTGCATCTCCACAATAGATCCCCGCTGATCGTTCTCGTTTCTGAACTCCACTCGGTCCATGCCGGCAACCATGTTTAATAGTGGCAGCAACGTGGCAAGAGCAATAATAACAAGCGCGGCAACATTTGACATGATTGATGACGTTGTAGCCTTTGATGGTGTGACAGCAGTTGATTTTGATTGTCAAAGATAATTAACTTCTAATTGAATGGCTGGTGATTGAGTTTCTGGTCCGGAAAACTGGCAACAGGTGAAAATAACTGCAGATGAAACAAGAAAGTGGAAATGAGACGACGAATTAGGTTTTGATTCACCAATAAAAGGCTCTGAAGTTTTAAAATAGCTTCAAAAATACAAATTGTGTGTAAAATTAGCTGAAAATTAACCACAAATATTATACTGTTCGAACTTTGGAAGTGTAATTGTATTTTTTTTCACGTCAAAATATCCATTTTGAGGGTTAAGTTTCAAGTTAAGTTTTTATCTCAGTTTTATGAAAAGCGAACGAGAAAATGTCCTTCTACTAGATATGAAAATGTGGCGCATACCACTCCATTAATGCTGTTTCGTCTGGTTTTGAGGATGAAACTTATGTATGTTGACTTAGTCGTCTTTAAATTGAATTTGAAAATTGAAACTAATAAGAAATTTTCCACGAGGGGTTAAATGAACCCTATTACTCCTATTTATTTCTCAATATAAGTAATTATATCGAATTACTAAATCAATTAAGAGATGTAAAATCATCCATTATGTTCAATTTCCTTCCATTTAGTTAAGAAGCAAAAAAATTGAAGGATTCAGGCCGGGGTCGGGGCAAAGGCTGGCAGGATGCAAAGGGAAAATTAACGTCTTTCTTTTTTATATTTGAACAACTTGCCTTGGTTTTGTCGGAATTGGAGTTAATTGTCAATTTAAAGTCGCCGGTGGGCGCGCTACGCGGCGATAATCGGCTCTAAGTTTTGTATAGAGCCCTACCCTCTGTTGGCAAGCTCACAACATGTTGGCGCGACTGCAGCGGTCACTATTAAATAATTTAAGAAGAAATTCTAATTTTTGTCATGTTGGCTGAATTGTCTTTATATTTTTGGCTGAGTTGTCTGAATTTCATATCAGCTGAATTGTCTTTGGCTGAATTGTATGGCCTTTTCTGTATTTGTTATTTTGTGGTATCTTTTTGAAATGTGAAGCAGACTTTTTTGGCGCATTTTTTCAACTTACCTCAAAAAGTCAATTGCACTGCTGTCAGCTGGAATTCGTAATTCCGAAGCTCTCTGAATATCGCTTCACAAATCTCCAGACAGATCAATAGGCCACTACGACTTATGAACAAAGCAACATATCGATTGTAAAAAGATAGCTGGATAAAAGTTAAAGAACCTCCTAGCCTCTCTTGAGTAACTCTCCTAATTCATTCGAATAATTTTTTGGCGAAATATAATAATGGAATATGGACTCTTTCTTAATCAAATGTCGCGTGAAAGTTACAACAATTTCTCCCCTAGGGTAAAAAAAAACCCCGAACAATACAAAATAATGATGTGAAATATGCAATTCAACTCCGATGATAATTTCAACTGATCCGCTATGTTATGTATCAGTCAGCGTTTTTCTGAAATTTTCTTGAATCAATTAGGAGCCGGGGGCGGTTAAATTTCTACGTAGTGAAGTATGCTCGAGTGAAAAAACTATCTCCAGCAAGAGTTCGTTATCGGCGATTATCTGTGCCAAGTAGGTGGGTTTTCTCTCAATGGAAATGCTTTCAATTCAGGTTTTGTTTGCATTAGACAGCTTTTTTTTACAATTATGACCTGGACTTTTTTTAAAGCTTATAGTCATCAGCTTGTAATGCTTTTAAGTGTACTTAATTTGACATTTTTTTGATGTTTAATTCTTTGGAATTAATATTAACTTACTTGTTATTGGAAACGCAATGAAGCTGAATCTAGATAAACTCGTTATGCGAGGAACTTAAGTTGGCGTGAATGGAATAGGAGTTGAAGTTAAACATTTGTTCCGTTTCAGGGGATAAGATACGTTTTATGAGATAACAAATGTTCCCTAATAACAAAAATGCTGGTAATAAGAAACTTAAGCCACCAAGGAAATATCGAGGAAACTTCGCCGAAAAAGCGAATTATTTCCCAAATGTTGGAAATTTGCTACAAGTTAATCTTGTTTAGTTTCTAATGCTTTACGTCTTTGCCTGTTCGATTTCTTAATCTAAAGACTTGTATGGAAGAGATTGACAACTACAAGTTGTGAAAAAGACAGAAATCTAACATAATCAATGGTCCAAACATTAGGTATTCATATCTGGTATGTAGCTGGTTCACGATTGCACTATATTGGCATAAGAAATTTGACTTTTATTGTTCAAAATGAGAAAAAAGTTAAGTCGAGTTTAATCTAGTTGTAAGTGATTTGTGGCTTCATGAAGGGTGAATGATAAACATGGCTTCATTTCTATAGCTCTCTTGGGTCATTGGAGGTGTTTGGAAATCCCACTTCCAGACACTTCTGTCTTTGTTTTCCTTGGAGTTGAGGGAGACTCCTTTCAGTTCGGTATGTTATTGGAAATGATTCTGACTCTCTTTTTCTGGAAGGTGGAGATCATAGTTTTGGCTTGGCCGTATGAAAAATTGGCAGAAAAAGATTTCTAAAGTGAATAATTCAGGACAAATGAACTGAAAATACTAATATTTGATAATAGTACTAATATTAGTATTTCGCAAATTAGATTACAACTAATGCTAACTTATGAGCGCTTTTATTTCGCGATGAAGCCGTGGACTTTTGCTGTCGCTTTAAAGCGCAGCTGGCAAAAATCATTAAAGAAAAGAGCTGTAAGTAAGAGCTAGCCGTTTCATAGTAGATAAACTTTTTTTAAAATTCTTCAAATTTCTTAACTACCAAAATTGCAGAATTCGTATAAATGTGTCTTTTTTTTGTAAATCTGGTATAGTTCGTTCTAATCCGACAAAATTGAATTAGAGAGTAACGCCCAGTGACAGATATTGAATATAGGTGGTAGGCTGGCCAAAACGCCGAAGGGCCAACAAACCGAAAATTAAGTTTGTTATGCTCCAAAATAACAGATTGTCACTGTTGTTACGCAATTGTTAATAAATTGTGATGTAATTTACGTAATTCTGATGTAATTTGGGCTTCAAGATATGGCAGTTAGTTGAACATCCGTCCGAATTTAGGCTGGACTGTTGCACCTGAAATATGATATTGGATTGGGGGATTACTTTCAAAGGTAGAATGTGCTTAATGAAACAAGAGGGGGTGGCTTGAATATAAAGTGAACTGTGATTTCGCCTGAGCCGGTGTGAATAAAAAGACCGAAGAGGTTATTACACCTGAATTGATTCAGATCAGATTCAAGCCTATATGTAACCTGCAGTATACTACCAAAGGAAGGGCTGCTTAAAAGCTGTGGTCTGATGGCAGTTAAGTGCTTTTCCTTGAGTTTTTTTTATAAGTTCTAATTTTCAAGCCCTTGGGTCTTGTTTATTGTTCCGACCATTGAAAATGGGGAGGAACTTTGTATTCGGGTGTGTTTTAGTTTTTTTTCTTGTTCACGCAAATCAGGTACCACAAATAATCATCGGACTGTGATACATCAAATTAAAGCCCTTTCAGTCTGAATTTGAACCACATTAAAAAATTCACAAGCAGGCTTAATTATTCTCAATATAGGCAATTTACAATAGCTTAATGATGCTTAAATGTAATATTACTCAAGTAAAATTAGTTTTTGGAGATGTTTAATGCCATTTGGGTAATCAAAAACTTCAAAAGTTCAAAAAATTTCTGCAAAAAAAAGAAAAACAATTGAATTGTTTTTTGATTTTTGTTTTGTTTTTCTAGTCATTTTTTTCTCAAAAACTGTTGTCCGGTTTGCCTATATTACTATGACTGTCGAATATCCCTAAAGTATAGTTTTATTTCAGATCCTTTTATCACACCATGCAGAAAAAGCTATACTAATTTGAAAAAAAGTGTTTTGTAGATATTTAAAGACTATGTTCGGAACATTCTGTGCTACTTTCACAGTAACCAGCTATCCTTGTTTTCCGTGGAAATTGTTAAAAGTCTTGTTTAATTGTGTGGACGTTTTCGTGGTAATCATCGCTGTAAGGTGAAAATATTGGCAAAGCATTCAATGCTAACGCAAAGGCCCAAGTGTGTAACATCAACCTAAACCAATTAGGGGAGGGGATCTTTCATTTGGATAAAGAATTTTTTGCAGCCAACAGAGCTCAGCATTTTTGCTGTTGACTTTGATTCAATTTGCCTTTCAATTTTCCGTGAATAATCGTTGGGGAGGGTAGTCTCATGATGGATGGACCGAATGATGGAAAAGTTTTGACCAATCAGAATTGTTAGACAGTTATATTGGCTGAATTACTTAAAACCGTGGTCATTATTAACTGAAAACACTGGAAACGAATTATAGCACCACACCAAAGTTTTGCTGTACAATTCGTGTAGATAAACGATTTTTTTTTCTTTTTTGTTGAAATCGGTTTTAGGTATTTTTTCAATACCCGGTTTCGATTTCGCAATTAGTTTTAATAGCCAAGATTTTTTCGCTTTCTTTGAGGTCGAGATTTCTCAGATTTTTGAAAAATCAATTCTAATTGGCTTAAACTGACTAAAAGTAAACTTCCAACATTCGGTCTCTTCATCATGCTCGTTCACTTGGATAGCTAGAAGTAATTAATTCAGAAATGAAATTCAAATCATGTCGAACTCTTCGATAAAATTGCTTAAATTTGTTTTACAGTGGCATTACAACATAGCCCAAGTACAACTGCCGAAAAGCAAAATGTTAAACAGTGCTAAAAGTTATTGTCAATACTGTTTTTCCTCATCCCAAATCACTGACGTTAAGTAATTATATTCAAATGTACGGAAGTTGAAAAGACAAAAGTGCCATTTTGATTGATGCCGCTTGTTAAACAAACAAAATTTTCCCAAGCGCGGCGTTATAAATTTTTCTGAACAAACAATTATCGTTGCAAATTGTTATATTTTTCAGATTAATGAAGATAGTGAAGACTTCTAATAGGTCTTGGTGATTTTTTTCAGCACTCCTAATATGTCTTGGTGATTTTTTTCTTTTTTTTCAGGAAAAAGTCTTAACATGCTCTAATAACGACAAATAAGCATTCATACATATTGATGCATCTAGTTTAATTTTTAGTTCAATTTAAATTCAGCTGCTGAAATTTAGGTAAACTGCACTCCGATTATGAACGTGGAAAAGGCGCGAAGAAACGTTAACGACTTCTACTTTTGAAAGTGGAATTTAATTTTTTAGATTTCCGAGCGGAGTAAAGTTTTATCGATTAATCCGGTTTTCTCAAATGGAACTTTTAGAGAGAGTTTAGGCCATTGATTTTTTACTTTGAAATTTGAAAGTTGAAGTTTTTCAAAAAGTAGTCAATTTTTTCTGTTTCCTTGCATCTATGTGTCTCTGCTTATATGTCTTGATTTTTTGCTGTACTATTCACACTGATGAAGAAAAGATAAAGCTGCGCAAACTAAATATCAGACAAAAAGAGACGTAAACTTTGTTTATTGTTACTGTCTTTCAGCAAAATAGACAAACTACTCTCCTCATTTGTAGTCAAACCTTTTTCCGGCAAAGCTATGTAAAAGAATGCAGTTGACTCACTCATTATTTCAAGCTTTGTTTTTTTATCAATTTTGCTGATTAGATTAGGGTGCCTTTCGAAATGTTAATCGAAAGTTTAAGCTAATTTGTTCGTTGTCTGAATTAACGCCCAATGAAGCATTTTAGGATTCTATTAGGCACACATGCTTATTGCTACACCCTTCAATTACTACAGTAATTAACAAAATAGCCTCACAATTTTCGTTCTTTTTCGTTCTAAAATTTGAACAAACCCAAAGTTGTATCCATAACACAGTTGGAATGAAGTTAAATATATCCATAAATAGTTCATTTTAGCCAATCGTAAAACAATTTTTCTTCGGTACTCTTCTAAAAGTCCAGTTATTTGGTATTCGAGTGCGGAAGGCTTGAGTTCCCATTTAACCAATTATATAAATATCTCCGAATTTGTCAAAAAAAAATATTTTTATAAAGAATAGATTAGAAGCAAACACTGATAGACCCTAGCTCTGCCACTCGCGCTCAGTGTGAGCGCAGTCGAGCAAGTTTTTGCTACTAGCCCATGCGGAAGTTGAAGTTCGCATTTGGTTTTCCATTGATTTAGTAGCCTTCTAAAAGGTCGACCTGCCAAATGAACTAGCCCCCTAATCTTCGCGGCTGTGCTGTTATCTAACAAAATCCGTATTTGGCTGGCCAACCTAATTTTTTGAAGGAGCCTCTGGCGCCAATATACTATGTTCAAGGGGATAGCGTTTGTCAAAAAGACGCGGCTTGTGTTCCAAACGTCGCATAAACTATGCGAAAGCAGGATTTTTTGGCATATGTTATCAGAGTTTTTGTTTGCGGATTGGGCGCTAATTTTTATTGGCTAACTGAGGTCTTCCAAATGTTTTGGAAGAAATCAACAATGAATTGGTGGGGCTAGAAAAGTAATGAAAAAATCGGGATTTTTTTTTTCGAAAAAGCCGACATTTAAAAAATTTATACAAACTATATACAAAATATTACAAATAGAAAGTAACTACCACATTTATAACAAATAATGTTGCGAAGATGTGCTATCAAAGAGCATGCGCTATATTCACTTTATTAAAGTTCATTAATTGCTGCCTGTAGATGTCGAAGCGTGTAACCCTTGGCAGGTGGTAGTTGTAGATGAAATTATCAGTTTTTCTGTTAAAGGGTATATAGACTGTGATTGATCCTCTGCGATTCGCAGAAATGATTTTTTTTTTTCGTTTTTAACTGATAAGACCCTGGATATCTCAATTTCAGTTTTTCAAACTCAACTTTTAACTGTTAATGGGTTTACTTGCTTACTTCTCGATTATATCACTTATTTTGGTCGTGCGGCGTTTGGGAAATTGTCTTAAAAATTGTTCACGCTTAAACCTGATTTTTCACAGTTTGAAATTTGGATTCTTTTTTACTTTTAGCTGATTTGGTAAAAGGAAGGCAAATTACGCCCACCATTAGCTAAAGTGGAAGTTGCGTGAAAAAATGTGCATAGTTTCCAAAAGGTACTTTAATTTTCAACATTCTCTAATTGGATTAGTTTTATGAAAAAAGCGTCAAGCTCAAAGGATTCTTCAAATTCAAAGAGTTTTAACATGATGGATTTTTTTGTAAGTTGAAAAATGTTCATAAAGAATTGTATTCGGTTTCCTTGAGTTCACTGGCACTTCTTTAATGTTGATCTAGGGATCTGCTAGATGACCGGGATACCGAATTGCGTGGTTTACAGCAGATGATGGCTAACAATAACAACAATATGCGCAACCCATTTTCACCCTCATCTTCACCCACGACAGCCAATCATAAAGCAGAATCAAACGTGCCAATCAATACTCATAAAAGTCCTGCAGAGGTCAACTCAGGTCAAAACAAGAAAAATTCATCAGTTTCACCTTCAAGGCTATCGCCCTCGCCCAATGCGAAGTTGGCGAGGACTAGTACAACTAGTTCTCCAGTATCAGCATATGTGAATAATAGAACAGTTGAAAAAATGAGGCTGGAGTTGCTAGAGAAGAAAGATTACATCGATAGAATCGAAGGTCGAATTCAGGAGTTGGAGCATGAAGTAGCCACTGAAAAGAGCAGCCACATGTCTCAGAAGGACAAGGATGCAGCTAATATCAGGTAGTTTGAGACTAAATTTACAAGTTAGAATGTTTCTCCCTTTACTGTCTGCTGTTTTTAATGTCAGCGCTGCGAATCTTCATTCGAAGTTTAATACTTGCATCCTGAGTCCTAAGAATAAGATAGAAGACTCTTTGGCTTCTGGAGTTTGTTTTTACATCTTTTCTATACAATGGAAATGAGGAAAAGTTTTTTTTTTAAATTGATCAGTGGACACAAATTATCAATTTTGACATGAGAAGTTTAGAAATATTTGACCCTAATAGTTTGGACATACACAGCAACCAACTTGGACATCGCTGATATACACCGTAAGTACTATTTAAGCCCCAGTGTGTATAATTTTGTTCAAATGACTTGAATGTGAATTCGTTTCGCCAAAATTACTTGTGTTTCGCCACCCGCTATTCGAACTGTGTATTTAGGAATGGATTGGTAAAACCGAAATCAAGGAAATGTAAATTGAGCTCGTAATATGTGGCGTGATGTCTGAGCATAAATATACAAGCCGAAATTGTATATTTATACCATCCGAAAATTCGCAGAACATGTAAACCAACTGAAAGTTATAACATTTGATTTAAACTTTAGACTTTTGTAACTGTTACATAATTGTTACTGAACTTTTTAATAACAATTAAATATTTTTTGACTGGTTTATACTTCGGTTGGCTTAATTATATACTACCTTTTTCTGTATATTAGGGAACTGCAGTGGCAGCTGACGCAGTTGGAGAAGAGGTGGGCCCTCAATGCCAACAGAGACTCTGTTTCCGCCCTAATGAGGGGAACGACGACCAATAACTCCACGAGAAGAAGCACTTCTCCCACCAAAGGCCACCCAGTCACAGTGGGCAGCCTGCTTGGTAAGTGCTTAATACTTTTTGAGTTTCTTCAACAGAAAGGTGATACTTATGATTCAGTTTTTACACAAGCGAGCTAGTGAGCATTGTGTTTATTGATGACATATTTTAAGAGTCGATAAACGTAGTTCAGACTCTTATATAAGCCTCGATGATTTTTTTTCAGTATTTAAATTTGTTCAGGCTCAAGTTTACTTTTTTGCGGTTTTCTTTTTAAATTCAATTCATTTTTTTGTAAAAGTAAAAGGAAGGCAGAATCTAGTATTGAACAAAAAAAGTGTAAAGGTCGCGAAAAGCGTGATCGAATTCTAGTTCCCAAAATGGAATTTAAGTTTCAGATTTTCCAGCGAATTAAAAAATTGATATATTGATCAAGTTTTCTCAAATTGGTGTAATTTTATCAAAAAAACGCCCATCGTAAATCGTTCTAGAAATTCAAAAAAACTTTAAGCCTAACTATTTTCTCTTGGAAATTGGAAAGTTGAAATTTTTGCAGAAAGTAAGTTTATTTCTGTTTACTTGAATTTTTTCCAACTGCCTGTTGGCTATGTTTCTATCTCATTTGATGTGTTGTTGCCTTTAATTAAGTTTGTGTGGCGCAGACGTGGAATCGTAATCTGTAGGTTAGATGTTTGATTTTCAGGGCTTATTTTTTAATCAGAGCAATTTTTTTTGTCGTTTCCTATACTATATGGACTTATTGCCCTCATATTTTGTTGTTTGTTGAGCGATAAATTATTTGTTTGCGTGTGTAATGAGGAGGGGGCTTAAACAATTTTTAAATAGTTTTCAAGTATTTTAAGAGTTTTTTTCTAGTGAAAGTTTTTTTGCTAAGATATTTTCGGCTATGTTGCCGCTTATAAACTTTTCTTCCGTTGCTTCTTTCAAATTTCGTTGTTGGTAGTTTTTTTTGTTTCAAAATAAGCCTGACTCGTTTTTTCGGCTTTTTCTCTTTTTTCGACTTAGCGTCTCTCTTATTTTGTATTGCAAGTAATGTGAAACGCAGCTTCGCCTCTGTGTTACCCTTGCAATAACTGTGGATTATATTGGTTTAGTTGCCTGATTTTACGACATTTGATGAGCGAAAATAGATTCTTGTGTTAGATTTTTCTGCCGGTGCTATTAAAACTTTTTTGGGCTGAACGGGTGTATGCTCAACTATTTTCGGCTTTTTACTGCTTGCTAAGCTTTTTTTAACAGATGCTTGTTTTGCATTCAGTTGCTTTTGGATGTTTCTGTTTTCGAACAGAATGTTTTTCTATATAGATCAAGACAAATCTGAAGTTTTGATTCTGTTCCTGTCTCCTGTGAAATTTACTAAATGAAATATTTGCAAAATTGTGAATACGGCAATTTGCATTTAAGAAATGTATTAACATTCTGTTAACTAGTTCACGCTGGCAACATTTATTGCAGCTTTAAACATCAGAAGTCAAAAAGATTTTTTTCTACCATTGCGTGAGAAAGGGTATTGCAATCGGATACTAGAGTTTTTCCGTTAATAGCTTTGTTCACATGAGTCATCTGGACTCCTAATGGTACATTGCTTCATAAGGAAATCAATTTTTTTGTGTATCCTGCACACTTAGCCTAGAAGTTACGAAAAAACCTGGGATGGCAAAAGGTCCTGGGTTCCGATTTGACTGGGACCTCTTTTTTTCCAAACGTGAAGTAATCTGTTTCAAGAAAAATTGTCGGCCTACTTTTTGTCTGCTTTTGTATTGCCTGCTTAGTTGCCACATCTAAGAATAGTTTGTTTTTACTATAAACGATTTTCATTGTAATTGCTTGTTATCTTTAGCATTTAATAAATTCGGAAAAGTCGAAAAACGATTTTTACCTTAGTTGCTATTTTACCAACTAGATATATCATGTTTTTTCCGACTTAATCAGTTTCGGCTTATTTTATATTGACCTTGTGGCCTCTTACTGCGTCGCTTGATGACGAAAAAATTTTTGTTTGAGTAATTTATGAGAGAAAGAGGGACTTAGGGGACTTAAAAGAGGGACATAAGCCGGTATTAATTTTTGCTGATGGTTTTTTGGCTTTATGGTCGTCGATTAAGCTCTCGGTATAATTTCCGATTTGTGTAAACCATTTTTCATTCAGTACATTTGGGCAGTACATGTTTTTTCCAATGCGATTTAGCCGAATATATTTAGTTGAGCTTTGAGTTTAAGCTGATTAGCTGTCGGATTTAATTCTGACTGGCTTGTTTACCTAGTACTTGGTTTCCTACAAATTTCCCTTCTTTGTTTATGAAAACGATAAGATTGTGACCCCAAGTTCAGTTTTGCGAATGTTCAATTTCAACCCCGTTTGGAACTCTTCAAAAAGTTTGCATGATTTTAAACAAAAGAATTTTTTTTTACTTGTTATTTCTTCAACAGTAACAGCGTTAGAAGTCCTCTTGGATATTTCTTTAGTCTCTTGCTGTTTTACTCTTATACTTGTTGTATCGCAGGTAGTGTATGTGGATCTATTTAATAATTGCCCCCCCCCCCCTCTTTAAGAAAGGGGGAGGGGGCAATTCTTAAGTAGATTAATGTAACGCATTTTTGACCAATCAGATTGCAGCAAAATTAGAATTCTCAATACAAAGCTCTAGCGCTAATTTACTGCTTTTATTAATAGGGGTGGCAATTTATAAGTAAACACCAAACAAAGGGAGGGTGATTGTTAAGTAGATGCGTGTATGTAAATTGAATTTGGCTCTTTTTCCTTCCCCCCCCCCCCCCCACCTCACACCAGCTTCAATATATTAGTGTAACGAGTGGTTTTACGAGGTTGAGTATGAAGACCAAATATGTTTGTCGTGGCCTTATTGGTCTGTATGTAATTTTTCATAACAATCGGACATTGTGGTCAACAAATTTACATGTAAAAAATTGCAAGTGGGGGGAAAATGAAAAAGAGCCCAGTGCGGCAATCAAAAATTAAACAGCGATCGTTTGCAATCTTAAGTAAGACTTTAAGATTTTGAGCGAGAAAATTTGCAATTTAGACGTTTTGGCGGCAAAATAATTGTTTAATTTGCAGTTGCATACATATTGGCGCCAAAATTGGAGCGATTTTCTCTGATAATAAGCGTCAGTAATTTCCCGCTCTTTAAAAATGCGTGTAAATAATTCTCAAGTTTTCCCGCCTTTTTCGGCACTTTTGTACTTCGGCACTGTAAAACGCTTCCATTAGGATGTGCCAAACACATTTGGTCTTTATATTTAACCTTGTAAAACCACTCGTTACACCATTAAATTAATGATCGTAGAAGGTGGGTGGGGGGGGGGGGGAAGAGCCCATGAAAAACGTATTTGGTCTTCACCCCTCGTTACACCATAAAATTGATGCTTATTGATGAGATGGGGGGAAGGAAAAAGAGCCACGAAAATAAAACAGGAAACCCTGTTAAAAATGTTGTTCCATGTGGAGCAGCTTCCCCTCAGTCTCTTGACCTTTGCCCCGTAGTCTCTTGATTTGTAAGGGCAGGTACAACTGCCATTCCCACATGGGGGCTTTGCAACACAGTATGAATCGTATCCCTGACCCGAGCGCCGGTACAGCACTTGGTTACAGTCATACACCTCAGTCTCTTGACCTTGAACCCCGTAGTCTCTTGATTTGTAAGAGCGGGTATGACTGGGCTCTTCGCAACCGCATTATAGGGCTGTTCGGATCTAGGCATGTAGAGGGTCACTTGGACGTCTCAAGCGCAGGGCTTCAACTACTCCACACCAATCAGCCCTACCGATAGCCAGGGATTCGAACCCACAATCTTTCGATCGTAGTCTCTCCGACGGAACTTCTGTGCTACAATTCCCCGAAATATCTTCCATATGAAAAATATTTAAAGCAGTTGGTGCGGAAATCATTAGATTAGGTTCTCTTTCTTTCTTCACAATAAGAAGAGATTTTCTTGTTTCTACCTCACGTAAGCAAGCATCAATGCCTTTTTTTTCGAATATCCAAGTTTGGAACTCTTCTCTCCCCCCCCCCCCCCGCACCTCACATCTCCCACGAGAGGTTTTACCAGAATAAGTGTGAGGACTAAAAATGTTTTTCATAGGCTCTTTTCCACACACCCCCCCCCCCCCCAAGCTTGTGATATATATTCCTCATCAATTAACAAAGTAGTTTCAGCGGAATTTTTGATTAATTGAAAAAAGCCTAAATTACCCATTTTTGGGGTACAATTTTGGTTGAGAATTTCGGAGAAAGAATTGCACCGTATTAATTCTGATGAAAATCTAAGCAACTTTTGTTCTCTTCTTTTTTTGTCTAATCTTCACACAATTTGAGAAAAACAGTGTTTCTAAGTTCAAGTTTTGTTCAAAAAAAGCTCGCCCAACGTGGGGCTCGAACCCACGACCCTGGGATTAAGAGTCCCATGCTCTACCGACTGAGCTAGCCGGGCTGTCGATGAAGAATGAATAGCGTAATATCAACGCTCGGACAGAATACTTGGTACAAGATAGATACTACATGTAAAGCAGTAATAATAAAATAATACATATACAATACAATCTTTGTCTCGATTCTGAGTTGAAACAGCATTTGTCTAAATACTGACCAGTCTGAATACGAGGTTGTCTAAATACTGACATGTAACCAGTACAATGCTATGCTGAGCACACCGGACAAAACAGCGGTGAGTATTCATAGGTTCCAAAATAAAAAATCAGTCCCATAGGTTCCAAAATAAAAAAGCAGTCGCATAAGTTCCAAATCTTTTCAATTGGTCAAAAGACTAAATTAGCCGAGTCTCGGTTAAGGTCGCCGATTGGCTCGCTACGCGCGCGTCGCCGCTTCGGGGCGATAACCAGCTCTAATTTTCGTATAGAGTCCTACCCTCTGTTGGCAAGCTCGCAACACGTTGGCACGACTGCGTCAATCGCTTTTCTGCTGCTTAGTGTTCTTCTGTTTGAACAGTTGAAAGTTAAATTAATGATTCGTTGGCTCACAATTAGACCAATCAGAAAACGAGATAAATAAGTTTGGTACAAATGGGACCGATTTTTCATTTTGGTACAAATGAACGTTGGTACAAATGGGACTTCACCGTGAAGAGTATCTGTCTTCGGGTCTTATGCTCAAAACGGGTGAATTCTCATAGGTTCCAATATTCATAGGTTCCAATATTCATAGGTTCCAATATTCATAGGTTCCAATATTCATAGGTTCCAATATTCATAGGTTCCAAAATAAAAAATCAGTCGCATAAGTTCCAAAATTTATCTTCTTGAATTCTGATTGGTTGAAATTTGAGCCAACGAATTTATGGATTGATTGTTTACTGTTCAACCAGCATAAACTCAAGCTGCAGAATAGTGACCACCGCTGCCGTGCCAACGTGTTGCGAGCTTGCCACCAAAGGGTAGGACTCAATACGAAATTTAGAGCCGGTTATCGCCGCGAAGCGGCGTAGCGCGCCCACCGGCGACCTTAAACCAAGACTCGGCTAATTCAGTTTTTTGACCAATTGAAAAGATTTGGGACATATGCGACTGCGTTTTTATTTTGGGGTCTATGGGACTGATTTTTCAATTTGGAACCTATGAATACGCACCACAAAACGGCCCAAAATCAAAATCTTTAGATCTTTTAGCAAAAATAAACGCGGCAGAATTTGATTGGCTAATATTAGCCAATCAAACTCAAGCAACATGGTCAGGCATGCCAATCAACTGTTCCAGCAGAAAAAAAAATATTTGCCGAAGTAATTGAGAATGTGAACCTTAGTCAAACAATAAAACTAATTTCATGTTTTTTGTGAAGTTATACCTAAAGAAAAAAGTTCAGTAAAATGGTTTCAACGCGAAAAAGTTTCAATCGTTTTGGTCATTTCGGCCAATAATTTATGTGCCTTAAATTTTAATTGAAATGCTGGACCATGTTGAGTGCATTTGATTGGCTAATGAACCAAGAAGATTCAACTTAAGATCAAGATGTAAAAATACTTATTTTGGGCCGTTTTGCGCAAAGACCCCTGTGTTCACATGAAACGATCATAAGTAAAGTTCCAATAATATTGTGGAACGGCTTTGTTAGTCGAGAAAATTTGACTACTACTAATTTGAGAAAGTCAATGACTGCATTGCATCTAGAGAGGCTTCTCTTCCTTCATGTTAATGCACCATTCTGGAACGTTGAAACAATGCAAAGTTTCCTCTGAGCTTGTTTTTTTCACCAAGAAAAAATTGAAGTATTGCGAAATAAATTGCAATAATTGCGATACTTATTGCAATATTTTTTTGAATCAAAATAAGTATAGCGAGTCCATAAAGTATTGCAATACATATTGCACTGTGAAATAGTACTGCAATTGTATTTTACCAAGCGCTGTTAAATATATTCGTTGTTTTCATTTTGTCGAACGAAACAGCATACAATGTAAAAAACAGCTCAGGAATTTGTCGAATGCCTTAAATAAGGATTTTTATTGAAAATAACAGCTTTCCCTTTCTGCGATTGAATTACTTGTATTTGATTTTCAATATTAGCTGATAAAAAAAATAGTTCATTAGGAGAGTTGTCATCCGGCGGGAGACTAAAATAAAGCTGCGAAACTGTCAAAGTTTAATTAAAATGAATAAACGTTTCGTAATTTGGCCTGCACTTACGTAATTATTTTGTAATTATGAAAAGCTAAAAGGTAATTTTCCATCAGTTTTCCTAGATTGTTTTTAAATTTGTTTGTGATCTGATCATACAAATATCAGGTCCTGCTGAGGTTCTAACCCCGACTTTTCGCTTGTCGAGCACACATATTAACTCTCGGCTATGATCCATTGAAATAGTTCAATTTTCGTTTATTATTTTGATACAAATGACCGTTGGTTCAAACGTGAATATAACGCTACACTAGACTGAAAGCGATGACGTATCTTGCCCCTCCCCAAGCTCACATAAGCATCCTTTTTTAATAGTTTAAGTAGGAGGTTTAACCAAAAATTGTGACGAAGAACTTTTTTGTCATGACTAGTGAAGAGTAATGAACGTAGTGAAGACTCTTATATAGGTCTCGCTGATTTTTTTGTTTTTTTTTTAGGAAAAAGTCTTTAAAAGTCTCTAAAATTTACAAATGTGCATTCATACATACAATTCATCTGCTCAAAGTTACGTAAATAGCACTCTACAATTACGAACGTGAAAGTTGCGCAAAAAAATTTGAACAATCTCTAGTTTCGAAAGTGGAATTCAGTTTTTTCTGGATTTCCAGCAGAATAAAAACTTTACCTATTGATCTAGTTTTCTCCAGTTGGGTTAGTGTTATCAAAAAAGCGTCAATCATGTATATTTCTGGAAATTTAATGAGCTTAAAGCGAATCTATTTTTTTCTTTGAAATTCGAAAGTTTACATTTTTTCAACAAATTCAGTGTTTTTTGTTTACTTGCGTTCATTACTCTTTTCCAATCTTCGATTGGCTTTGTCTAGCGAATAACGGACATTATGAACAAAATCATACGGTTTTTTGCCCCCTCCTCCAACATTTGGTTCTCAGTTTTGAAAAACTTTTTTTGGTTCAAATATGATATTTGGGTCACTCAAATTTAGATTGGTCTTCGAAGAATTTTTTTCGGCATTCGAAAACCTGATTCGCTTTTGCGCTCTTTCTCTCTTACCTCGCATGAGCATCAATTTTATGGTGTAAACCATGGTTTTACAAGGATAAGTATGCAGCTCAAACATGCTTGTCAGGGCTTAATTAGTCTAATTGTCTATTTTCATTACTATCGAATGATGTTAACAATCATTTTACTTGCAAAAAATTGTAGCTGGGGTAAAGGACAAATAGTGCGCATTTGTTTTATTGTGTATCTTTGAAATGTTAACAAAGATTATGAGACCCATCTTTCATACTTGCTCTTTCCTGGGACACAGCTATTGTACTTTTGAACCTTAATTTTACGTTGTCAAATGTTATAAAACTTGGCATGATAAAAAATAAGCTACTGTGAATACATATTTTCTTCATGGAGTGCGATCAAAAAGTAGACAATTACAAACTTAAACCAATTGGAATCGAGATGAGAAAAACAAACGTATCAAAGAATAAATATCTACTTTTATTTCCTAGGACAACAGAAAATTGAAACTTAAAAATCTGGAGGGGGAGTGGGGAAGTGGAAAAAAGCCAAGTTTGTCAAAGATTCGCCGGTGTTGGTTAAAGGAAAAAGATCCGCGAAGACAACAGAAGTTGCAGAGAATTTCATCAAAATTATTGATCAAATTTTCTTTTTCGAATATCTGTTGGAAATTTTGAACCAAAATACCCTGCTTTTTGGCTTTTTTCAGTCAATCACGAATTACGCTTAAACTAAGGGTGCATTGTTAAACTAAGGGTGCATCGGAATTTGAATTGCACTAAAACTTCAAACTGATTACAAATGTTAAAAACATTATTGAAAATCAAATAAAACACAAAATTGTTCCAATTCTGATTTGATGCTTTTCTTTGCTCTAAGAAATTTGAAAAAATTATCATCTGAAAACTTGAAAAATCGTTTAAAGCACCATTATTTGAAATCACAATAGTTAATAGGCCAACCCTGTTGTCGGCGAAGCTTACTGAAATTTGTAACAAACAGGTTTTTGCTGTTCAATAGTTCCCCCGCTATTTGCCGGCGATAAGTTGACTGCTTTATTTGGTTGAGTGTGTTGACATGTTTAGAAGACAAGGTGCATCGATTAGAGACCGAGCTGGCGTGTAAGGAGGAGAAGGCGAGCGAGTCTGTGAAGACACTGCATCAGAAGTATGCTAATGTCAAGGTCAGTTTTGCCAGTCAATCCCGATTGGCTCGCCATGCGTCTCTCCAGCGTTTCACGTGATAGGTCTAACGAAATACCAAACTTTATTGGAAACTTGCTTCGGCTCTTTTCCTTCCCACTCCCCCTAAAAGATATAAACATCAACTTTTTGATATAACCATTTATTTTAAGTGACTGTATATGAGCAAAAAATGTGTTTGTAATTCGGTAATTAAGTCAGTTGCCAATTTTAATGACCAGCGAACAAATTTACTTAAAAAATTGCAATTTGTTGGGAAGAAACGGGAGAAGAGCTGCGGAGGATTACAATTTTTTTGGCGGAGTAAATGAAAAGTGTTGCGCAGCTGAACTGGGTATACAGGTTTTTTTAACCGAGAGATATAGATTAAATGGAGGTATTGACGGGTGGGCATGGCTTAAAGGCTGGTAGGTTGATCGGCCAAGAGCGATTTTGTTTCAGTAACATCCAAGCTGTTTTCAATATGGCTTCTGAAGATGGCTAATACTGTCGATTTCTTAATGTTTATCTATTTCAATGTACATATGGGATTGATAGATTAGTATATAAGGTATTCCTATAAATGTGAAATTTCAATCCTGCTATACAGAAAAACATGAGATGCTGAAAGGTTATGGTGGAATTCAATGAGGAATTATTGTTCATTTCGGAAAAATGGAAAATAGGTCTTTTCGATTACTCTCCCCTAATTTTGAGATCGGATTAACGTATACTCATGCGTCAAATTCAGTTGCCAGTAGATTCATGTAAGCAATCAGATTCATTTATTCTACTCGAAGTTCGATTTGGCCATTTTAGGTTCTTAGGAGAGGTCTATTGAAAATACCAAAGGTTTAACTCAAAGAACGTCTTAAGTTTTGGATTTTTAAAAAATCAAATGTTTAGCTTTTTTGTTTTGCAGACTCAATACGAGTTCAAAGTGAAGAAGTTGGAATCTGAATTGAGCGTGGCGAGGAATGAGTTAGCAGCTGCAACTCTGGGACCCAACCACAAGGACCTGGACAAGGACCATGTACGGACATCACTGGAGATGGACGAAGGGAAGAGAGCGAGGAGCAAGTCACCTCGCAACAGTGTCTATCTCGAACAGGAGCTGGAGGTAAGCGCACTGGATTTAAACGTTTTGCTGCTTCTTATAATAGTTCTGCGATTTGAATTTTAAACATCTGCCACACGAAAAATGAGATTTTTCTCGACATTGTTCAACTGATGAGATTAGACAAATTTTCAAAGTGATGTTTTTGAACTTGGTGATAATAGATATCTGTAAGCTACTGGTAGTTTTTTCACATACTATCTGTCGGAAGAGCAGATGCAGCAGCTTCGATATTTCAGATCGGGATGGTCAGAAATGAATTAATAATTTTAGGCGACACGGCAGCGGGCGAATGATAAAGTGGCTCAGTTGGAAGCTCAAGTGGCTGATTTGAAGCGACAGTTGAAGAACCAGTCGACTGCATCAAATAAACCCATAAAAACTAGTAAGTCAAAGTGGAGGAAAAAGGAAGCTTGACTTTTAGTTTTGAAAGCGAAGTTTGGCTTTTTAAGTGTTGATAAACAAAGTTGAGGCAGTTATTAAGAGTAATGAACGTACTGAGTACTCTTATATAGGTCTTAATGATATTTTTTGTAGGGAAAAAGTCTTGAAATTTGTTCACGTTCAATTTTGATTTTTCGCGGCTTGACTTTGATTTCTTTTTAAATCAGTGTATTTACATTGTTAAAAGGAAGGCAAACTCCACTATTGAACAGCAAAAGTGTAAAGATCACGAAAAACGTGATCGACTTCTGATTTCGAAAATGGAAATTAATTATCAGATTTCCCAGCGAAATAGAAGTTTTACGTATTGATCCAGTTTTCTCTAATTGGGTTAATTTTAACAAAAAAGTGCCCATTAAAAATTGTTCTACAAATTCAAGGAGTTTTAAGGCCAGCTATTTTTCTCTTCGAAATTCAAAAGTTGAAGGCTCTTGAAAAAACAAGTTTTTTTAAGTTTCCTTGCGTTCATTACTCTTTTCCAACTGTAAGTTGGCTATGTTAATTGAAGGTAATAATTGTGGTTTTTGCTATTCGTAGAGGATCTATGAAAGGTTTTCAGACCTGTTTAAGCATTTTTCGTTTGTATTATTTCCCCACATTCCAGAGCTATTTTCTTGAGCGAAGCTTTTTTTTGAGACTCTCCAAAAACGACAGTGCAAATAGAGCAAGAAAACATAATCGATGTTTAGTTTTGAAAGTGGTTTTAACCTTTTGACTTAGTTAACTTGGGTTAGTTTTATCTTAAAAAAATAAAGCTCCAATGTTCTCTTTGAAACTCAACAATTGAAAAATGTCTCCGAAAAGCCAGTTCTGTTTTCCAGTCTCCTTGATTTATTTGTGTTTTCAATTGCAATAGTTGTTTCCCAAGATTCAATTTTCTGAAATTGGATTTGCTTAATCAAAAAAATTATTAATAAAAGCTTTGAAGTAAAGTAACTTTTCTATGAAACATGTTATTTGAGAAAACTTGAGCTATACTTTTATTTCGAAAGTGGAAGCAGTTTTTAGCAGTCAGTTTTGTTATTTTTTCAATCAGTTTTTACTATATTATAGCTATGTGCTGTTCAAACAATTTCAATATCAATTATTTTTTTAGCTCTAAAGTGAGGCAATTTTTTGATAGTTTTTTAACTATTAAGAGTCAATGAACGTAGCTTAGGCTTTCATATATGTCGCGATGATTTTTTTTTGTTTTTTTGAAGTCTCCGCTATCGACCAGCGAAAGTTTTTGAAATCTCCACTATCGACCAGCGAAAGTGTAAAGATCACGAAAAACGTGATTGACTTCTAATTTAGAAAATGGTGTCTTCTAATTTCGAAAATGGAGTTAAGTAATCAGATTTTTTAGAGAAATAAAGTTTTTACATATTGATTGAGTTTTCTCAAATTGGGTTAATTTCATCATAAAGTGTCATTCAATAATTGTTCAAAGAGCTAGAAATTCAAAGAGCTTTAAAGCTATCTGTTTTTTCTCGGAAAATCGAAAGTTGATTTTTTTTTCAAAAAAACAATTCAGTCAGTTTTTTCTGCTTACATTTGTTCATTGGCTCTGTTCCAACTGTTTGTTGGCTATCGTTTTTGTTAAAACACTATTTTTCCGATATTTAATTTCCGAAAGCTACTTTTTAGATTTATTTCTTTGATGCCTTTTGATGCTTGTCTTTGCGAAGTTCAATTCAAATTAGTTTGCTCAAAGGTGGGCAAATAACGCTCTCCAATAACGAATGTTCAACATCGTTATTTTTTTGAGGATTTTTCCCTTTTGGGATTAGTATGCGAAGTACATTTTCAATTTAATTTCAGCGCAAATGAATCTTAGTGTGATACTACAAAACAACTACAAGGCTACTTTTTTGTATTGCCAAACCTTTGTTGCAAATATTAGTGCTATTTCTGGTGGTTTTTTAAGCAGAAGGCTTAGCTGGTTTTTTAATACCATGTATGTTGAGATTTAATTATAATATGCTAACACAGTTGATCCGTTTTTAATTAATCAAATGAAACTAAGAAAGCTCTAAGTTTCTTATAACAATACAATAAAAATCTTTTTCAGAAAATTTCGAACCCAATATGTTTCTCGAATATAAAATTTTTCGATGTCTGCTTTCAAATTAATTACTGTAACAAAAAAGTGCCCATTAAAAATTGTTCTACAAATTCAAGGAGTTTTAAGGCCAGCTATTTTTCTCTTCGAAATTCAAAAGTTGAAGGCTCTTGAAAAAACAAGTTTTTTTAAGTTTCCTTGCGTTCATTACTCTTTTCCAACTGTAAGTTGGCTTTTAATTGAAGGTAATAATTGTGGTTTTTGCTATTCGTAGAGGATCTATGAAAGGTTTTCAGACCTGTTTAAGCATTTTTCGTTTGTATTATTTCCCCACATTCCAGAGCTATTTTCTTGAGCGAAGCTTTTTTTTGAGACTCTCCAAAAACGACAGTGCAAATAGAGCAAGAAAACATAATCGATGTTTAGTTTTGAAAGTGGTTTTAACCTTTTGACTTAGTTAACTTGGGTTAGTTTTATCTTAAAAAAATAAAGCTCCAATGTTCTCTTTGAAACTCAACAATTGAAAAATGTCTCCGAAAAGCCAGTTCTGTTTTCCAGTCTCCTTGATTTATTTGTGTTTTCAATTGCAATAGTTGTTTCCCAAGATTCAATTTTCTGAAATTGGATTTGCTTAATCAAAAAAATTATTAATAAAAGCTTTGAAGTAAAGTAACTTTTCTATGAAACATGTTATTTGAGAAAACTTGAGCTATACTTTTATTTCGAAAGTGGAAGCAGTTTTTAGCAGTCAGTTTTGTTATTTTTTCAATCAGTTTTTACTATATTATAGCTATGTGCTGTTCAAACAATTTCAATATCAATTATTTTTTTAGCTCTAAAGTGAGGCATTTTTTTGATAGTTTTGTTAACTATTAAGAGTCAATGAACGTAGCTTAGGCTTTCATATATGTCGCGATGATTTTTTTTTGTTTTTTTGAAGTCTCCGCTATCGACCAGCGAAAGTTTTTGAAATCTCCACTATCGACCAGCGAAAGTGTAAAGATCACGAAAAACGTGATTGACTTCTAATTTAGAAAATGGTGTCTTCTAATTTCGAAAATGGAGTTAAGTAATCAGATTTTTTAGAGAAATAAAGTTTTTACATATTGATTGAGTTTTCTCAAATTGGGTTAATTTCATCATAAAGTGTCATTCATTAATTGTTCAAAGAGCTAGAAATTCAATGAGCTTTAAAGCTATCTGTTTTTTCTCGGAAAATCGAAAGTTGATTTTTTTTTCAAAAAAACAATTCAGTCAGTTTTTTCTGCTTACATTTGTTCATTGGCTCTGTTCCAACTGTTTGTTGGCTATCGTTTTTGTTAAAACACAATTTTTCCGATATTTAATTTCCGAAAGCTACTTTTTAGATTTATTTCTTTGATGCCTTTTGATGCTTGTCTTTGCGAAGTTCAATTCAAATTAGTTTGCTCAAAGGTGGGCAAATAACGCTCTCCAATAACGAATGTTCAACATCGTTATTTTTTTGAGGATTTTTCCCTTTTGGGATTAGTATGCGAAGTACATTTTCAATTTAATTTCAGCGCAAATGAATCTTAGTGTGATACTACAAAACAACTACAAGGCTACTTTTTTGTATTGCCAAACCTTTGTTGCAAATATTAGTGCTATTTCTGGTGGTTTTTAAGCAGAAGGCTTAGCTGGTTTTTTAATACCATGTATGATGAGATTTAATTATAATATGCTAACACAGTTGATCCGTTTTTAATTAATCAAATGAAACTAAGAAAGCTATAAGTTTCTTATAACAATACAATAAAAATCTTTTTCAGAAAATTTCGAACCCAATATGTTTCTCGAATATAAAATTTTTCGATGTCTGCTTTCAAGTTAATTACTGTAGTTGCCTTCAACTTACAACAGTCCAATCAATTGCGTCCTAAATTTGTGTTTTTATACTTTTGTGTAGCTCCATTTCTACGCTTTTTATAAGCGTCAGTGGTACAGTTAGGTTGAGCCGTAAACTGGAAAATTTCGATGTTCCAGGACAGATTTATTCAAGCTGAGGGCATTTATTTTTCAAAATTGATTAGTTTTTTATTTTGACTGTTTTTTTCTCTTAATTTTAGCGTTTTCTTGCTGGTGTTTGCGAAGTGCAGCTTCGCCTCTGCGTATAATTTTTTTTTTTTAGCGTCAGATTTGTTTTTATAACTTATTTCTGTATCGCTATTTTCGCGCAGATTACTTCGACTTTGTTCAAATCTTGAGGTCAAATCGTTTTCTCATTAAAAAGGCTTACATATCCAAAGTTGACAGAATTGATTTTATTCTCTACGTGGAAAACTGATCTATGAAACTACATATAACTATTGGTTTAGAATTGCAATATTAGATGAAGTCTAATTGATGTGATGTTAACATTCGTTTGAGTTTTTCTCCATTTTCAACACCTTTCTTTAAACTCTGTCTTCTGCGATGACTCATAACTGGAGTGCCTGTGCTATCAGAGCCGCCAATTTGTCCAGGAATTGTTACATAATAATCATCAATCAATGACGTAATGTCATCAATTAGCTCATGTGAGTTGATTTTTGTGACTTCGCCTTGCGCCAGGAGTTTTTCCAGATCTTTGATGAAGAAATCCGATTTGCTAACTCGCGAGCAAATTGTTTGTGTTAAAACGCTTGAGCTTTCGTCACATGAGCCATGACCTAAACTAGCGTTGGTCTCGTTGCGTGTTTTGAAGTTGCTCATTTCGAGGACTTGTTTGATTGCGTGCTTTTGTTCGTCGCGGTGTTTGCGTAGGTTTTCGATTGTGCGGTTGGAGTTTTTGAGCTGGATGGTTAGACTGGCTATCTCTTGTGACAGGTAATGGTTTCGATTCTCAGTCATGGTAAGCGATAACCGCGTGCTATTCAACTCGTCGTGCATGTCTGAAAAGCACGTTATGGCGTTATGTTAATTAGAGAATGACGAAACTATCACCAAATCATTTCATATAATTTTTAAGTATCTTTTTTCTCAATTGTTTAATAGATAGCTACCCTGAGTAATGATGTGAACCTAAGTAACGGCTGATCAATGGTAACTTTAATCTTTTTGAAAACAACTTTTTCTTTCTTTTTGGCTGGAGTAGCTTAGTTTTTTAAAACGCATTTGAAATACCGTTTTTCAAAAAATTCCATTTTTTTAGTTCTTGAAAACGCAATAAAATACTAGCCTTGTAAATATTCACTGTTCTCCTGTTTGGAGCATCGCTTATTTCCATCGTTTTTTCGATCACCCATTCCCATTGTTTGTTCACATTCAGAAGAATGCGAAATCCTTCCCAAATTCATCAACAAAGTCTCCACCTGGGTAATTGCATCATCCATATCACTGACGTCGTTTCTACTATCCAATGACGCAGCCCCACTGAGTCTGACGTCACTTCTGACATCATGTGACGTAATGCCGAATCCAGGGTTCAAACGTGATACATTACTGGTATCTCGATGAACGGAATGGTATTGTTTGAGTGCGCTTTGTAGACGCTGTTTGTCGACATCTCGCTGACGACGCATGAATACATTTCGCTCACAGAGAATGATTCGCTCCTGCTGTGTTATTTCGAGACGCTCTTTGTCTAGCGCCCATTTCTTGTTCATAGTCTCAAACTCAGAAACTACCTGAAGAAAAATATATTCAATATATTATAGCCGATGTTGTATGGATTTGTAGTAATCTTCGCTTAAAATTACGGTATTCTACATATTTCCCAGCCAATATTTTTTCTTATATTCTTATAACCAACTAATGCTATCGTGAAATTGATGAGCTACTTTGCTCTTAAAAATTTATTGCTGAGGATTTTGTGCAAAAGTTTTTTTTACCGTCGAAAAAATATTTATATCAACTTGATAGGTTTTCAAAATGAACAATACTGGTTGTGGTCTTGGATGCTTCTTATTCAGAGCTGCAAGTGTTTTCTTACCATTAAGACTTAAAATATCCCATGATGAAATTCATACCCTGTTGGTTTCTGTCTCCAGATGATCAAATCTGCCCTGCAATTGCTCAATGTACTTCACTAACGACTGCTCATATCTGTTCACTCTTATATCAGTCTCCCCCACGACTTCATCATCCTCCTTGGGAATGACCGTTGTCGACCCGCTGAAACTCATCTGCCGCGCTAACGCCCTCTCGTAGTCGTCTTCACTATTGTTTCCATCCGCAACACCTGTTGTTGTCAGTGTTGGGGCTATGACGGTACCTGGTTTAAATGCTACTGTTTTTCCCATTTTAGTCTGATCGTTGCTAGTTGAAGGTTGTTCTGCTACTGTGCTCGATATGGGCTCGCAATGGGCTAGAAGATCGGGTGTGACCACGTTCTGTTGCACACTGAGCCATTCCATTACTTTTTCTCTGCTAAATAGAGACTAAATTTAACAATAGATGAGGTTATCGGCTTACTGTCTACGAAGAAAATTCATTGAATATGCGATCATGAATCATCTACTGGGTTAAAGTTGGAGTTGAAATATGAATGGCTCGGACAGTTATGACAATAGAACAAGCTGATGATTGTCATTGAAAATTATAGAAACGAAAAACAAAACTTGCTCTATATTTTTCGATTTTTGTAGTAACTGGTTTGAACTCAAATTTCGATACCGGATGCCTTGAGTCTTTGATATTGAACTCACTTGTTTGACAATGCATTTCTAACCTTTTGGAGGACTCGCTATCATCATCTGAACTTTCCAACTCTTCTGACTCTTGAGTAATGTTTTTCGGATTCTTGAGAGTCGTGAGCTCCACTCCTAGAGAGTGCTTCCGATGCTTTTTATTATCCTCTCCTCTCTCACTTCTGATGTCGTCTTCGGTCATAGACATGTTGTGCAGACTGTCTTTCGATTTACACAGCCGACCCATTATTTTCCTAGTTTGCAAACTCACTCCTCCGAGATGTCTAGTCGAACTCAGCATCGTCCCCGAAGTGTTCAAGTTACTAACCGCAGATGTCATGTCTTGCGTGTTTGTAGGTACTAAATTGTTCACGCTTTTAGGACGGACAGGCGTGAAAATTGGTTTCCGAAGGGTGGGATAGTTTCGTGAGTTGTTGTCGCTGGTGCCGCTGTTGTCAAAGGTCGAGGTTGAATTTTCGAAACTATCCAAATTTGTGCATCCAGATTTCATAAATGATGACGTTGATATGCTCAGATTCCTTCCAGTTTTAGACTGGCAAAACATGACATTATTATTGGAATTTTTACCACCTCTTTCGAAGTTCATAATATTTCCAGAAGATCTTTTGCGTAGTATAGTTGATTGGCTTTTCCTGGAGTCCCGAATTTTGAACGAATTCTTGGAATCTCTTCGGCTCGGTGGACTTTCGTCTTCCTGTGGGTTTATGTTCTCTGAAATTGGTTGGAATACATTGATTGCCTCGCGTGACTGCTCTATCTTTCTGATTGGCTCAAATGCGGCATTGCACTTAAAGGGTCCGACGGATGTTCCAGGTCTAACTGGAGTGGCGTCGATCTCGGCATGTGCGCTCTCGGGACGCACAGTCGTACTGCGGCCTTCTTTCCGCAACCTAAACATGGGTTCTACTTTAAGCAGTTTAGGATGAAACTATTTCAGCTAACTTGTGCGAAATTGGGGGGAAAAGGTAGATTAAATTAGTGCAATACCCTCTTTCCAGTTTTGATTTTGCGTTTGTCCTCGCGTTTTTTCTGAAAATCTGTGGTCCAACCAAAAAAATTACAAATGGGGGAACGGAGTGGAAGGGAATCCCATTACCTGTACATTTGAGGCGTGGTCAACATGTGTCCTATGTGAGAGATGCGGTCAATGAAGTCGGTGTTTTTCCGACCTCCTTTCGAGTCCGTTTTTATCTCGGGTTTTGGACGTGCAGTTCCGCTGTCCATTCTAGAAACATGCAGTGGCTATATAAATTTTTGAAGTTATGAAAATAATGTAAATTTAGAAGTTTGAGTCAGTAAAGCAAACACGAGTATCAAACACATTACATTGGTAAGAAACTGAGAAAACTTACATGGTTTCATCTACTAATAATTATTAGTCACTTCATTCGAGCGAGACAAATAGAGATACTTTTTAATCAAAAATGTGGCATTTTTGAAATCAAACTGGCTTACGTAATTGAATGTTTGAAGTTGTGTACATTGAATCAAATGTTTGAAGGCATGCCAGAATTTTATCGAGTATCCGCCATTTTACAGCATCAAACAATGGTCAATAAAAACTGAAGGCTCAACTGCGATTTGTAATGTTTTGTTGTTATGTGGCTTTTGGTGGACACCAAAAAGGTGAATGGCAAATTTGATAATGGTCGATGTTTTTATCATCATAAGTTCTATTGTTTGCTACTGCCTGTCATGTAAACGTGACTGGCCGTTCATTAGACCAAACGAGTAATGGTGTATTGTAAATTTTAAAGTGAAGTCTCGATAAAAAAGGTTTGAAATACCACTTAAGTAGTTTTGAAGTGTTCCATGCTCAAAACAACACTTTTAAAAAGGCCATTGCAGCAGATGTTATCGGATCAAAAATCTGCATGTATTAATATTTAATTGTTCATTATTTTTTTCGGATGAGCATTGTGTAAAAATGTTCCCAGTACTGAAATACTCACCAGTGCCAGCTTTGAAAAAGGTTTTTATGATGTCGCTTTTGATTTGTGGCTGAACACAGAAGGATAAACAGATTTTTATCCTTCTGTGTTTTTGAAGGGTGGGGTGTAAAAATGTAATGTTTCCTTTCAAAGTTTTGCTTCTACATTTTGCTTCCGTCTAAACGGGAGATAACACTTTTTTCGGCTTCGTTGCAGCTCGATAAGTGTTTCTAAAGACTTATTTAAAGCCGGCGTTTGTGCATGCAATGCTCTTTTTGTGTCGTATCGCAAGTGACGCGAAACTCTGCTTCGCCTCTGTGAAAAATTAAATCGGGCATTGTTACATCTTCTCCATACTTGCTTGTCAGCTTTTTGAAACCATTTTTTAATTTTTTAAGTGTCAATGAATAAAGTGAAGACACTCCTTGAGGTCGTGTGGTTTTTTTCAAGTCCAATTTTTTTTTTTTCGCTGTTTGATTTTTGAATTTTCTTCAAATTTTAACTCAAATTCTCACTCTACAAGGAAAACGCATTTCCCTCTTCAATTGCAAAAGTGCAAATGGCGTGATAAAACGCAAATGACTCTAGGTTTTGAAAAGTAATATTAATTTTCATAATTCCGAACGGATTTATAAAGTTATCTTGTGATCCAGTTTTCTCGACTTGCTTTTTTTATGGAAAACTTTCAATCATAAATTGGTCTTGAAATTTGAAGAGTTATAAGGCCATGATTTTTTATTCGAAAGTTAAAGTTTTTCCATAAATTAAGTCAATTTTGCTTCTTTTTTCTGTTTCCTTTATGACTCTTGTTCAACTGTCTGTTGGCTTTCCTGCTCTTTTCCAATGTTTTAATAATTAACCAGAATTCAAATGACCAGACTATGTTTACCTCTATGTATGTTTCCGTCTGATTTGATGACCAAATACTGCGACTCAGTGTAATACTTGACATGCTTGGCCAACAAGAAATAAGTGTCTGTAGTCCACGTGTATGTATCACTCCCCTCACCACTCAACTTGACCTTTTTGGGGTGGCGGGAGGGGGAGCTTGTGTTGTTTTGCTTTTGAGGAGGGTGTCCTGAGATGGTCTCACCGGCATTCCACATTTCGGACATGTAGAGGTCAATAACCGCATGGGTTGTTCGGATCTCACTGATTGTTTCCAGACTAAAAATACGGTAGGCTCAAAATTTGAGAATCAGAGCTAAGGGAGACTTTTTCAATCAATCGTTTAGCATTTTTTGTTCAGTAACGTGTGATAAATTTGGGAAGGGTCGATGTTCTAGCCTGGTTTTTTTCCCCGGTGCTAGGTTTTTTCAGCACTGATTAACTAATGAAAATGTTAATTCAACTGGACAGTTAGTGACAAAATTCAACTACCCATTCATGTTCAGCATTACTTCTTCAACAGTGAAGTCATTTTTACTTGATCTTTGATTTATTTTAGAAAGTCTTTTTTGTTCAATTTTTCGGTGCTTTCGATACGTGATTTTTTTATGTACATTATACGCCAGCAATGGACGCTCGTAAAACTAAGTTTCAACAAAATGCTTCAATTTACGCTTGGCAACTGTACCTGGTGGCATGTAAACCAGCCGTAGTATCAACCAGCCCCCTAAATACGTAAGTGGTATATAACAGTTATGTAACAATTATGTAACAGTTACATAAGTTCTACAGATTTCATTCATATGATATAACTTTTCGCCTAGTTTATTCAGAATTAATGTACCTCATAGTGACGGATACATTCATGGGCAGAGTGGCAGTTTTGGGCAGAGACTTAGTGGCTCTGAGGTAGTTGTCGTCTCTTCTTTGCATCTCCACAATAGATCCCCGCTGATCGTTCTCGTTTCTGAACTCCACTCGGTCCATGCCGGCAACCATGTTTAATAGTGGCAGCAACGTGGCAAGAGCAATAATAACAAGCGCGGCAACATTTGACATGATTGATGACGTTGTAGCCTTTGATGGTGTGACAGCAGTTGATTTTGATTGTCAAAGATAATTAACTTCTAATTGAATGGCTGGTGATTGAGTTTCTGGTCCGGAAAACTGGCAACAGGTGAAAATAACTGCAGATGAAACAAGAAAGTGGAAATGAGACGACGAATTAGGTTTTGATTCACCAATAAAAGGCTCTGAAGTTTTAAAATAGCTTCAAAAATACAAATTGTGTGTAAAATTAGCTGAAAATTAACCACAAATATTATACTGTTCGAACTTTGGAAGTGTAATTGTATTTTTTTTCACGTCAAAATATCCATTTTGAGGGTTAAGTTTCAAGTTAAGTTTTTATCTCAGTTTTATGAAAAGCGAACGAGAAAATGTCCTTCTACTAGATATGAAAATGTGGCGCATACCACTCCATTAATGCTGTTTCGTCTGGTTTTGAGGATGAAACTTATGTATGTTGACTTAGTCGTCTTTAAATTGAATTTGAAAATTGAAACTAATAAGAAATTTTCCACGAGGGGTTAAATGAACCCTATTACTCCTATTTATTTCTCAATATAAGTAATTATATCGAATTACTAAATCAATTAAGAGATGTAAAATCATCCATTATGTTCAATTTCCTTCCATTTAGTTAAGAAGCAAAAAAATTGAAGGATTCAGGCCGGGGTCGGGGCAAAGGCTGGCAGGATGCAAAGGGAAAATTAACGTCTTTCTTTTTTATATTTGAACAACTTGCCTTGGTTTTGTCGGAATTGGAGTTAATTGTCAATTTAAAGTCGCCGGTGGGCGCGCTACGCGGCGATAATCGGCTCTAAGTTTTGTATAGAGCCCTACCCTCTGTTGGCAAGCTCACAACATGTTGGCGCGACTGCAGCGGTCACTATTAAATAATTTAAGAAGAAATTCTAATTTTTGTCATGTTGGCTGAATTGTCTTTATATTTTTGGCTGAGTTGTCTGAATTTCATATCAGCTGAATTGTCTTTGGCTGAATTGTATGGCCTTTTCTGTATTTGTTATTTTGTGGTATCTTTTTGAAATGTGAAGCAGACTTTTTTGGCGCATTTTTTCAACTTACCTCAAAAAGTCAATTGCACTGCTGTCAGCTGGAATTCGTAATTCCGAAGCTCTCTGAATATCGCTTCACAAATCTCCAGACAGATCAATAGGCCACTACGACTTATGAACAAAGCAACATATCGATTGTAAAAAGATAGCTGGATAAAAGTTAAAGAACCTCCTAGCCTCTCTTGAGTAACTCTCCTAATTCATTCGAATAATTTTTGGCGAAATATAATAATGGAATATGGACTCTTTCTTAATCAAATGTCGCGTGAAAGTTACAACAATTTCTCCCCTAGGGTAAAAAAAAACCCCGAACAATACAAAATAATGATGTGAAATATGCAATTCAACTCCGATGATAATTTCAACTGATCCGCTATGTTATGTATCAGTCAGCGTTTTTCTGAAATTTTCTTGAATCAATTAGGAGCCGGGGGCGGTTAAATTTCTACGTAGTGAAGTATGCTCGAGTGAAAAAACTATCTCCAGCAAGAGTTCGTTATCGGCGATTATCTGTGCCAAGTAGGTGGGTTTTCTCTCAATGGAAATGCTTTCAATTCAGGTTTTGTTTGCATTAGACAGCTTTTTTTTTTACAATTATGACCTGGACTTTTTTTAAAGCTTATAGTCATCAGCTTGTAATGCTTTTAAGTGTACTTAATTTGACATTTTTTTGATGTTTAATTCTTTGGAATTAATATTAACTTACTTGTTATTGGAAACGCAATGAAGCTGAATCTAGATAAACTCGTTATGCGAGGAACTTAAGTTGGCGTGAATGGAATAGGAGTTGAAGTTAAACATTTGTTCCGTTTCAGGGGATAAGATACGTTTTATGAGATAACAAATGTTCCCTAATAACAAAAATGCTGGTAATAAGAAACTTAAGCCACCAAGGAAATATCGAGGAAACTTCGCCGAAAAAGCGAATTATTTCCCAAATGTTGGAAATTTGCTACAAGTTAATCTTGTTTAGTTTCTAATGCTTTACGTCTTTGCCTGTTCGATTTCTTAATCTAAAGACTTGTATGGAAGAGATTGACAACTACAAGTTGTGAAAAAGACAGAAATCTAACATAATCAATGGTCCAAACATTAGGTATTCATATCTGGTATGTAGCTGGTTCACGATTGCACTATATTGGCATAAGAAATTTGACTTTTATTGTTCAAAATGAGAAAAAAGTTAAGTCGAGTTTAATCTAGTTGTAAGTGATTTGTGGCTTCATGAAGGGTGAATGATAAACATGGCTTCATTTCTATAGCTCTCTTGGGTCATTGGAGGTGTTTGGAAATCCCACTTCCAGACACTTCTGTCTTTGTTTTCCTTGGAGTTGAGGGAGACTCCTTTCAGTTCGGTATGTTATTGGAAATGATTCTGACTCTCTTTTTCTGGAAGGTGGAGATCATAGTTTTGGCTTGGCCGTATGAAAAATTGGCAGAAAAAGATTTCTAAAGTGAATAATTCAGGACAAATGAACTGAAAATACTAATATTTGATAATAGTACTAATATTAGTATTTCGCAAATTAGATTACAACTAATGCTAACTTATGAGCGCTTTTATTTCGCGATGAAGCCGTGGACTTTTGCTGTCGCTTTAAAGCGCAGCTGGCAAAAATCATTAAAGAAAAGAGCTGTAAGTAAGAGCTAGCCGTTTCATAGTAGATAAACTTTTTTTAAAATTCTTCAAATTTCTTAACTACCAAAATTGCAGAATTCGTATAAATGTGTCTTTTTTTTGTAAATCTGGTATAGTTCGTTCTAATCCGACAAAATTGAATTAGAGAGTAACGCCCAGTGACAGATATTGAATATAGGTGGTAGGCTGGCCAAAACGCCGAAGGGCCAACAAACCGAAAATTAAGTTTGTTATGCTCCAAAATAACAGATTGTCACTGTTGTTACGCAATTGTTAATAAATTGTGATGTAATTTACGTAATTCTGATGTAATTTGGGCTTCAAGATATGGCAGTTAGTTGAACATCCGTCCGAATTTAGGCTGGACTGTTGCACCTGAAATATGATATTGGATTGGGGGATTACTTTCAAAGGTAGAATGTGCTTAATGAAACAAGAGGGGGTGGCTTGAATATAAAGTGAACTGTGATTTCGCCTGAGCCGGTGTGAATAAAAAGACCGAAGAGGTTATTACACCTGAATTGATTCAGATCAGATTCAAGCCTATATGTAACCTGCAGTATACTACCAAAGGAAGGGCTGCTCAAAAGCTGTGGTCTGATGGCAGTTAAGTGCTTTTCCTTGAGTTTTTTTTATAAGTTCTAATTTTCAAGCCCTTGGGTCTTGTTTATTGTTCCGACCATTGAAAATGGGGAGGAACTTTGTATTCGGGTGTGTTTTAGTTTTTTTTCTTGTTCACGCAAATCAGGTACCACAAATAATCATCGGACTGTGATACATCAAATTAAAGCCCTTTCAGTCTGAATTTGAACCACATTAAAAAATTCACAAGCAGGCTTAATTATTCTCAATATAGGCAATTTACAATAGCTTAATGATGCTTAAATGTAATATTACTCAAGTAAAATTAGTTTTTGGAGATGTTTAATGCCATTTGGGTAATCAAAAACTTCAAAAGTTCAAAAAATTTCTGCAAAAAAAAGAAAAACAATTGAATTGTTTTTTGATTTTTGTTTTGTTTTTCTAGTCATTTTTTTCTCAAAAACTGTTGTCCGGTTTGCCTATATTACTATGACTGTCGAATATCCCTAAAGTATAGTTTTATTTCAGATCCTTTTATCACACCATGCAGAAAAAGCTATACTAATTTGAAAAAAAGTGTTTTGTAGATATTTAAAGACTATGTTCGGAACATTCTGTGCTACTTTCACAGTAACCAGCTATCCTTGTTTTCCGTGGAAATTGTTAAAAGTCTTGTTTAATTGTGTGGACGTTTTCGTGGTAATCATCGCTGTAAGGTGAAAATATTGGCAAAGCATTCAATGCTAACGCAAAGGCCCAAGTGTGTAACATCAACCTAAACCAATTAGGGGAGGGGATCTTTCATTTGGATAAAGAATTTTTTGCAGCCAACAGAGCTCAGCATTTTTGCTGTTGACTTTGATTCAATTTGCCTTTCAATTTTCCGTGAATAATCGTTGGGGAGGGTAGTCTCATGATGGATGGACCGAATGATGGAAAAGTTTTGACCAATCAGAATTGTTAGACAGTTATATTGGCTGAATTACTTAAAACCGTGGTCATTATTAACTGAAAACACTGGAAACGAATTATAGCACCACACCAAAGTTTTGCTGTACAATTCGTGTAGATAAACGATTTTTTTTTCTTTTTTGTTGAAATCGGTTTTAGGTATTTTTTCAATACCCGGTTTCGATTTCGCAATTAGTTTTAATAGCCAAGATTTTTTCGCTTTCTTTGAGGTCGAGATTTCTCAGATTTTTGAAAAATCAATTCTAATTGGCTTAAACTGACTAAAAGTAAACTTCCAACATTCGGTCTCTTCATCATGCTCGTTCACTTGGATAGCTAGAAGTAATTAATTCAGAAATGAAATTCAAATCATGTCGAACTCTTCGATAAAATTGCTTAAATTTGTTTTACAGTGGCATTACAACATAGCCCAAGTACAACTGCCGAAAAGCAAAATGTTAAACAGTGCTAAAAGTTATTGTCAATACTGTTTTTCCTCATCCCAAATCACTGACGTTAAGTAATTATATTCAAATGTACGGAAGTTGAAAAGACAAAAGTGCCATTTTGATTGATGCCGCTTGTTAAACAAACAAAATTTTCCCAAGCGCGGCGTTATAAATTTTTCTGAACAAACAATTATCGTTGCAAATTGTTATATTTTTCAGATTAATGAAGATAGTGAAGACTTCTAATAGGTCTTGGTGATTTTTTTCAGCACTCCTAATATGTCTTGGTGATTTTTTTCTTTTTTTTTCAGGAAAAAGTCTTAACATGCTCTAATAACGACAAATAAGCATTCATACATATTGATGCATCTAGTTTAATTTTTAGTTCAATTTAAATTCAGCTGCTGAAATTTAGGTAAACTGCACTCCGATTATGAACGTGGAAAAGGCGCGAAGAAACGTTAACGACTTCTACTTTTGAAAGTGGAATTTAATTTTTTAGATTTCCGAGCGGAGTAAAGTTTTATCCATTAATCCGGTTTTCTCAAATGGAACTTTTAGAGAGAGTTTAGGCCATTGATTTTTTACTTTGAAATTTGAAAGTTGAAGTTTTTCAAAAAGTAGTCAATTTTTTCTGTTTCCTTGCATCTATGTGTCTCTGCTTATATGTCTTGATTTTTTGCTGTACTATTCACACTGATGAAGAAAAGATAAAGCTGCGCAAACTAAATATCAGACAAAAAGAGACGTAAACTTTGTTTATTGTTACTGTCTTTCAGCAAAATAGACAAACTACTCTCCTCATTTGTAGTCAAACCTTTTTCCGGCAAAGCTATGTAAAAGAATGCAGTTGACTCACTCATTATTTCAAGCTTTGTTTTTTTATCAATTTTGCTGATTAGATTAGGGTGCCTTTCGAAATGTTAATCGAAAGTTTAAGCTAATTTGTTCGTTGTCTGAATTAACGCCCAATGAAGCATTTTAGGATTCTATTAGGCACACATGCTTATTGCTACACCCTTCAATTACTACAGTAATTAACAAAATAGCCTCACAATTTTCGTTCTTTTTCGTTCTAAAATTTGAACAAACCCAAAGTTGTATCCATAACACAGTTGGAATGAAGTTAAATATATCCATAAATAGTTCATTTTAGCCAATCGTAAAACAATTTTTCTTCGGTACTCTTCTAAAAGTCCAGTTATTTGGTATTCGAGTGCGGAAGGCTTGAGTTCCCATTTAACCAATTATATAAATATCTCCGAATTTGTCAAAAAAAAATATTTTTATAAAGAATAGATTAGAAGCAAACACTGATAGACCCTAGCTCTGCCACTCGCGCTCAGTGTGAGCGCAGTCGAGCAAGTTTTTGCTACTAGCCCATGCGGAAGTTGAAGTTCGCATTTGGTTTTCCATTGATTTAGTAGCCTTCTAAAAGGTCGACCTGCCAAATGAACTAGCCCCCTAATCTTCGCGGCTGTGCTGTTATCTAACAAAATCCGTATTTGGCTGGCCAACCTAATTTTTTGAAGGAGCCTCTGGCGCCAATATACTATGTTCAAGGGGATAGCGTTTGTCAAAAAGACGCGGCTTGTGTTCCAAACGTCGCATAAACTATGCGAAAGCAGGATTTTTTGGCATATGTTATCAGAGTTTTTGTTTGCGGATTGGGCGCTAATTTTTATTGGCTAACTGAGGTCTTCCAAATGTTTTGGAAGAAATCAACAATGAATTGGTGGGGCTAGAAAAGTAATGAAAAAATCGGGATTTTTTTTTTCGAAAAAGCCGACATTTAAAAAATTTATACAAACTATATACAAAATATTACAAATAGAAAGTAACTACCACATTTATAACAAATAATGTTGCGAAGATGTGCTATCAAAGAGCATGCGCTATATTCACTTTATTAAAGTTCATTAATTGCTGCCTGTAGATGTCGAAGCGTGTAACCCTTGGCAGGTGGTAGTTGTAGATGAAATTATCAGTTTTTCTGTTAAAGGGTATATAGACTGTGATTGATCCTCTGCGATTCGCAGAAATGATTTTTTTTTTCGTTTTTAACTGATAAGACCCTGGATATCTCAATTTCAGTTTTTCAAACTCAAGTTTTAACTGTTAATGGGTTTACTTGCTTACTTCTCGATTATATCACTTATTTTGGTCGTGCGGCGTTTGGGAAATTGTCTTAAAAATTGTTCACGCTTAAACCTGATTTTTCACAGTTTGAAATTTGGATTCTTTTTTACTTTTAGCTGATTTGGTAAAAGGAAGGCAAATTACGCCCACCATTAGCTAAAGTGGAAGTTGCGTGAAAAAATGTGCATAGTTTCCAAAAGGTACTTTAATTTTCAACATTCTCTAATTGGATTAGTTTTATGAAAAAAGCGTCAAGCTCAAAGGATTCTTCAAATTCAAAGAGTTTTAACATGATGGATTTTTTTGTAAGTTGAAAAATGTTCATAAAGAATTGTATTCGGTTTCCTTGAGTTCACTGGCACTTCTTTAATGTTGATCTAGGGATCTGCTAGATGACCGGGATACCGAATTGCGTGGTTTACAGCAGATGATGGCTAACAATAACAACAATATGCGCAACCCATTTTCACCCTCATCTTCACCCACGACAGCCAATCATAAAGCAGAATCAAACGTGCCAATCAATACTCATAAAAGTCCTGCAGAGGTCAACTCAGGTCAAAACAAGAAAAATTCATCAGTTTCACCTTCAAGGCTATCGCCCTCGCCCAATGCGAAGTTGGCGAGGACTAGTACAACTAGTTCTCCAGTATCAGCATATGTGAATAATAGAACAGTTGAAAAAATGAGGCTGGAGTTGCTAGAGAAGAAAGATTACATCGATAGAATCGAAGGTCGAATTCAGGAGTTGGAGCATGAAGTAGCCACTGAAAAGAGCAGCCACATGTCTCAGAAGGACAAGGATGCAGCTAATATCAGGTAGTTTGAGACTAAATTTACAAGTTAGAATGTTTCTCCCTTTACTGTCTGCTGTTTTTAATGTCAGCGCTGCGAATCTTCATTCGAAGTTTAATACTTGCATCCTGAGTCCTAAGAATAAGATAGAAGACTCTTTGGCTTCTGGAGTTTGTTTTTACATCTTTTCTATACAATGGAAATGAGGAAAAGTTTTTTTTTTAAATTGATCAGTGGACACAAATTATCAATTTTGACATGAGAAGTTTAGAAATATTTGACCCTAATAGTTTGGACATACACAGCAACCAACTTGGACATCGCTGATATACACCGTAAGTACTATTTAAGCCCCAGTGTGTATAATTTTGTTCAAATGACTTGAATGTGAATTCGTTTCGCCAAAATTACTTGTGTTTCGCCACCCGCTATTCGAACTGTGTATTTAGGAATGGATTGGTAAAACCGAAATCAAGGAAATGTAAATTGAGCTCGTAATATGTGGCGTGATGTCTGAGCATAAATATACAAGCCGAAATTGTATATTTATACCATCCGAAAATTCGCAGAACATGTAAACCAACTGAAAGTTATAACATTTGATTTAAACTTTAGACTTTTGTAACTGTTACATAATTGTTACTGAACTTTTTAATAACAATTAAATATTTTTTGACTGGTTTATACTTCGGTTGGCTTAATTATATACTACCTTTTTCTGTATATTAGGGAACTGCAGTGGCAGCTGACGCAGTTGGAGAAGAGGTGGGCCCTCAATGCCAACAGAGACTCTGTTTCCGCCCTAATGAGGGGAACGACGACCAATAACTCCACGAGAAGAAGCACTTCTCCCACCAAAGGCCACCCAGTCACAGTGGGCAGCCTGCTTGGTAAGTGCTTAATACTTTTTGAGTTTCTTCAACAGAAAGGTGATACTTATGATTCAGTTTTTACACAAGCGAGCTAGTGAGCATTGTGTTTATTGATGACATATTTTAAGAGTCGATAAACGTAGTTCAGACTCTTATATAAGCCTCGATGATTTTTTTTCAGTATTTAAATTTGTTCAGGCTCAAGTTTACTTTTTTGCGGTTTTCTTTTTAAATTCAATTCATTTTTTTGTAAAAGTAAAAGGAAGGCAGAATCTAGTATTGAACAAAAAAAGTGTAAAGGTCGCGAAAAGCGTGATCGAATTCTAGTTCCCAAAATGGAATTTAAGTTTCAGATTTTCCAGCGAATTAAAAAATTGATATATTGATCAAGTTTTCTCAAATTGGTGTAATTTTATCAAAAAAACGCCCATCGTAAATCGTTCTAGAAATTCAAAAAAACTTTAAGCCTAACTATTTTCTCTTGGAAATTGGAAAGTTGAAATTTTTGCAGAAAGTAAGTTTATTTCTGTTTACTTGAATTTTTTCCAACTGCCTGTTGGCTATGTTTCTATCTCATTTGATGTGTTGTTGCCTTTAATTAAGTTTGTGTGGCGCAGACGTGGAATCGTAATCTGTAGGTTAGATGTTTGATTTTCAGGGCTTATTTTTTAATCAGAGCAATTTTTTTTGTCGTTTCCTATACTATATGGACTTATTGCCCTCATATTTTGTTGTTTGTTGAGCGATAAATTATTTGTTTGCGTGTGTAATGAGGAGGGGGCTTAAACAATTTTTAAATAGTTTTCAAGTATTTTAAGAGTTTTTTTCGAGTGAAAGTTTTTTTGCTAAGATATTTTCGGCTATGTTGCCGCTTATAAACTTTTCTTCCGTTGCTTCTTTCAAATTTCGTTGTTGGTAGTTTTTTTTGTTTCAAAATAAGCCTGACTCGTTTTTTCGGCTTTTTCTCTTTTTTCGACTTAGCGTCTCTCTTATTTTGTATTGCAAGTAATGTGAAACGCAGCTTCGCCTCTGTGTTACCCTTGCAATAACTGTGGATTATATTGGTTTAGTTGCCTGATTTTACGACATTTGATGAGCGAAAATAGATTCTTGTGTTAGATTTTTCTGCCGGTGCTATTAAAACTTTTTTGGGCTGAACGGGTGTATGCTCAACTATTTTCGGCTTTTTACTGCTTGCTAAGCTTTTTTTAACAGATGCTTGTTTTGCATTCAGTTGCTTTTGGATGTTTCTGTTTTCGAACAGAATGTTTTTCTATATAGATCAAGACAAATCTGAAGTTTTGATTCTGTTCCTGTCTCCTGTGAAATTTACTAAATGAAATATTTGCAAAATTGTGAATACGGCAATTTGCATTTAAGAAATGTATTAACATTCTGTTAACTAGTTCACGCTGGCAACATTTATTGCAGCTTTAAACATCAGAAGTCAAAAAGATTTTTTTCTACCATTGCGTGAGAAAGGGTATTGCAATCGGATACTAGAGTTTTTCCGTTAATAGCTTTGTTCACATGAGTCATCTGGACTCCTAATGGTACATTGCTTCATAAGGAAATCAATTTTTTTGTGTATCCTGCACACTTAGCCTAGAAGTTACGAAAAAACCTGGGATGGCAAAAGGTCCTGGGTTCCGATTTGACTGGGACCTCTTTTTTTCCAAACGTGAAGTAATCTGTTTCAAGAAAAATTGTCGGCCTACTTTTTGTCTGCTTTTGTATTGCCTGCTTAGTTGCCACATCTAAGAATAGTTTGTTTTTACTATAAACGATTTTCATTGTAATTGCTTGTTATCTTTAGCATTTAATAAATTCGGAAAAGTCGAAAAACGATTTTTACCTTAGTTGCTATTTTACCAACTAGATATATCATGTTTTTTCCGACTTAATCAGTTTCGGCTTATTTTATATTGACCTTGTGGCCTCTTACTGCGTCGCTTGATGACGAAAAAATTTTTGTTTGAGTAATTTATGAGAGAAAGAGGGACTTAGGGGACTTAAAAGAGGGACATAAGCCGGTATTAATTTTTGCTGATGGTTTTTTGGCTTTATGGTCGTCGATTAAGCTCTCGGTATAATTTCCGATTTGTGTAAACCATTTTTCATTCAGTACATTTGGGCAGTACATGTTTTTTCCAATGCGATTTAGCCGAATATATTTAGTTGAGCTTTGAGTTTAAGCTGATTAGCTGTCGGATTTAATTCTGACTGGCTTGTTTACCTAGTACTTGGTTTCCTACAAATTTCCCTTCTTTGTTTATGAAAACGATAAGATTGTGACCCCAAGTTCAGTTTTGCGAATGTTCAATTTCAACCCCGTTTGGAACTCTTCAAAAAGTTTGCATGATTTTAAACAAAAGAATTTTTTTTACTTGTTATTTCTTCAACAGTAACAGCGTTAGAAGTCCTCTTGGATATTTCTTTAGTCTCTTGCTGTTTTACTCTTATACTTGTTGTATCGCAGGTAGTGTATGTGGATCTATTTAATAATTGCCCCCCCCCCCTCTTTAAGAAAGGGGGAGGGGGCAATTCTTAAGTAGATTAATGTAACGCATTTTTGACCAATCAGATTGCAGCAAAATTAGAATTCTCAATACAAAGCTCTAGCGCTAATTTACTGCTTTTATTAATAGGGGTGGCAATTTATAAGTAAACACCAAACAAAGGGAGGGTGATTGTTAAGTAGATGCGTGTATGTAAATTGAATTTGGCTCTTTTTCCTTCCCCCCCCACCTCACACCAGCTTCAATATATTAGTGTAACGAGTGGTTTTACGAGGTTGAGTATGAAGACCAAATATGTTTGTCGTGGCCTTATTGGTCTGTATGTAATTTTTCATAACAATCGGACATTGTGGTCAACAAATTTACATGTAAAAAATTGCAAGTGGGGGGAAAAGGAAAAAGAGCCCAGTGCGGCAATCAAAAATTAAACAGCGATCGTTTGCAATCTTAAGTAAGACTTTAAGATTTTGAGCGAGAAAATTTGCAATTTAGACGTTTTGGCGGCAAAATAATTGTTTAATTTGCAGTTGCATACATATTGGCGCCAAAATTGGAGCGATTTTCTCTGATAATAAGCGTCAGTAATTTCCCGCTCTTTAAAAATGCGTGTAAATAATTCTCAAGTTTTCCCGCCTTTTTCGGCACTTTTGTACTTCGGCACTGTAAAACGCTTCCATTAGGATGTGCCAAACACATTTGGTCTTTATATTTAACCTTGTAAAACCACTCGTTACACCATTAAATTAATGATCGTAGAAGGTGGGTGGGGGGGGGGGGGAAGAGCCCATGAAAAACGTATTTGGTCTTCACCCCTCGTTACACCATAAAATTGATGCTTATTGATGAGATGGGGGGAAGGAAAAAGAGCCACGAAAATAAAACAGGAAACCCTGTTAAAAATGTTGTTCCATGTGGAGCAGCTTCCCCTCAGTCTCTTGACCTTTGCCCCGTAGTCTCTTGATTTGTAAGGGCAGGTACAACTGCCATTCCCACATGGGGGCTTTGCAACACAGTATGAATCGTATCCCTGACCCGAGCGCCGGTACAGCACTTGGTTACAGTCATACACCTCAGTCTCTTGACCTTGAACCCCGTAGTCTCTTGATTTGTAAGAGCGGGTATGACTGGGCTCTTCGCAACCGCATTATAGGGCTGTTCGGATCTAGGCATGTAGAGGGTCACTTGGACGTCTCAAGCGCAGGGCTTCAACTACTCCACACCAATCAGCCCTACCGATAGCCAGGGATTCGAACCCACAATCTTTCGATCGTAGTCTCTCCGACGGAACTTCTGTGCTACAATTCCCCGAAATATCTTCCATATGAAAAATATTTAAAGCAGTTGGTGCGGAAATCATTAGATTAGGTTCTCTTTCTTTCTTCACAATAAGAAGAGATTTTCTTGTTTCTACCTCACGTAAGCAAGCATCAATGCCTTTTTTTTCGAATATCCAAGTTTGGAACTCTTCTCTCCCCCCCCCCGCACCTCACATCTCCCACGAGAGGTTTTACCAGAATAAGTGTGAGGACTAAAAATGTTTTTCATAGGCTCTTTTCCACACACACCCCCCCCCCCCCCCCAAGCTTGTGATATATATTCCTCATCAATTAACAAAGTAGTTTCAGCGGAATTTTTGATTAATTGAAAAAAGCCTAAATTACCCATTTTTGGGGTACAATTTTGGTTGAGAATTTCGGAGAAAGAATTGCACCGTATTAATTCTGATGAAAATCTAAGCAACTTTTGTTCTCTTCTTTTTTTGTCTAATCTTCACACAATTTGAGAAAAACAGTGTTTCTAAGTTCAAGTTTTGTTCAAAAAAAGCTCGCCCAACGTGGGGCTCGAACCCACGACCCTGGGATTAAGAGTCCCATGCTCTACCGACTGAGCTAGCCGGGCTGTCGATGAAGAATGAATAGCGTAATATCAACGCTCGGACAGAATACTTGGTACAAGATAGATACTACATGTAAAGCAGTAATAATAAAATAATACATATACAATACAATCTTTGTCTCGATTCTGAGTTGAAACAGCATTTGTCTAAATACTGACCAGTCTGAATACGAGGTTGTCTAAATACTGACATGTAACCAGTACAATGCTATGCTGAGCACACCGGACAAAACAGCGGTGAGTATTCATAGGTTCCAAAATAAAAAATCAGTCCCATAGGTTCCAAAATAAAAAAGCAGTCGCATAAGTTCCAAATCTTTTCAATTGGTCAAAAGACTAAATTAGCCGAGTCTCGGTTAAGGTCGCCGATTGGCTCGCTACGCGCGCGTCGCCGCTTCGGGGCGATAACCAGCTCTAATTTTCGTATAGAGTCCTACCCTCTGTTGGCAAGCTCGCAACACGTTGGCACGACTGCGTCAATCGCTTTTCTGCTGCTTAGTGTTCTTCTGTTTGAACAGTTGAAAGTTAAATTAATGATTCGTTGGCTCACAATTAGACCAATCAGAAAACGAGATAAATAAGTTTGGTACAAATGGGACCGATTTTTCATTTTGGTACAAATGAACGTTGGTACAAATGGGACTTCACCGTGAAGAGTATCTGTCTTCGGGTCTTATGCTCAAAACGGGTGAATTCTCATAGGTTCCAATATTCATAGGTTCCAATATTCATAGGTTCCAATATTCATAGGTTCCAATATTCATAGGTTCCAAAATAAAAAATCAGTCGCATAAGTTCCAAAATTTATCTTCTTGAATTCTGATTGGTTGAAATTTGAGCCAACGAATTTATGGATTGATTGTTTACTGTTCAACCAGCATAAACTCAAGCTGCAGAATAGTGACCACCGCTGCCGTGCCAACGTGTTGCGAGCTTGCCACCAAAGGGTAGGACTCAATACGAAATTTAGAGCCGGTTATCGCCGCGAAGCGGCGTAGCGCGCCCACCGGCGACCTTAAACCAAGACTCGGCTAATTCAGTTTTTTGACCAATTGAAAAGATTTGGGACATATGCGACTGCGTTTTTATTTTGGGGTCTATGGGACTGATTTTTCAATTTGGAACCTATGAATACGCACCACAAAACGGCCCAAAATCAAAATCTTTAGATCTTTTAGCAAAAATAAACGCGGCAGAATTTGATTGGCTAATATTAGCCAATCAAACTCAAGCAACATGGTCAGGCATGCCAATCAACTGTTCCAGCAGAAAAAAAAATATTTGCCGAAGTAATTGAGAATGTGAACCTTAGTCAAACAATAAAACTAATTTCATGTTTTTTGTGAAGTTATACCTAAAGAAAAAAGTTCAGTAAAATGGTTTCAACGCGAAAAAGTTTCAATCGTTTTGGTCATTTCGGCCAATAATTTATGTGCCTTAAATTTTAATTGAAATGCTGGACCATGTTGAGTGCATTTGATTGGCTAATGAACCAAGAAGATTCAACTTAAGATCAAGATGTAAAAATACTTATTTTGGGCCGTTTTGCGCAAAGACCCCTGTGTTCACATGAAACGATCATAAGTAAAGTTCCAATAATATTGTGGAACGGCTTTGTTAGTCGAGAAAATTTGACTACTACTAATTTGAGAAAGTCAATGACTGCATTGCATCTAGAGAGGCTTCTCTTCCTTCATGTTAATGCACCATTCTGGAACGTTGAAACAATGCAAAGTTTCCTCTGAGCTTGTTTTTTTTCACCAAGAAAAAATTGAAGTATTGCGAAATAAATTGCAATAATTGCGATACTTATTGCAATATTTTTTGAATCAAAATAAGTATAGCGAGTCCATAAAGTATTGCAATACATATTGCACTGTGAAATAGTACTGCAATTGTATTTTACCAAGCGCTGTTAAATATATTCGTTGTTTTCATTTTGTCGAACGAAACAGCATACAATGTAAAAAACAGCTCAGGAATTTGTCGAATGCCTTAAATAAGGATTTTTATTGAAAATAACAGCTTTCCCTTTCTGCGATTGAATTACTTGTATTTGATTTTCAATATTAGCTGATAAAAAAAATAGTTCATTAGGAGAGTTGTCATCCGGCGGGAGACTAAAATAAAGCTGCGAAACTGTCAAAGTTTAATTAATATGAATAAACGTTTCGTAATTTGGCCTGCACTTACGTAATTATTTTGTAATTATGAAAAGCTAAAAGGTAATTTTCCATCAGTTTTCCTAGATTGTTTTTAAATTTGTTTGTGATCTGATCATACAAATATCAGGTCCTGCTGAGGTTCTAACCCCGACTTTTCGCTTGTCGAGCACACATATTAACTCTCGGCTATGATCCATTGAAATAGTTCAATTTTCGTTTATTATTTTGATACAAATGACCGTTGGTTCAAACGTGAATATAACGCTACACTAGACTGAAAGCGATGACGTATCTTGCCCCTCCCCAAGCTCACATAAGCATCCTTTTTTAATAGTTTAAGTAGGAGGTTTAACCAAAAATTGTGACGAAGAACTTTTTTGTCATGACTAGTGAAGAGTAATGAACGTAGTGAAGACTCTTATATAGGTCTCGCTGATTTTTTTGTTTTTTTTTTAGGAAAAAGTCTTTAAAAGTCTCTAAAATTTACAAATGTGCATTCATACATACAATTCATCTGCTCAAAGTTACGTAAATAGCACTCTACAATTACGAACGTGAAAGTTGCGCAAAAAAATTTGAACAATCTCTAGTTTCGAAAGTGGAATTCAGTTTTTTCTGGATTTCCAGCAGAATAAAAACTTTACCTATTGATCTAGTTTTCTCCAGTTGGGTTAGTGTTATCAAAAAAGCGTCAATCATGTATATTTCTGGAAATTTAATGAGCTTAAAGCGAATCTATTTTTTTCTTTGAAATTCGAAAGTTTACATTTTTTCAACAAATTCAGTGTTTTTTGTTTACTTGCGTTCATTACTCTTTTCCAATCTTCGATTGGCTTTGTCTAGCGAATAACGGACATTATGAACAAAATCATACGGTTTTTTGCCCCCTCCTCCAACATTTGGTTCTCAGTTTTGAAAAACTTTTTTTGGTTCAAATATGATATTTGGGTCACTCAAATTTAGATTGGTCTTCGAAGAATTTTTTTCGGCATTCGAAAACCTGATTCGCTTTTGCGCTCTTTCTCTCTTACCTCGCATGAGCATCAATTTTATGGTGTAAACCATGGTTTTACAAGGATAAGTATGCAGCTCAAACATGCTTGTCAGGGCTTAATTAGTCTAATTGTCTATTTTCATTACTATCGAATGATGTTAACAATCATTTTACTTGCAAAAAATTGTAGCTGGGGTAAAGGACAAATAGTGCGCATTTGTTTTATTGTGTATCTTTGAAATGTTAACAAAGATTATGAGACCCATCTTTCATACTTGCTCTTTCCTGGGACACAGCTATTGTACTTTTGAACCTTAATTTTACGTTGTCAAATGTTATAAAACTTGGCATGATAAAAAATAAGCTACTGTGAATACATATTTTCTTCATGGAGTGCGATCAAAAAGTAGACAATTACAAACTTAAACCAATTGGAATCGAGATGAGAAAAACAAACGTATCAAAGAATAAATATCTACTTTTATTTCCTAGGACAACAGAAAATTGAAACTTAAAAATCTGGAGGGGGAGTGGGGAAGTGGAAAAAAGCCAAGTTTGTCAAAGATTCGCCGGTGTTGGTTAAAGGAAAAAGATCCGCGAAGACAACAGAAGTTGCAGAGAATTTCATCAAAATTATTGATCAAATTTTCTTTTTCGAATATCTGTTGGAAATTTTGAACCAAAATACCCTGCTTTTTGGCTTTTTTCAGTCAATCACGAATTACGCTTAAACTAAGGGTGCATTGTTAAACTAAGGGTGCATCGGAATTTGAATTGCACTAAAACTTCAAACTGATTACAAATGTTTAAAACATTATTGAAAATCAAATAAAACACAAAATTGTTCCAATTCTGATTTGATGCTTTTCTTTGCTCTAAGAAATTTGAAAAAATTATCATCTGAAAACTTGAAAAATCGTTTAAAGCACCATTATTTGAAATCACAATAGTTAATAGGCCAACCCTGTTGTCGGCGAAGCTTACTGAAATTTGTAACAAACAGGTTTTTGCTGTTCAATAGTTCCCCCGCTATTTGCCGGCGATAAGTTGACTGCTTTATTTGGTTGAGTGTGTTGACATGTTTAGAAGACAAGGTGCATCGATTAGAGACCGAGCTGGCGTGTAAGGAGGAGAAGGCGAGCGAGTCTGTGAAGACACTGCATCAGAAGTATGCTAATGTCAAGGTCAGTTTTGCCAGTCAATCCCGATTGGCTCGCCATGCGTCTCTCCAGCGTTTCACGTGATAGGTCTAACGAAATACCAAACTTTATTGGAAACTTGCTTCGGCTCTTTTCCTTCCCACTCCCCCTAAAAGATATAAACATCAACTTTTTGATATAACCATTTATTTTAAGTGACTGTATATGAGCAAAAAATGTGTTTGTAATTCGGTAATTAAGTCAGTTGCCAATTTTAATGACCAGCGAACAAATTTACTTAAAAAATTGCAATTTGTTGGGAAGAAACGGGAGAAGAGCTGCGGAGGATTACAATTTTTTTGGCGGAGTAAATGAAAAGTGTTGCGCAGCTGAACTGGGTATACAGGTTTTTTTAACCGAGAGATATAGATTAAATGGAGGTATTGACGGGTGGGCATGGCTTAAAGGCTGGTAGGTTGATCGGCCAAGAGCGATTTTGTTTCAGTAACATCCAAGCTGTTTTCAATATGGCTTCTGAAGATGGCTAATACTGTCGATTTCTTAATGTTTATCTATTTCAATGTACATATGGGATTGATAGATTAGTATATAAGGTATTCCTATAAATGTGAAATTTCAATCCTGCTATACAGAAAAACATGAGATGCTGAAAGGTTATGGTGGAATTGAATGAGGAATTATTGTTCATTTCGGAAAAATGGAAAATAGGTCTTTTCGATTACTCTCCCCTAATTTTGAGATCGGATTAACGTATACTCATGCGTCAAATTCAGTTGCCAGTAGATTCATGTAAGCAATCAGATTCATTTATTCTACTCGAAGTTCGATTTGGCCATTTTAGGTTCTTAGAAGAGGTCTATTGAAAATACCAAAGGTTTAACTCAAAGAACGTCTTAAGTTTTGGATTTTTAAAAAATCAAATGTTTAGCTTTTTTGTTTTGCAGACTCAATACGAGTTCAAAGTGAAGAAGTTGGAATCTGAATTGAGCGTGGCGAGGAATGAGTTAGCAGCTGCAACTCTGGGACCCAACCACAAGGACCTGGACAAGGACCATGTACGGACATCACTGGAGATGGACGAAGGGAAGAGAGCGAGGAGCAAGTCACCTCGCAACAGTGTCTATCTCGAACAGGAGCTGGAGGTAAGCGCACTGGATTTAAACGTTTTGCTGCTTCTTATAATAGTTCTGCGATTTGAATTTTAAACATCTGCCACACGAAAAATGAGATTTTTCTCGACATTGTTCAACTGATGAGATTAGACAAATTTTCAAAGTGATGTTTTTGAACTTGGTGATAATAGATATCTGTAAGCTACTGGTAGTTTTTTCACATACTATCTGTCGGAAGAGCAGATGCAGCAGCTTCGATATTTCAGATCGGGATGGTCAGAAATGAATTAATAATTTTAGGCGACACGGCAGCGGGCGAATGATAAAGTGGCTCAGTTGGAAGCTCAAGTGGCTGATTTGAAGCGACAGTTGAAGAACCAGTCGACTGCATCAAATAAACCCATAAAAACTAGTAAGTAAAAGTGGAGGAAAAAGGAAGCTTGACTTTTAGTTTTGAAAGCGAAGTTTGGCTTTTTAAGTGTTGATAAACAAAGTTGAGGCAGTTATTAAGAGTAATGAACGTACTGAGTACTCTTATATAGGTCTTAATGATATTTTTTGTAGGGAAAAAGTCTTGAAATTTGTTCACGTTCAATTTTGATTTTTCGCGGCTTGACTTTGATTTCTTTTTAAATCAGTGTATTTACATTGTTAAAAGGAAGGCAAACTCCACTATTGAACAGCAAAAGTGTAAAGATCACGAAAAACGTGATCGACTTCTGATTTCGAAAATGGAAATTAATTATCAGATTTCCCAGCGAAATAGAAGTTTTACGTATTGATCCAGTTTTCTCTAATTGGGTTAATTTTAACAAAAAAGTGCCCATTAAAAATTGTTCTACAAATTCAAGGAGTTTTAAGGCCAGCTATTTTTCTCTTCGAAATTCAAAAGTTGAAGGCTCTTGAAAAAACAAGTTTTTTTAAGTTTCCTTGCGTTCATTACTCTTTTCCAACTGTAAGTTGGCTATGTTAATTGAAGGTAATAATTGTGGTTTTTGCTATTCGTAGAGGATCTATGAAAGGTTTTCAGACCTGTTTAAGCATTTTTCGTTTGTATTATTTCCCCACATTCCAGAGCTATTTTCTTGAGCGAAGCTTTTTTTGAGACTCTCCAAAAACGACAGTGCAAATAGAGCAAGAAAACATAATCGATGTTTAGTTTTGAAAGTGGTTTTAACCTTTTGACTTAGTTAACTTGGGTTAGTTTTATCTTAAAAAAATAAAGCTCCAATGTTCTCTTTGAAACTCAACAATTGAAAAATGTCTCCGAAAAGCCAGTTCTGTTTTCCAGTCTCCTTGATTTATTTGTGTTTTCAATTGCAATAGTTGTTTCCCAAGATTCAATTTTCTGAAATTGGATTTGCTTAATCAAAAAAATTATTAATAAAAGCTTTGAAGTAAAGTAACTTTTCTATGAAACATGTTATTTGAGAAAACTTGAGCTATACTTTTATTTCGAAAGTGGAAGCAGTTTTTAGCAGTCAGTTTTGTTATTTTTTCAATCAGTTTTTACTATATTATAGCTATGTGCTGTTCAAACAATTTCAATATCAATTATTTTTTTAGCTCTAAAGTGAGGCAATTTTTTGATAGTTTTTTTTAATTATTAAGAGTCAATGAACGTAGCTTAGGCTTTCATATATGTCGCGATGATTTTTTTTTGTTTTTTTGAAGTCTCCGCTATCGACCAGCGAAAGTTTTTGAAATCTCCACTATCGACCAGCGAAAGTGTAAAGATCACGAAAAACGTGATTGACTTCTAATTTAGAAAATGGTGTCTTTTAATTTCGAAAATGGAGTTAAGTAATCAGATTTTTTAGAGAAATAAAGTTTTTACATATTGATTGAGTTTTCTCAAATTGGGTTAATTTCATCATAAAGTGTCATTCAATAATTGTTCAAAGAGCTAGAAATTCAAAGAGCTTTAAAGCTATCTGTTTTTTCTCGGAAAATCGAAAGTTGATTTTTTTTTCAAAAAAACAATTCAGTCAGTTTTTTCTGCTTACATTTGTTCATTGGCTCTGTTCCAACTGTTTGTTGGCTATCGTTTTTGTTAAAACACTATTTTTCCGATATTTAATTTCCGAAAGCTACTTTTTAGATTTATTTCTTTGATGCCTTTTGATGCTTGTCTTTGCGAAGTTCAATTCAAATTAGTTTGCTCAAAGGTGGGCAAATAACGCTCTCCAATAACGAATGTTCAACATCGTTATTTTTTTGAGGATTTTTCCCTTTTGGGATTAGTATGCGAAGTACATTTTCAATTTAATTTCAGCGCAAATGAATCTTAGTGTGATACTACAAAACAACTACAAGGCTACTTTTTTGTATTGCCAAACCTTTGTTGCAAATATTAGTGCTATTTCTGGTGGTTTTTTAAGCAGAAGGCTTAGCTGGTTTTTTAATACCATGTATGTTGAGATTTAATTATAATATGCTAACACAGTTGATCCGTTTTTAATTAATCAAATGAAACTAAGAAAGCTCTAAGTTTCTTATAACAATACAATAAAAATCTTTTTCAGAAAATTTCGAACCCAATATGTTTCTCGAATATAAAATTTTTCGATGTCTGCTTTCAAATTAATTACTGTAACAAAAAAGTGCCCATTAAAAATTGTTCTACAAATTCAAGGAGTTTTAAGGCCAGCTATTTTTCTCTTCGAAATTCAAAAGTTGAAGGCTCTTGAAAAAACAAGTTTTTTTAAGTTTCCTTGCGTTCATTACTCTTTTCCAACTGTAAGTTGGCTTTTAATTGAAGGTAATAATTGTGGTTTTTGCTATTCGTAGAGGATCTATGAAAGGTTTTCAGACCTGTTTAAGCATTTTTCGTTTGTATTATTTCCCCACATTCCAGAGCTATTTTCTTGAGCGAAGCTTTTTTTTGAGACTCTCCAAAAACGACAGTGCAAATAGAGCAAGAAAACATAATCGATGTTTAGTTTTGAAAGTGGTTTTAACCTTTTGACTTAGTTAACTTGGGTTAGTTTTATCTTAAAAAAATAAAGCTCCAATGTTCTCTTTGAAACTCAACAATTGAAAAATGTCTCCGAAAAGCCAGTTCTGTTTTCCAGTCTCCTTGATTTATTTGTGTTTTCAATTGCAATAGTTGTTTCCCAAGATTCAATTTTCTGAAATTGGATTTGCTTAATCAAAAAAATTATTAATAAAAGCTTTGAAGTAAAGTAACTTTTCTATGAAACATGTTATTTGAGAAAACTTGAGCTATACTTTTATTTCGAAAGTGGAAGCAGTTTTTAGCAGTCAGTTTTGTTATTTTTTCAATCAGTTTTTACTATATTATAGCTATGTGCTGTTCAAACAATTTCAATATCAATTATTTTTTTAGCTCTAAAGTGAGGCATTTTTTTGATAGTTTTGTTAACTATTAAGAGTCAATGAACGTAGCTTAGGCTTTCATATATGTCGCGATGATTTTTTTTTGTTTTTTTGAAGTCTCCGCTATCGACCAGCGAAAGTTTTTGAAATCTCCACTATCGACCAGCGAAAGTGTAAAGATCACGAAAAACGTGATTGACTTCTAATTTAGAAAATGGTGTCTTCTAATTTCGAAAATGGAGTTAAGTAATCAGATTTTTTAGAGAAATAAAGTTTTTACATATTGATTGAGTTTTCTCAAATTGGGTTAATTTCATCATAAAGTGTCATTCATTAATTGTTCAAAGAGCTAGAAATTCAATGAGCTTTAAAGCTATCTGTTTTTTCTCGGAAAATCGAAAGTTGATTTTTTTTTCAAAAAAACAATTCAGTCAGTTTTTTCTGCTTACATTTGTTCATTGGCTCTGTTCCAACTGTTTGTTGGCTATCGTTTTTGTTAAAACACAATTTTTCCGATATTTAATTTCCGAAAGCTACTTTTTAGATTTATTTCTTTGATGCCTTTTGATGCTTGTCTTTGCGAAGTTCAATTCAAATTAGTTTGCTCAAAGGTGGGCAAATAACGCTCTCCAATAACGAATGTTCAACATCGTTATTTTTTTGAGGATTTTTCCCTTTTGGGATTAGTATGCGAAGTACATTTTCAATTTAATTTCAGCGCAAATGAATCTTAGTGTGATACTACAAAACAACTACAAGGCTACTTTTTTGTATTGCCAAACCTTTGTTGCAAATATTAGTGCTATTTCTGGTGGTTTTTAAGCAGAAGGCTTAGCTGGTTTTTTAATACCATGTATGATGAGATTTAATTATAATATGCTAACACAGTTGATCCGTTTTTAATTAATCAAATGAAACTAAGAAAGCTATAAGTTTCTTATAACAATACAATAAAAATCTTTTTCAGAAAATTTCGAACCCAATATGTTTCTCGAATATAAAATTTTTCGATGTCTGCTTTCAAGTTAATTACTGTAGTTGCCTTCAACTTACAACAGTCCAATCAATTGCGTCCTAAATTTGTGTTTTTATACTTTTGTGTAGCTCCATTTCTACGCTTTTTATAAGCGTCAGTGGTACAGTTAGGTTGAGCCGTAAACTGGAAAATTTCGATGTTCCAGGACAGATTTATTCAAGCTGAGGGCATTTATTTTTCAAAATTGATTAGTTTTTTATTTTGACTGTTTTTTTCTCTTAATTTTAGCGTTTTCTTGCTGGTGTTTGCGAAGTGCAGCTTCGCCTCTGCGTATAATTTGTTTTTTTTAGCGTCAGATTTGTTTTTATAACTTATTTCTGTATCGCTATTTTCGCGCAGATTACTTCGACTTTGTTCAAATCTTGAGGTCAAATCGTTTTCTCATTAAAAAGGCTTACATATCCAAAGTTGACAGAATTGATTTTATTCTCTACGTGGAAAACTGATCTATGAAACTACATATAACTATTGGTTTAGAATTGCAATATTAGATGAAGTCTAATTGATGTGATGTTAACATTCGTTTGAGTTTTTCTCCATTTTCAACACCTTTCTTTAAACTCTGTCTTCTGCGATGACTCATAACTGGAGTGCCTGTGCTATCAGAGCCGCCAATTTGTCCAGGAATTGTTACATAATAATCATCAATCAATGACGTAATGTCATCAATTAGCTCATGTGAGTTGATTTTTGTGACTTCGCCTTGCGCCAGGAGTTTTTCCAGATCTTTGATGAAGAAATCCGATTTGCTAACTCGCGAGCAAATTGTTTGTGTTAAAACGCTTGAGCTTTCGTCACATGAGCCATGACCTAAACTAGCGTTGGTCTCGTTGCGTGTTTTGAAGTTGCTCATTTCGAGGACTTGTTTGATTGCGTGCTTTTGTTCGTCGCGGTGTTTGCGTAGGTTTTCGATTGTGCGGTTGGAGTTTTTGAGCTGGATGGTTAGACTGGCTATCTCTTGTGACAGGTAATGGTTTCGATTCTCAGTCATGGTAAGCGATAACCGCGTGCTATTCAACTCGTCGTGCATGTCTGAAAAGCACGTTATGGCGTTATGTTAATTAGAGAATGACGAAACTATCACCAAATCATTTCATATAATTTTTAAGTATCTTTTTTCTCAATTGTTTAATAGATAGCTACCCTGAGTAATGATGTGAACCTAAGTAACGGCTGATCAATGGTAACTTTAATCTTTTTGAAAACAACTTTTTCTTTCTTTTTGGCTGGAGTAGCTTAGTTTTTTAAAACGCATTTGAAATACCGTTTTTCAAAAAATTCCATTTTTTTAGTTCTTGAAAACGCAATAAAATACTAGCCTTGTAAATATTCACTGTTCTCCTGTTTGGAGCATCGCTTATTTCCATCGTTTTTTCGATCACCCATTCCCATTGTTTGTTCACATTCAGAAGAATGCGAAATCCTTCCCAAATTCATCAACAAAGTCTCCACCTGGGTAATTGCATCATCCATATCACTGACGTCGTTTCTACTATCCAATGACGCAGCCCCACTGAGTCTGACGTCACTTCTGACATCATGTGACGTAATGCCGAATCCAGGGTTCAAACGTGATACATTACTGGTATCTCGATGAACGGAATGGTATTGTTTGAGTGCGCTTTGTAGACGCTGTTTGTCGACATCTCGCTGACGACGCATGAATACATTTCGCTCACCGAGAATGATTCGCTCCTGCTGTGTTATTTCGAGACGCTCTTTGTCTAGCGCCCATTTCTTGTTCATAGTCTCAAACTCAGAAACTACCTGAAGAAAAATATATTCAATATATTATAGCCGATGTTGTATGGATTTGTAGTAATCTTCGCTTAAAATTACGGTATTCTACATATTTCCCAGCCAATATTTTTTCTTATATTCTTATAACCAACTAATGCTATCGTGAAATTGATGAGCTACTTTGCTCTTAAAAATTTATTGCTGAGGATTTTGTGCAAAAGTTTTTTTTACCGTCGAAAAAATATTTATATCAACTTGATAGGTTTTCAAAATGAACAATACTGGTTGTGGTCTTGGATGCTTCTTATTCAGAGCTGCAAGTGTTTTCTTACCATTAAGACTTAAAATATCCCATGATGAAATTCATACCCTGTTGGTTTCTGTCTCCAGATGATCAAATCTGCCCTGCAATTGCTCAATGTACTTCACTAACGACTGCTCATATCTGTTCACTCTTATATCAGTCTCCCCCACGACTTCATCATCCTCCTTGGGAATGACCGTTGTCGACCCGCTGAAACTCATCTGCCGCGCTAACGCCCTCTCGTAGTCGTCTTCACTATTGTTTCCATCCGCAACACCTGTTGTTGTCAGTGTTGGGGCTATGACGGTACCTGGTTTAAATGCTACTGTTTTTCCCATTTTAGTCTGATCGTTGCTAGTTGAAGGTTGTTCTGCTACTGTGCTCGATATGGGCTCGCAATGGGCTAGAAGATCGGGTGTGACCACGTTCTGTTGCACACTGAGCCATTCCATTACTTTTTCTCTGCTAAATAGAGACTAAATTTAACAATAGATGAGGTTATCGGCTTACTGTCTACGAAGAAAATTCATTGAATATGCGATCATGAATCATCTACTGGGTTAAAGTTGGAGTTGAAATATGAATGGCTCGGACAGTTATGACAATAGAACAAGCTGATGATTGTCATTGAAAATTATAGAAACAAAAAACAAAACTTGCTCTATATTTTTCGATTTTTGTAGTAACTGGTTTGAACTCAAATTTCGATACCGGATGCCTTGAGTCTTTGATATTGAACTCACTTGTTTGACAATGCATTTCTAACCTTTTGGAGGACTCGCTATCATCATCTGAACTTTCCAACGCTTCTGACTCTTGAGTAATGTTTTTCGGATTCTTGAGAGTCGTGAGCTCCACTCCTAGAGAGTGCTTCCGATGCTTTTTATTATCCTCTCCTCTCTCACTTCTGATGTCGTCTTCGGTCATAGACATGTTGTGCAGACTGTCTTTCGATTTACACAGCCGACCCATTATTTTCCTAGTTTGCAAACTCACTCCTCCGAGATGTCTAGTCGAACTCAGCATCGTCCCCGAAGTGTTCAAGTTACTAACCGCAGATGTCATGTCTTGCGTGTTTGTAGGTACTAAATTGTTCACGCTTTTAGGACGGACAGGCGTGAAAATTGGTTTTCGAAGGGTGGGATAGTTTCGTGAGTTGTTGTCGCTGGTGCCGCTGTTGTCAAAGGTTGAGGTTGAATTTTCGAAACTATCCAAATTTGTGCATCCAGATTTCATAAATGATGACGTTGATATGCTCAGATTCCTTCCAGTTTTAGACTGGCAAAACATGACATTATTATTGGAATTTTTATCACTGCTTTCGAAGTTCATAATATTTCCGGAAGATCTTTTGCGTAGTATAGTTGATTGGCTTTTCCTGGAGTCCCGAATTTTGAACGAATTCTTGGAATCTCTTCGGCTCGGTGGACTTTCGTCTTCTTGTGGGTTTATGTTCTCTGAAATTGGTTGGAATACATTGATTGCCTCGCGTGACTGCTCTATCTTTCTGATTGGCTCAAATGCGGTATTGCACTTAAAGGGTCCGACGGATGTTCCAGGTCTAACTGGAGTGGCGTCGATCTCGGCATGTGCGCTCTCGGGACGCACAGTCGTACTGCGGCCTTCTTTCCGCAACCTAAACATGGGTTCTACTTTAAGCAGTTTAGGATGAAACTATTTCAGCTAACTTGTGCGAAATTGGGGGAAAAAGGTAGATTAAATTAGTGCAATACCCTCTTTCCAGTTTTGATTTTGCGTTTGGCCTCGCGTTTTTTCTGAAAATCTGTGGTCCAACCAAAAAAATTACAAATGGGGGAACGGAGTGGAAGGGAGTCCCATTACCTGTACATTTGAGGCGTGGTCAACATGTGTCGTATGTGAGAGATGCGGTCAATGAAGTCGGTGTTTTTCCGACCTCCTTTCGAGTCCGTTTTTATCTCGGGTTTTGGACGTGCAGTTCCGCTGTCCATTCTAGAAACATGCAGTGGCTATATAAATTTTTGAAGTTATGAAAATAATGTAAATTTAGAAGTTTGAGTCAGTAAAGCAAACACGAGTATCAAACACATTACATTGGTAAGAAACTGAGAAAACTTACATGGTTTCATCTACTAATAATTATTAGTCACTTCATTCGAGCGAGACAAATAGAGATACTTTTTAATCAAAAATGTGGCATTTTTGAAATCAAACTGGCTTACGTAATTGAATGTTTGAAGTTGTGTACATTGAATCAAATGTTTGAAGGCATGCCAGAATTTTATCGAGTATCCGCCATTTTACAGCATCAAACAATAGTCAATAAAAACTGAAGGCTCAACTGCGATTTGTAATGTTTTGTTGTTATGTGGTTTTTGGTGGACACCAAAAAGGTGAATGGCAAATTTGATAATGGTCGATGTTTTTATCATCATAAGTTCTATTGTTTGCTACTGCCTGTCATGTAAACGTGACTGGCCGTTCATTAGACCAAACGAGTAATGGTGTATTGTAAATTTTAAAGTGAAGTCTCGATAAAAAAGGTTTGAAATACCACTTAAGTAGTTTTGAAGTGTTCCATGCTCAAAACAACACTTTTAAAAAGGCCATTGCAGCAGATGTTATCGGATCAAAAATCTGCATGTATTAATATTTAATTGTTCATTATTTTTTTCGGATGAGCATTGTGTAAAAATGTTCCCAGTACTGAAATACTCACCAGTGCCAGCTTTGAAAAAGGTTTTTATGATGTCGCTTTTGATTTGTGGCTGAACAAAACGCAGATAGAGAACCCATGCAACATTCAAAATCATTTTTCGTGGTTTGAACGACGAATAATCGAGCTGGGCATAGTAAAAAATCTAGTAGATTTTGACGTTTTTTTGAGGATTTTTTGGTTTTGCTTAGTTTTTCATATTCACAAAGTTTCCTTGTGTGTTTTTTTAGAGGCGGGTAAGCAGCCCGATCAATCGAGCGAAAATTTGTACACGAGCAAAAGTGCCCAATTTGAAAAGAAACGGATAGAAAACGTGGAAAACAGACTGAGGGCGCTATTGGGCGAATTAGAAGCAAAAAACAGAGAAATTGCCCAGTTAAGAATACAATTGAAACGAGCTCAGTCTGGTTCAACTTGTTATGCTTCTACACAGCCGATGGTTCCGTTAGCCGAAAGGCAACTGCCATCGAATGGGAGTCTCGGGAAGACTTACAGCAAAGGAGCGGAGAAACAGGCTTTGAAAGGTGAGGGTTTTCCCGTGAAGTTTTGAAAGTTCGCATCAAAAACGTTTAATTTTGAAATGAGACAGCTTGTTATCAGGGCGAAGCCCTGAATTTCCTACAGCTCTTTAAGTTCTATAGAGTAGTGTTTCGCAGTCTTATTTCAAAACAAAGTCGGTAAAGTTTTCAAATAAAACTCATATTCTCGAGTTTTTTTTGAAAATCATCCTCCCTATTTTGTAAACAACAGTTATATATTTCGCATGCAAAGAATTCAACAGACCAAATAGCATGCCTCAATACAATTTAGGACGAATTCTAAGACAGATGAAATCTCCGCGTATGCGCAAATAGGACAAAGTATATCGCGCGTTAATTGTCCCAAATTGGCAATATTTAAACCCCATGATTTAAATAAAATAGAGCATAGATAAAATATATTTTTAAATTCGAGCTAATGGCAATACAATTTTTCGAATGATTTTTACCCTTCTGATCAGCAAGGGCATTGCAATTGGGTACTAGACTTGGTTTTCTGCCTAGTTTCCGTCAGTGTTGGTTCATTTTCCGTTTTTTTAAATTATCATTTTTGTTATCCGGTACTAATTTTCATCGGCCTATTTTGTAAAATGTAGATTTTATTTTGATTCGAGTTTTTATAGATATAATTGGATGTTCTGTAATTTGTCATTTTACCAAGTCTGATTTAGAATAATTTTTTTACTCGTTTTTTTTTTTCGACTAAATGGTTTCGGCTGATGTGGAAGCGGTTTAGTCAACTTATTTTGTATAGTTTTGGCGGCCCAAAAGTTCCTGTTTGACAAAGTTAGGTTTTATGAAGTTGTATGGGATTGGGTTTTTTCTAACTTCTTTGAGACACTTGTAAAAGTTATAGTTCAGTAGAAAATTACCATATTTAAAAAAAAAGCCGTAACAATGGAAAGACCGCTTACTCCCCTGTATGCCGCCATAAACATCTAGTCTCTTTTTACTTTACTCTACTGTCTACAGTCTTCGAAAAAGTCTGCGGGGTAATGTTTGACTCATTTTTACTTTTGTTTTCTCAAACCTACTCTCCCAAATCTGAGATTTTAAGTTCAATTGACAGAAATGGTTATGAGTAGTTCCCCTGTTTGAGTGGCTACACCCAAATCGTTCTGAAGGAATAGTCCTCGGAATAGTCAAATATTTGATTTTTTGACCGTTTTTTAATTCTTCGACTTTGCTCGATAACTACCGGGTTGCGGTAAGTTCGCCTGCACAATTTACTACGTCCATTGTTTTATTACATAAAATATTTGGCTTTCGGAAAAGTCAATAATTGGTTTTTGTTACGTTTTTTGAAACTATTTAATTTTTCTCGAAAACTACCCTCCCAAATCTTGAGTTTTTGCGTTCAATCGAAAAAAGCAGATTGTGTGAATATCTTCTGCATGAGCGGCCACACCCAAATTTTTTTCACACGAAAAGGTTTGATTCGCAAAAAATTCAAGTTTTGATATATTGACCGATTTTTGGAAACCTTGTGACTTTTCTCCAAATTTATCCTGCACATTTTTAAGTTAAGTGTTCGGTTTCAATCGAGAAAACCAGTTTTGGGAAACTTCTCTGCTTAAGCGGCCACGGCCTTCCTATTGCAGAAAAAAAATTGATTTCGGAAAATCAAGTGTTATGACAGTTTTTTAAAAACGTTTTTGACCGTTTTTTAAAAACGTTTTTGACCGTTGAACTTTGACCGTTTTTTTAAACTTCTTAACTTAAAAACTACCCTATGAAATCTGAAATTAAGTTCAATCGAAAGAACCGGTTGCGAGAGAATTTTTACAACAGAAGCGGTGAGTCATTAGTTATTTGTTAAAAGAATGTGTTAATGAAAAATTGAATGTAACTTCACTCTTATTTTAGTAGAGAAACAACTAAGCAAGCTCCACACCCAAAAACTTTTATGTGCAAAATTAATTTTATCTTCTCACTTATTTTTAGTAGATAAACAACAACCTCCATAACCATACATAATCCGCACTTTCTTCGAAAGTTGCAAAAATAACAGTGCTTTCTTATATCAGGTATCTGAGATTGCAATTCTGAAACCACTAGTAGCTAAATCACTAATTTCGGTGGCGCTTAACTAGCTAGCACTGATTTTAGGTCGTGTGGTTTTTTGTTCTTTTAGGTTTATCTTCAGTTTTTTAAACCCGTTTTAACTTCTGAGTTCTTCTTAATTCATTTCAATATAAGTTGCTAAATATAAGTCCAATCACTCACTCCGAGAATTTCAGCTTTCAAAGAGCTTAAAGATGAGCTATTTTTTCTTCGAAAATTTTAAAAAAAAAAAACATAAATTTAGTTTGTATTTTCAAACGTTTTTTGAAAAGATTTTGTCTTACTTGTTGTGGTTGAAGTGATTTCTTCCGATGAAGTAAGCAGTGAGAGATAGCATGCGTTTCGTGTTTCCTTTCTTCTTAGTTTTCTTACTGCTGGTTGGAGTGTTATTTGACCCTCCTTCGGTTCCAAATGTCCCACTGCTTTCCATTGAGCATTCCATTTCTTCAGAAGTATCAAAACTGTTCTAGTCTGGCTTCGCTTGTTTACTCATAGAAATTTAATTTTTCTGCAGCGTTTTCTAAATTTCATATAAGCGAAGTTTTATTGTCGAAAGAAAGACAATGAACACGCGGAAATCAAACTGATTTAAATGATAGGAGCAAAAAAATTGGTAACCGTCCTTCAATAATGACTCAATAGTATAGTTTTTGGTCCTGGTGATGAGGAAATAATTGCTGAAGATTTATTGAAATTCTCGACCGAATTTGTAGACAGAGTCGGAATAAATTGGACTGATGATATCGCCTGGATTCAAATGCCTGGAATTGAGTCCAAAATTAACTCTACGGTCATATCAAAATTACTGGATCAAAATTATCTGGAAAATGTTTTTGATCTTTGAAACATTTTGATCAGTTTTGCCATGTCGACGCACTAAATGCCGAGTCGTTTGTGAATGTTGATGTTGTTGTTTGTCTGAACTGAGCTGTTTGGAATAGTTGATATATTTGATGCTCTTAAAAGTTATCGGTCAAGACGTTAATTTGAACTTAAGTGTATCTCCATTAAGTTTGAAATGTCTCAGTTGAATTAGAATTAATCAAAGATTATTGTTTGTAAGGTTTCTTAAGTACTTTTCTTGCGGATAATGTGATTGGTGTTTTCAATGTATAAAAGGATGTAGTCTGACGATGGACCAAATGGTTCTTGTGATCCCTGAGTACTTGTGGATTTTGCTAATAAATATTGAGGTTAGAAGACGTATCGGTTGATCACTTTAGGCTGAAATGATCTAAAACGTTTCTCATTGCTTCCTTTCTGTGTTCACGTGTAATTAGTTTATCTGTTGGTGGATGGGAGGGAAATTGGAGGTTGCTTAAATTCAATATAAATAATCTGTAGAAAGTTTGATGGATAGTTTATTGTGGTCTTCCAAAAACATGTCTCAAATATCTCCCGAACATCCTGCATGCAAGTTATACAATCCAATGGTTAAACATAATCAGAAACGGGCCTTATCGATTCAAGCTCTCCGTGCAAGTCTGCTAACTTGCAATGCTACGTTTCTGATGCATCCCAAGTGGTGCGAAATTCCACATTGCTCTCATGTAGGTCTTGCTGATTTTTTTTATTCAGTAAAAGTCTTAATTGAGTTCAATTGAAATTCATCTCCTGAAAGTGACATAAATAGCTTTCTCCAAATATGAACGTGGAAATGGCGCGAAAAAACGTGAACGATTTCTAGTTTCGAAAGTGGAATTTAAATTTTAGATTTCCAGCGGAATAAAAACATTACATATTGATCCAGTTTACTCAAGTTGGGTTCAGATTATCAAAAAAGCGCCAATCATAAATTGTTCTAGAAATTCAAAGAGCTTAAAGGGCATCTTTTTTTTCTTTGAAATTCGAAAGTTGAGATTTTTTCAACAAAGTCAGGGTTTTCTTTTGGTTTACTTGCATTCATTACTCTTTTCCAATGTTCGATTGGCTATGTTTATATATTTAAAAGCCGGCTTCACTATCTTACCATGTTTAATTTTTTTCAACGTATTAATTTTGCATGTTTAACGAAAGAATTTTTAACGAAAGCTGTTTCATATATTGCAATGGTTAAGATTTTTCTTTCAATTTTCCAGCTTGAATTCAGTGTTTTTTGTCAAGTCTGAAATTAGCAACCCAAAAATTGGATCCTCTCATTGTTACGCCAGTTTAAGTTACGAGATTTTTTTTTGACTTTTTCGAAAATTTTCTGAAAACAGATTTGAAAAATTCAACATATATTGAATTTCTCAACCTTGTACTTGGGTGCTGTCAGGTTACTTTCAGAGGTTACAAATCTTGCCTCAAAAATGACTGCTCAAATCATTTTAATTTCCGAAATATGACGTTTTTTATGATTTTTTCAATAAATTTCAAATAACTTAGATTTAAAAAACTTATTAAAAGCTGAAATTCTCAACTCTATAGTGTGAGTGGTTTTCAGGGTACTCTCAGTCGTTGCAAATATTGCATCCAAATGTGACTGCTCAAAATTTTTTGATGTTCCGAGATGAGACTTTTTAATGATTTTTCAGAAATTTTCAGAAAAGTTAGATTCAATAAATTCCACATAATTTGAAGTTGCCAACAGTGCTGTCGAGGTACTCTCAAGGGTTGAAAATCTTTCCTCAAAAGATAACTAATCGAATGCTGTTGGTTTCCGAGATATGACGTTTTTTCAAATTTTTCCGAAAAAAGACTTGAGTTTTAAAAAAATGTTTCAGAATGAGAAATTCCCAGCCCTACACTGGGTTGTTCTCTGGGTACTCTCAGAGGTTGGAGGTCTTGCTTCAAAGTTTGATTGCTCAAATAATCTTTTTTTTCTGAGATATGCCGTTTTTATGCTTTTTCAAATTGTTTATAAAAATTTGGGGCCTCTCATCCTGATATAACTGCTCAATTTTTTTCATTGAACTTAATATTAATGAAAGAAAAAAAATTTTATATTTTAAAATTAATTACGAAGGTTTATGAATCCCATTTATGAAATAGATGATTTTGCAATTGATTGGTTCAATTTTTCAGTTTGGAAAAAGCAGTTGTATGCTGGCTGTTTTAGGGTTTTGTTTACGACGATCTGAAAATCAGTAGTTATGGAGATTTCAACCTTGAAGTCAAAATTGTATTTTATCGTTCATGAAATTAAAAGCGTTGTTGTATTTCCTCGTCTTATTTTCGGTTACATTCATTTCGATGTTTTTCATTTTTTTTATGCATAAGCAGCTTTCATGTTCACTAATCTATTTGAAGCACCGGAGGTGCGTTACACGCTAGTCCATCTTTTATTCGTTTACGAATTAAACTATGAGTAACGATAAGGAGTGTTGTTAACAGGATCTGTTGATACCTACGATTATCCCATTTTAAGCAGAAAAAAGGGCAGTGCATGTGTTTTGTTGAGCAAAAAAGACAACTCAATGACCTATTTACTGATATCATTCGACCTCTAAGAGCCGTTAATGACAATGGAGTTGGAGGTATTAATTCTGACAAAGAACTTTCGAGTTAAAATTTGATATGATTGCAGGAATCCTGAAGAACTCTGAGTCGAAACAGTTGCAGTTAGAGGCCTTAAGTTCATCAGAGGATGGAACTGCAAATGAAGCCATAGCTCCATTGTTGTCCGAAGATCAGCCCAATTCTAACAAAACATACGACCCCTCCGAGTTCTCAGGAGCTACTGTTACTACACATGAACTGATGACCGAGAACGAACAATTGAAATTGAAAGTAAGTGTCGTCTAGTTCTTCAGCTGATCTTTGTTTCGACATGCGCGTACAACAATATATGATGAAATTGTGATGACCTTTTATGAACTGTGAATGCGCTTTTCAAGAGTTTTGAAATTTACTTGAGCTTTATGAAAAAAGTGATGGCTTTTTTAAAACTTGTTTTGATTTTAAGACAGCTAATTTGAAATAGAGAAACTGCGTGAACTTGCAAGTCTTGTAAGTTGCAAGTCATGTTTTTTGCTTTAAATTTGATGCTCTTTTATAAGTAATTTTTGGTAATTCTCAGACGCGTAAGTTATGACGAAGAATAGCCTCATTTTGATATTTAACTTAAAAAATTAAACTTGAAATTTCTATCTGAAAATTAGTTGTGTGTGTAATGCATAGATTGAGAAACTGGACTACACATATCAAGACCAACTGAAACTTCTCGAAACGCGATTGGCCGAGACTGAGAGGAAACTGGCCAATGAGCAGCAGACGAGAGTGAAAGAAGCCTCTGATTTGATGGCAGCCCACGAGGCTCAAATTAAACAACTGGTGTTGCAACATGCATCAGACTACAGCACTAGTAAAATGGCACAAATGCAGAGCAAAGTATCCACTCAAGAGGTGAATCATCAACAATAATTACACTCTGATTCTCCAACTTAACTCGCAAATAAAAGTGGTTATTTGGGTTGACTTCTGCTATAATCACGACATTTAGCATGGGAAATTTCAAAGAATCTGTTCTATGCTTAATTTGAGGCTTGTTAACTATCGGCTACTAGTGTTTGCCGATAGTTAAGCGTCCGTGACTGAGAGGGAAGGACAAGCGTTCGTAAATGAGATGGAAAGACGGGAGAATCCTAATCGCGGAGTTGCAGGTTTGAATCCGGCACGTAGCAAAAGTTTTAGTGTTTCGAGGCTTTTTTCTACTTTTTCTTATTTAACTTTACAGATCTGCTTTTTGGTCCTTTTTTCGCTAGTGTTGCGAATCTTAGCGGAGTGTTGCGAAGCGTATCGGAGCAGTTGTGGTCGAGTGGGTTTGGCACATATCTCTCAACACGAGGGTCATGCGGTCGAATCCCGCTGCGGTCACGGCTGGAGGGATATCAGTGTCATCCGCCTCCTCAGGGTGGCTAATGTCAGCAAAATTTCAAGAGCGCCTGGCGCAGATGCGTGAACGTGAGATTACAAATCTCGAGATTTTAGGTTCGAATGCGATACATAGAAAAAGTTTTACTAAAAAAGGTTTATTTCTTCTTTTCCTTATTTCACTTTATAGAGGTGCTTTTTTGTCGTTTTCTTGCTTGTGTTTGCAATTAATGATTTCTTCTGCACCATTGGAAGTTCCGAATTACCATTGTTACCCGTGCAATAAAAAAGGGTTTTGCAATCGGGCACTAGACTTTTTTGCCGCGTACTAGACTTTGTTTACAGAGTGGTCTATTTTAGCAGGAATGGTGAATTTCAGCCTCAATACTTGACATGCTATTTCTTGATAATTTAAGCTAGTATCATTTAGGTAGTAATTAGTTGGAGTCCGCTTCAGGCAATAATTTGTTTTTCAAATGTTTTTTTTTTAAATATTTTGAGTTTTTTTCGGTTTCGTGCTTTTCGTTGGTTCATTTTCCGTTTTTGTTCCGACCATTGAAAATGGGGAGGAACTTAGTATTCAGTTGTGATTTAGTTTTGTTTCTTTTTGTTTTCCACGCGAAAGCAGGTACCGCAAATAAGTATCGGACTGGGTTGAGTGATATATCATGTTAAAGCCATTACAGTCGTGATTCGAACAACGTTAAAAGTTGCCAAACGAGTTCCCCAATGTCGAGAAAAATTGGTTTGATTTTTTTTATTTTTCGTTTTATTCCGAGCGAATAAAGCGAGAAATCAGGCTTGCAAGAGCCTAATTGTGCCTAGTTTAATGCCTAAAAGTTTCAAGCAAGTAAATTTAGTTTTTGGAGTTTTTTAAATTCCATTTTGAGAACCGAAAGTTTCAGAAAATTTCAAACATTTTCTGCAAAATAAATTGAAAAAAAAAGTTTGATTTTTAAACTTTTTTTGGTCATTTTTCTAGAACATTTTTTTGTCCAATTGGCCTATATTACTATGACTGTCGAAGATGCCTAAATTATAGTTATACATCAGATCCTTGTATCACACCTCGCAGAAAAAACTTCACTAATTTGAAAAAAAAATTTTTTGTTAGTTTTTAAAGACTTGTCGGAACATTCTGCACAGTAACCGGTTATCCTTGTCAGTAAATGTCATTTGTAATATATGGTTTGGTTTTTTTGGCTTAATTCTTATGCATGAGTTTTATTTTAAATTTAAACAGTTCTTTCTATAATTGTAATTTGTGAGTTTGTCAAGTCTGATTTCAAATACATGTAGTTTTATTTGTTTTTGTTGTTCGTTTCTTTCCAATAAACGGTTTAGGTTTATGATTTTGGAATATTCTACTTTTTTGCGTAGTTTTGAGGGCAAAGCACAATTTTATGTTCGATGTATTTCAATGGGTCGTAAAAATTCTTAAAACTTTATAGCTCAGTATATCAGTCATATTTTTCTTGTTTATGCCTCCTTTTCTCTTTCTTCGGCTTAAAATGTTTCGAATTTTATTATATTGGCTAAGAGGCCTCTTTGACTCGACTTAAAATTTTTTTTGAATTTCAAAGTTTACAATAATTTTTGTTTCGGCGCAACGTGTGTCTGCTCATGAATTGTTGCCTTTGTTTCTGCTTTGTAGGTTTTGTTTCGATGCTTTTTAACGTTCAATTGTTTTATTTCTTGGCATTTTTACTGAAAGGAGTGTTAAGCAAGTGAAAATTAAGACAAATGTTTTTGGTAGATCAATTTTTTTTGGATATTTTTAAAACAAATTCCAATTGTTTTCTACGGATTTATCTCTATTCTGTCGGTTAGTTTGTCATGCTATGTATTTGTGGTATCGCAACTAATGCGAAGCTTCGCTTCACCTCTGTTTGTAATTTTTTATAATGATGCAGGTAGTTCAGTTCCAAGATATCCGATTTTTGCAATATTTTTTGAAGTTAGTTAGTTTTCCGATTTGGTTCATCTGCCAGTAGTGGTATTCATTCATTTTTTATCACAAGTGTTGCGAAGTTTTGCATCTGTGTTTGAAATTTACTCTTGTGGATGTTTCGATGGTTTGGTCTTGAAGGCCTTTTCGTAGTGATCAAATTCAAATTCTATTTTTTTTATGTTTCGCGAACACGTATTTTTAAGGACAGATAGCAAATGCGAGAAACTTCACTTCACATCGCCCTTTCTTCTTACTTATTTCTTCTACGCTGCTAATCGACGTCTAGTCTAATTATTTACATATAAAAAGTAACTTCTTGCATGATAGATAACATTGGTGAACTAAAAATGGGAAGAACGATGGAACCATGTTAAATACCCCCCCCCCCCACTATTTCAAAAGGTACAAAAATTGCATACGTCTAACCACTGAATTGGTCTTTTATAGAGTTTGCAATTCGTTAGTAGGTACCATAGGGGGCATAATTAAGAAAATTCGCACTATAATTTAGACGACAATGAAACTCGAGTAACTTTAAGATACAAATTTTAACATACAGTGTGAGCATGTGTGCGTTAGGTGCTGATCAAACACTTGCGTGAACAAATGTTGGCCTCTGCAGCCCAGGAGAGTGAGGTGGCCATGTACAAGGATAGGGAGAAGGAGATGGAACAGAAGATGAACACTCTCAAAGGGCAGATTGCACGGATCAAGGAGGCACAGACACCTGTTAGTCCCAACTCAAGTGAAGTTTGTGAACAAATTTCATGAGTTTTAAGAGATTTCCTAGTAACAAGTGGCGCCATTTTATTTAAAATGGATCTGCAGGATGCTATTTGTAAGAACTGCAGAAATTAGCCTCGTCTAATGATATATTGCACGATTTTCTTACATATGGATTTACACTGATATGGTTGCGATGAAAAAGAGTTCCAAACATTGCTTTTGAGAGAAAACGAACCCAACTTATTAATAGACTTTTTCCACTACAAGTAGCACATTTTGTTGCACTGTTTTATTGTACAGTTTTTGTTTCGAGATTGTATATAGCCTTTACATATCGGCTAAACTAAAGTATGTTACTTTTTGGCCGCATTTGGCTGTCGATGAGAGGATTGAACCGGGATTGGTTCGAGAACTTCAAAAGCAACTTCAAATCAGATTTTGAGATTTTTCAAATGATTATTTATTCAAGTGAAGTGTGTATGTGTATGCAACTTCGCCTCTGTGAAATTGAGTTTTTCAGTATCATTGGTTTTGAATAAAAGATTCTTGAATGATTTTGTTGCGTAATATAGGGCTCAAAGCAGTACGAGAAAGTGCTGGACAAGCTGGACGCTCTCCAGAAGAAGTACGACTCACGTGACCGGGAACTGAAGGCGATTATGTCATCGAATAGCCACTTGGCAGCCACGGAAGAAGTGGCAAAGGAAAATGAGAGGCTGAAAGTGGCACTCAAACATAAATCAGAAGAGACGGCCAAGTTCAAGGTCGAATTAGACACAATGTTGCAACTACTGCATTCACTGAAAACTCAGAATGTGAAATTGCCGATGAGTTTAGCCAGGTTGAAAGAACAAGAACTGGACACAAAAATGATTACGTGACTGGTGATTTTCGATTTTAATTCTAGGTTGTCTTTGTGAATTTAGTCTATAGAGTGATTTGTAAAAAGTGTTAAAATTGTAAATTCAGTTTGATTCTCATTATCTAATTTGACTCACCGCGAAATCTTCCGGTTTTTCCAAAAATGTTCTAATTTTTTTTTTCAATTTGACTTGATTTTTTTGAAGTTCACAGACTAATTCATTTATCAAATGGGCGGCAAATTACGCTCTCCAGATACAACACGACAAATCCAGATACAACACGACAAATGGTTTAGAAAAACGCCGTTGACTTTCATTTCCAATCTGGATGTTAGTGCGACTACGTAAGACATCGTGAGATCGGTGAGATAATTGCTGCCACTTTGTTTGTTACTGAAACCTGTAAATTGTAAGGCAAGAAATTTTTTAGCGATTCGTCTGTCTTTTTATTCAGCAAAACGTCTCTTTCTTTATTATAGCTGGGGTTCGATCTTTGTTTTTTATGTAATTATCTTCAATTTCACCTGCTGCAAATTGTTTTTCTTATAAGAAATGCGAAAACCGTGAAAATGAAGCCGAGAGTGGGTGGGTTTTTACATACGCCCAACGTAATGTCATACAAGGCTTCTTTTCTTCCAACCTGAGTCCAACAAATGTTAGTGATACTTAACAAGCAGGAGGCTAAATTGGAAATAGCTTGGTTTTGTCATTTGATTACTAATAAGTTAACACAGTTGAAGCTTTTTTAATCTACAAATAAACTGAAGAAAACTTTGTTTCATACTCATTTAGCGGCATTTTTGCTATAATTACGATCTGTAGCAGTGGAAACTTCAAAGCATCTATTCAATGCTTTATTTGAGGCTAGTTTTCGAAAATTGTTAAGCGTTCATGGTCGAGTTGGAGCGGCGCGAGACTCTTGTCTCGAAGTTGCTGGTTCGAAGCCGTCGTGTAGCTCCTGTTAGTAATTTGAGGCTTATTTCTTTTTTTTTCTTGTTTCACTTATAGAGCTGCTTTTTAGTCGTTTTGTTGCTAGTGTTTGCAAAGTACAGCTTCGCTTCTGTGTAAAAAGTCCAATTCAGAAATTTTCTAACTTAGAATTTTTCCGGAAACTTTTGAAATGCATAATTTATACTTAATTGTTTTTTTTTCCATTTTGTTACATGCCAAGTTGCAGTCTTAATTCAGTTCCTTTCATTTCAAATTATCACACGCAAAGTTTGTGCATTTTAAAACTCTGTTTAGCTGCTTTCCCGCTTGTCTTTGGTTTCTTTAAGCGTCAGTGGCAAATATGCAGGGCAGTCAACGGTAAAACTTAAATGTACAAGGATAAATTGAACTCCCTTCAAGATTTTGTAAATTTTCATTGTTTTTTTTTTCATTTTTCTCTTTCTGAAAACTTATTGGCGTTTTTTTCGTTTGTGTTTGTGAAGCAAATCTTTGCCTGTGTAATAATTCGGCCATAGTTAGGCTTTTCAAAATGAATTTGCTCATTGTAAAAGCTCAATCATAAAAGTTTCTCTTATCGAAGATGTTAAGGAAAATACTTTCTTTTGAAAGTAAGAGTTGTAATTTCTTTTTAGTCAATTGAAGAAGCTTTGGCAGTTCGTGTAAACTTTTTCCACCTTTTAGCACAAAATCTTGAAAAACTGTTCATGCTGAAATATGGTGTTTTGCACTTTGACTTCGGATTTTTTGAACTGTCAATGAACGTAGTGAGAACACGTATATAGATCGTGCTAATAATTTTTTTCGAAACTCAAAAGTTTGATCACACTAAATTTGATTTTTTTTGCGGTTGGACTTCTGATATCTGTTAAAGTTGACTTCAAACTCGACTGCTAAAAAAGAAATTCAATTGTGCTGGTCATTTAGGCAAGCCGAAATAGCGCAAGAAAACTTGAGTTTTTTCAGTTTCGAAAGAGGATTTAAATTTCCCAGCGGAATGAAACATTTAATTATTGATCCTATTTTTTTAAATTGGGTTTTTTTTATCAAAAAAATACATTCAAAAACATATATTGAAATTCAAAGAGCTTTTAGGCCTATTATCTTTGGTATTTATTGGATTTAAACTCTCTCTCCTCCTACGATATCTACTAAAATATTCACCCGCATAAATAAAAACAGTAAATAATCAGTTTTACTGTTGCTTGATGTTTTTCGTAGCAAATTATCTTGACTTGCTTTTTCAGGTTTCAATTCATTTTAGTTTAGGGTGAACTATTTATTAAAATACGTCCTGTTGCCTAAGATAAAGAGTTTTGAAGATGATCTGTTGAACAAATCGTGTGCGAACTGTAAATAGAAAAATACTATGTTAATCAATCAGAATTGAGACAAGACAAAAAATCCAATAAATTATTTTTAATTATTCATTAATTTCTTTTTTCAAACCTGATTGGGTTTTAAAGTAATTGTCTTTTACGGACGAGTGCAAATAGGCAATTTTCTTCTTACTGCCACGTAACCATCATTCATTGTACAAATGAACCACATCGTACATTTGAAATTTTAAAAAAAAGTCTCGCTTCAAACCACTAAAACAAGAACACATCTAAGAAGGTGTCATTTAATTCTGAAATCTGAAATGGTGGCGAGGAGAATGTTTTTGGCAGCTCAAAAGAAAATAAATTACGCTCGACTTTTGCCCCGTTTCAAAACATTATCAGTTCTGATAATTTATTTCGAACTTGATTATTTTATTAATAAAATGCGTCGCTCAAAGATTTTCACTTACAGTCACAGTCAAATCGGTAATGAAACACACAAAGTATTGTTGTCGATTACCTGGGATGTCCTGGACCGCTTTGTACATTGGCGTGTTCTCTAGATCACCAAGAATGACAACAAACCCCTCACGAGTATCATGGTTATCATTCCAAAAAGACTGGAGCTTCTGTTCATGTTTACCATCGATATCAAAAATTTTGAGAGATTCCAGATCCCGTTCAGCATTTGTTTTGTAAGCAATCCAGAAAGTGTTTAGCTTTTGGTATCCAGATTCATTTGACATCATATGACGCATCAGAAACATAATTTGTTCGGACCAGTGTGGAAAACCGGGAACTAATTCAGATCCGAAATTGTGGAAAAGTTCGCCCGAAACATCTTCGCAATATTTTTGAGCACTGTTGAAATCCCGTGTTGTGTATTTTACCCATTTGAACCACCTGAGATAGTGAACTTGTTTCACTCCAAAAGAGCATCGCTGCAAACCGCCGTGTGATACTTCATTCGAACAATTTCTTTCTTCAGCTTCGTACCAGTCGGTAATGTTGTCTTGTTCAAACCCAACCCATTCTGACCATTCGTTGTCCTCTCTCTTCTTTTTCACTTGACAAGTGTCGAGAGATGAGTCATCAGAAATATTGTTTTGATTTCCACCATCAAAACAGAGGGGTTTAGAGTGTCTCTTCATACCCAGGTATAAGCATCCTCTCGCAGTTGATAGAACATGGTCCATATATTCCTTTCTTTTTTCGACTTCGACGTCATAGATATCAGCCGCGTTCAGCTCGCAGAGACCACCAAAACACCAATTGAGAGATTTGCACGATGGCTCTGAGTTGCATAGTTGAGCACAAAGTGGCCTGTGTGTGGCAAAATAACTCTGGGAAACAAAGCCGAATAGCCGCTGGTCGACCTTGACTTCGTCGAATAACACTATTCTAAAAAGTGATAACTGTGAATTTGGAAAAATGGCGGGTCTTTTCCAAAATTAGCATTAACTTTATTGGCAATATTTGGTATGCAGATGATAATTGGCTTTCCAATAAACTTTTTTGCCGGTAGCATCAGGGAAGGATCTAAGATTTTCTCGAGAACGGAGTTGGATTTTAACTTTCGAAAACTTCATTGATCTATTTTTAGGTCGACCAAATTGACTTTCCGAGCTCTCAAAACATTAAAGTGGCCCTTTTTTATTACATTTTCTGCATTGCGGTTAATTTGAAAAGTTTTAAAAAGGCGGAATTTTTGGCGTTCTTTGGAAAACTTTGATCCTCAAAATTAGTAGATGGTGGCGACAAGGTCCACCTTATGAGACATTTTAGGATCAGTCAGCAAAAAATGGATGTTTAAAATAGTACTAAAAGGGGGAGCCCTTGAGTTGGTAGAAGGTAATGCCCCCCCCCCCCTAAATCTGCCTTTGCGTAGCATGTATGGATTTGAGTTGCAAAAATGATGTATCGAAAAAATAATAGAAAACATGTGCTCTAGGTAGTTTTTTCACCAAACAAAACTAGAAACTATACTTTTTTTGACATATTTACAACCGTATAGATCACCGAGTCATATATTTAGATTTATCTGTAAAAAATTATAAATTTCTAAAATTAACAGTTACAGATGAAAAAAATACGAAGGTTTTTTTTTTCAATCAGATTTAGATTGAGCGCTTTATGATTTTTTGTCGGTTCATCTGCTTTTATCGTCAATCTTTGCCCAAAAATTTTCATGGGGTGCTTGCAGGGGCTGATTTTAAAAACTTTCAGGGCCTATCGGCCGAAAAAGTATGTCGTAAAATAGTACCAAATGGGGTAACCTTTGGGTGGTGAGGGGTTCGATTCCCTCCTTTGCCTCGAACTCCCTATGGTACTATTTTACGACATACATTTCGGCCGACCAACCCTGGATTTTTTCTAAAGGAGCCTTGGGCGCCAATATATACCAATTTTGAGGGGAGGGAGGGAAGCTCGAAATAATGCTATTTTTCGACCGAAATCATCCAAAAAGTGCACAAAAATGGCTTTTTGGCCTGAGTTTACAAAAAGGTCACCAAAATTTGCATGTTTAGCACGCAATTTTTCTTAAAACTTCTTGGCAAAATGTTAAGGTGAGTTTGAAAAGTTTCAAAAGGTGAGTTTCAAAAAATTCACAACAAATATATTTAAAAGAATTGTAAAATCAACTTGTAGTCAACCTGTTTGTAGTGCGAGAAGTTGCGCCCTTGTCGGTGAGTATGACGAGAAATTTCAGAAAAATGGAAAGCATTCTCGAAGGCTCGTGATGGGGCAGAGAACCTGATTGAAGAAAATATGGAGTTTGGAGTAATTCTGCAATTACTTTTCCTCAGCTGTTCTCATTATAATATAAATATATTTCTGACAAATATTTCAGTTGGAGCGATAGAAAACACCTGATTCAATAAATATTAAACTCAGAAAAAGATAAATGAATGGATTAGTGTGGCCATCAAAAATCGTCAATTAGCGACGCTGAGAAGTTTTCTTTGTGCCAATTGATACTTTTTTGGTGATTTTTGGATTTCATTAAAATAGCACTGCCAGAAGGAGTCCAAGGTCCCTTTATTTGATTATTTCAAAGTCGAATTTTTGACATATTTTTTCATTTGAGTAGACAGAATATTGTCTGTATGAAGCTTGGAGCTCAAAACTAAAAAAAATATTTCGCTATGAACAGTCTTGACTTCTTGGAGGTTTGAATATTTTCAGCCAAAGTTATGAACTCCGTGGGGACAAAAAAATTTAAAGAACAATTCAAAAAATTTCGAACCAACAAAACGCCAGTAAAACGGGTCAATTAATTGGTTCAAAATTAAAGAGATAAACTTGAATAATTTATGTAACAATACATTGACCCTGTTTACCTCCATAATTTTGAACCAATTGAAATGACCCGTTTTTAAGGTGTATCTTTGGTTCCAAGTTTAGCAAAAAAATGCACCGTAAAAGTTTTGAAATTTCAAGAACTTTATGTACTTGTCATTTTTCGACCAAATATACCCAATTTGAGAACAACGTGTTTAAAAGTTCTGTTTTAGTTCATTTGATCCGTTTGTTATAACTGCTGAAAAAATCACTTCAATAACACAAAAATTTGTGAGATGAGAAATGATTCATAAAAAACGGGTTTTGAAAGCACACTGTAGTTGATACGTTTCTATACGCTAAATATAGCACCTTTTACCTTAAATATTGTGTGGTGCGATGACTTTCAAAAATTAATTTTTCCATTTCATCATTTTTTTGCGAACTGTATTATAAAAATTAAAAAACTGTTCAATTTAAAAATGCGATTCCCCCACCTCCCTCCAACCTTTCAGTCATAATTCAATGAAACGTGGAATGGTGAAAAAAGTAACAAAATGTCAACAACATTGTTTCTCATACATTTTAACATCCTGCCCTCCCTTCAATTCTGGCTGCCTTTTTTTTTACTAAGTCTCCCTTGTTGATCACAAAATGTCCCTTCCCTACCTTCCTTGTGTCAAATTTTCTAATTTTATTGTTGTTTTAAATGCAATAATGGCAGAACGCGTACAGTTTCCATTTCATGTAAGAGAAACAAACCTGTTTACAATTGTTAGAATCACCAGGCCAAGTTTCACTGCATTAAAACAATGTTACAATAGTTTTTCAAAATTGAAATTCAAAGGTGGGGAGGGGGAGGGGTCGAAAAAAACCAAAAGCATTAATCATGGAAAACATTATTAAAACATTAAAAAGCCAAAAACATTTATGATGAAAAAAAATTATCATGGATCTTTTTAAATATCCCCCCGATGGTACCTATAGTAACGAATTGCCACCCTGATAAAAGTATAAAAAATAATTCAATGGTGAGACATATGTGAATTTAATACCTGGTAACGAATCCCCAAATAGGGGGTGTGGTTATCAGTGCGGAATTGCAGCCCAAATATGTATTTGTACATTTGAGAATATACATTTTTGGATGCTTGCGATTACTCTGAGAAGTCGTCTAAACAGTATCAAGGCGGCTTGCATCAAGGCAAGGCCCTAAATGTTCCTACTATTCTTTACGGTCTGAACAAAAATTTGGTTAAATACTTAGATCATTTTTTGTTGATATGATTTAAACTTGATCAAGTCCTGTCTGTTTTGCTACCTAATCAATCATGAAGAAGCTGAGCCAATCGTTATTAAAAAGCTAACGATTTCAAGTCCTTCAACTTTGGAGACATACAGTTTTTAGAAATCATGAAGTTTTTGGGCGGAGCAACACCTTTAGACTCCTTTCTCAAAATCTATAAAACAAGTGAGACAAAAGAGTTTTTCCCTTACGAGTGTTTTGACAGTGCAGACAAGCTCGAAAATCAAGAATTATCTCCATACAAAGCCCTTTTTAAGAAGCTGAGAAAAAATCCACTTGATAAAGACTCTAATAAATTATCAGACCTTAAGATCCAGCGGACTTGATGAGCAATAAGCACTTTAAAAAAATTCAAATCAAGACAGTAGCTGCATCTGCATAAAATAATTACAAATATTCACAGGAGACTTGGCAGAAACATGAAATGAGTCTCCTTGAAGAATTTTGCAGTGGATTACCAACAAAGATTTTGTTTCAACCCTTGAAGCAATGCAAAAATTGGTTCAGTTTGATCATCAGAACGAAGAAAATGTGCTAAAACTTAAATGTACTCTTTCAAATCTGGCAAAGATTTGTCTGCACATATCAACCATTAAACATGGTACCCATTTTGTGAAAATGATGAAGATTTGTGCAAAAAATTTAAGGAGAGATGACGGGTGGACCATCAATTGTGTTCACGCGAAAAGCTGTTGTGGACAAAGCATTTATCAGGAGTTCATCAAATATCTACAAATCAGTCGGGACTGTACACAAAATAGGAATTTGATTTCGATATGCGAAAATTTTAAGGCTAGATATAATCGACTTTGCAGTTTCGAGAATATGGTTATGTTTTTTTATCAAGAAAACAGACCAGATGACACAGTTGAGAGTTTCACACATCTGGAAATTTAAAAAAATGACGGTTTCAATGTAAGCGGATATTGCGATCACTGCAAAACAGTGTTTGAAGCTGTATGATGCTGTTACCACCTCTGTCCCTGTCAGGAAACTCGACCTTTATTGAGTGATGAGGATTTTTAGGGGGGAAACAAAAGAGGAGACTAGGATGGTTTGTGACGGGAATAAAAACCTTAAAAGGATACAAAACTGAAGAGATGTGGGCATGTGAGTGGTGGCAAAACTTCAAAACAAACAAAAAATTTTAAAAATCATATTCGAACCAACTTTCTGTACATCAGACCTCTCTCTACTGAATCATTATGGAAAAAACAAAAGATCCTTTTTCTGGCTATATTCAGTGTGAGTGAGTTGTTCCAAATGAAATGAAAGCCAATTTTGCTAATTTTCCTCTAATTTTCAAAAATACAGAAGCTGACGGAATGATATCGGGAAATAAATGCGAAATTATGCCATCCCAAAAAAATGCTATTATCTAGCTTTAAACTAGAAAATGGTTCTATCATTACTCCTTGCTTCAATTTTTATATGGAACTTGGTTTACAGTTTACAAAAGCTTAGCGCCTTGTTGAGTGCTCTCCTCGAAACTTTTTTAACAAGTTTTTTCACTCAGTTGTTGATGCTAGAAGGGATGGAGATGAGATCTTTTATCCGGAGTTGTTGCAGAAACTATGAAATGTTTGGGTAACTCATCCTATGATTACCAGATAATAGACATATCGAGACATACAATCATAAGTTATTAAAATAAATGACGAGTCAACTCAAAAAGCAATTAATAAACCACTCTTTAATTGCTTGAACACTGCTTAAAACAATTTGTACGAGATTGAATTGTTAAATTCAACAATTGAGCACAGAGAACTCACAATTGTCGGTTTTTCATTCTGCAGTATGCAAAGCTGAGAATGCTGGAGCTTCATATTTTTTAATTTTTTTGACAAGTTTTGTGATGTAAATAATTCTGAGAAATTAGAAATGGACACGCGTTCGCTGTATTTACCTCTTATTGAGAAAAAACTGTATGATTGTATTTGTCCAGAAGAAAAATTGGGAGAAAATGATTGCAGATATTCATTTAAAGCAGCTTCAAAGGCGATTTTTTTTCCATGAACATGTTGCAGCGTTCACAAGAAACACATTAAACGAGAGCCTGGACTATTTGAAGAAAAATTCAGGTGTACGGAGTTGTTATTGTTATGGAGAAAGACTTACCGTTGCCATGAGAACAAACCAAATACGATGAAGTTTAGCAGCAAAAGATTGAAAAAAGGGTTCTAGAGGGTTCCGGCGATGGACCTATAGCAAAATACAGGAAAATACTCAACGAAGCAATCTACTTGACATCAACAAACAGAGATTTAAGAACTATCAATCACATGATTGCTACTTATGAGCAAACAAAGAAGGGGTTGGGCTATTTTTACCCGAAAAAGCTAGTTTAGGATGACAGAATACACACTAAACCTTTGAGCTTGTAAAATAACTGACAAAGTAGCTAAATTCAATGCAGTGATTTATTTCATCTGTTAAATTTAATTTTTTTTTCAAATACTTAAGTTACTGGAAGTTTCAGCAGGTTTCTGCTAGGTCGAGCTTGAGAATATCATATAAAAACAAGTCATTGCATAAATTAGATCAAATCATGTTTTTGATTTTTTTTGGAAAAATTTCAATTTTTTGATAAAAAGTCTCATCTTTTGTGCAAAAATTTTTAGCATTGTCTTACCATAAACTAAAAAAATTAATATAATACCTTCGTTCTACAATCCACATGTAATTAAATATTGATACTTTTCAATTAGCTAACGCGCGCCAAAATTTTTTCAAAAAACTTTAGAAAAACCAAAAAACACTATTTTTTTTCCATTCTCTTACCATTTCACAAAGCATGAAACCTTACCAACTTTTTTAACCTATTTTAATACCTTTTGGACTCTATACCTAATGTTATTACATAGCTGGGAGACCTGATGTTCTATTCCTTTTCTTAAAACATGGGGGTCTCCCACCATCCCCCAACCTCTCTTCACTCTTTTACTTATATCATTAATGCACATTTTTTCTTATTTTGAGAGTGTTTTGAAAATTGCCTATCTCTCTTTCTTTTTAACCATGCAAAGTAAAAAAAGCGCAAAAATGAGTGCTCAATGCTGGCGAGTCGCACTGTGTTGAAAACAAAATCAGCTCATTTATTTTGATTAACAGATATACTTCCGCCAGTTTGATTCAACAAATAAAAATTATGGGAGAAATGAAATCTGATTGATTAAGTACTTGGCCTACTCGGTCCTTCTCATACAATAGTATCTCCGTCGAAACGCACTACCAATTAATACCACAAAAGTATTTGGGCGTTCTATAACACTTGGGCCAATTTTAACTATCATCCCCCAACTTTTTCAAGTTGGGTTGGTTGTAAAAGAACGGTGTTTAACAAGCTAACACTAAAAACAAGGATAGCCGGTTGATGTGCAAGTAGCACAGAATGTTCCGACCACAGTGCTAGAAATTATAAAAAAAAGTTTTTTCAAACTCGTGTCGTTTTTTTCTGCATGTTGTGCTAAAAAGATCTGAACGAAAAAATTAAAGTTTAGGCATATTTGAGAATCATAGTAAAATATGTCAATTAGAAACCAATTTTTGAGAAAAACTAAAAAAAATTAAAAAAATTTGAAAAAATTCAAAAAAATGTTCACATTTTTTTAGCAGAAATGTTTTGAGTTTTCATGTCTTTTTGAGTTTTTAAGTAAGCTGTTATAAGCCTTACACGGTCACATTATTAGCACAAATCTAGATCAAAAATCAAAAATTTCAGGCCGGTTCTTCTTGACACTGTGAAAAAATTATTTGTGGTAATTGATTTTGTGTGGAAAACAAAAAAATTTCTCTCTTTTCCAGTTCCCCCCCCCACCTTTCAAATTCAATTTTGAAAAGCTTATTTAGCGTTGTCATAATGCAATGAAATTTGGCGTGGTGAACAAATCGACAATTCTGAACAGATTTGTTCTTCATACTTAACAGCGTAACATTACGCATTTAGCCGTAATAGCACGTAAAACAAACATAAAACTCGGTATTTTGAAAGGGGGGACTGGAAAAGAGCCAAAAATATATATATAACACACCCGAATACATAGTTCTTCACCCTTTTCAATGGTAGGAAGAACAAATCACCAAGTTTCATTCGAAGTATGCCGGCAGTTGACCTATCGTAAGCCAGTTTTGAATCTAGTTTTTCTACAAGCATTAAATCATCGAACTTAGTACATTTGAAGCTGATAAGTATAGTGTAAAAAAACGATTTTGAGTGCTTGTTTAAAAATGACGCTTTGAGTACTTGTTTAATATTTTTTACCGAAAAATGGGTTTTTCTGACCCGCTCCCCCTCAATTTCAGTTGCTTTGGCACCAAAGAAATTTTATGTACACGGAGCAAATTTTTTGGAAAAAATATATCGGAACCTTGCTCAAACTTCGTTTTATTATGGCCAGTCATTACTTTTAAAAGCTTGGACCTATGAACTAACTACTTCATTTCAGACCTATTGTCAGCGCTGTCGTCTGCCCTACTAACATGGCTCCAATGATCTCCCTACAGCGCGATTGCTTTTCTTACAAATACAGCTTGCGATGATCCATTTCTCGAGAAAAGGAAACCATGGAATTCAAGAAAACTCATGTTATACATTTCTGTAAACCGCTATACATATATTTTGCTTCAAGGTAGAAGCCATCAAGCCTGCTGCAGATCCAGCTTCGAAACGGCCAAAGCCTCCTTTTTTAGGGGGGGGGGGGGGTGGGTTTTCTTGTTATGTTAGATTTTTTTCAGTAAGAATCGCTTCGTCTCAGGCTCCCTCTGCTAAACGTCATCAATTTTGTAATACAAAAAATTGCCATTTGTATCCCAGTTTTAGAAGCAAATCGAGGACAACCACCTCTCTGATCACCTACATTTTCAACTCTGAACCTTTTGTTTTAAAAACAATTTGTAGTGAATGATTAATTCTAATAATCTATCATGTAAAAAGTTCAGTTTTTCTATCGTTTTCGCCCACCAGATTCAAATTTTTACGGTGTAAACATTGATTTTTCGAAGTTGTGTATGAAAATCCATGAACAAAAAACAGAAATAGCAAAAAATGAAGGTGGGGAGACGGTAGAAGATAAAAGGAGTTCTTATGAAGGCAGGCCAATTCTATTCTCCTTCTTTCGAACTTCAAAATTTGTGCAAAAGTTGCTGCCTTTCAATTCACCTATTTCTTCATCTGTAAACTTCAGAGGCGACTTGTAGACGAGCATGCCACTCATTCCGTCTTCACGAGGGGCGAAATTCCTCGAATACACTTCGATGACGATGATGACAATTAAGACTAATACAAAAGGACATGTATAATAATATAGTTATACAAATTAAAATTGAAAAAAAAAAAAACAGCTGGTTTATGGTCAGAGTTATCTAATTTTTGAGCTCTGTCACAATCCTAGAGAAGATTGAAAAAATAACTGGTTCTCAGAATGGGCATTATAACTAGCCAGTGAAACAAAACTCCCCAAGACGCAAACTTTTTAAGCACACTGAAAATTTATGAAATGATTTTTGGCCGCTCACGTCTTTTCGTGCACAAAGATAAATTAAAACAACTTGGACCCCACTTTTGAACCCCACGTTTTTTAACTCCCTGTGTTTACACCCCCTACTTTACAAGAAGGAAAAAGTTTTCGCAATTAAAGCTTTGAAGTTTACCGACGCTATGGTTCCGAATTCCTTTCAAGTAGATTTCACTTTGATTCTAGCAATTGGTATTAGAAAGGGGTTAAATTGTAGCGGAGTTATATGAGAGCGGGTTAAGAAGAAGGGGTTAAAAAAACGCCGGATGATAGGCTTGGGAACCGAAAATTAGATCTAGCACCTTAAAATATTTAATTTCAGATCTTAAGTCGTCCTTCAAAGTCCCTCTTCCAAAAACTGATGCAGTACAAAACTTCATATATTAAGCCGACAAAAACTCATATATTAAAAAACGCAGATTGAGAGATCGTGAGGCGACAATTCGTAATACGGGACAATTCGTAACAGCAGATTAAGCGTTGAACACTGATTCACGCGAAGTATTCCTCTCGTGCCGGATGTAAGCGCAGCAGAGCAAGCGTATACTACTTGCCAATGCCTTGTTACCAAATGTCGCTTGTTACGACTTGTCGCCTGTTACGAAATGTCGGCTGTTACAAATTGTCACCTGTTACGAATTGTCACCTGTTACGAATTATCGCCTGTTACAAATTGTCACCTATTACGAAATGTAGCTTGTTATGAATTATCGCCTGTTACAAATTGTCGCCTGTTACAAATTGTCTCCACCACCATTAAACCCAATATCTCCTATTCCTTTAACCCTGAGTAATGTAGTACCAAATCTTCGAAAAAGAAATTTATCTGCGCTTACTAATTTCAGTGGTGATGGTGATGATGAAGTAGAAAAAAATGTTGAATCATACAATTCTTGACAGCAGACAAGTTCAAAGAGAATAGAAAAAAACGATGAAAAAATTAATGGAAAAACTACTGAAGTGTTTCGAAAGGTTATGGAATTCATTCATGACGATGATGACAATCAAGACTAATACAAAAGGACATGTATAATAATATAGTTATACAAAGTAAAGGTGAAAAAAAACAGCTGATTTTTGGTCAAAGTTTTCTAATTTTTGAGCTCTGTCACAATCCTAGAGAAGATTGAAAAAATAACTGGTTCTCAGAATGGGCATTATAACTAACCAGTGAAACAAAACTCCCCAAGACGCAAACTTTTTAAGCACACTGAAAATTTATGAAATGATTTTTGGCCGCTCACGTCTTTTCGTGCACAAAGATAAATTAAAACAACTTGGACCCCACTTTTGAACCCCACGTTTTTTAACTCCCTGTGTTTACACCCCCTACTTTACAAGAAGGAAAAAGTTTTCGCAATTAAAGCTTTGAAGTTTACCGATGCTATGGTTCCGAATTCCTTTCAAGTATATTTCACTTTGATTCTAGCAATTGTAATAGAAAGGGGTTAAATTTTAGCGGGGTTATATGAGAGCGGGTTAAGAAGAAGGGGTTAAAAAACGCGGGATGATAGGCTTGGGAACCGAAAATTAGATCTAGCACCTTAAAATATTTAATTTCAGATCTTAATTCGTCCTTCAAGGTCACTCTTCCAAAAACTGATGCAGTACAAAACTTCATATATTAAGCCGACAAAAATTCATGTATTAAAAACGCAGATTGAGAGATCGTGAGGCGACAATTCATAATACGGGACAATTCGTAACAGCAGATTAAGCGTTGAACACTGATTCACGCGAAGTAATCCTCTCGTGCCGGATATAAGCGCTGCAGAGCAAGCGTATACTACTTGCCAATGCCTTGTTACGAAATGTCGCTTGTTACGACTTGTCGCCTGTTACGAAATGTCGCCTGTTACAAATTGTCACCTGTTACGAATTGTCACCTGTTACGAATTATCGCCTGTTACAAATTGTCACCTGTTACGAAATGTAGCTTGTTATGAACTATCGCCTGTTAAAAATTGTCGCCTGTTACAAATTGTCCCCTGTTACGAAATTTCGCCTGTTACATATTATCGCCTGTTACAAATTGTCCTCTGTTACGAAATGTCGCCTGTTACATATTATCGCCTGTTACAAATTGTCGCCTGTTACGAATTGTCGCCTGTTACATATTATCGCCTGTTACAAATTGTCGCCTGTTACAAATTGTCACCTGTTACGAAATGTCGCCTGTTACGTATTATCGCCTGTTACAAATTGTCGCCTGTTACGACTTGTCGCCTTTTAAGAATTATCGCCTGTTACGAATTGTCACCTGTTACGAATTGTCGCCTGTTACGAATTATTGCCCGTTACAAATTGTCACCGGTTACAAATTGTCGCCTGTGACGAATTGTCGCCCTACCTTAAAAGATGCAATTTCCGAATTTCTAGGTGAAACATCGTTTAAGTAATGCAGTTTCTAATTTTCGAGGTCTAATTTTTCAATTTTGAATTACTATGGCGTTTATAAAACTCTTAAAATCATAGCGTGTTAAGGCGTAAAAAGCCAATGCTTGTCGATAAGAAGCCATATACTTTTCCTTACAGTTGGCCAGCACATCTTAAATACTTGTACCTGTTGCGACAGTTACTCCAATGGAAAGAAGGGCTGCTGCGACTAGTTGTGATCTGACCACTTTGCAGATACTGTCTGGGGATCCAGGGTTGCTGAAGCAGAGGGGGCCGAGCACCAGACCGAATAATCCGATCACGATTATGCCTAAATCGAAAAGGTTTCACAAATGCGCTGTGGGTTCTTGTTACAAAAATGCAGAAACATCAATTGGGTATAATTGTTTCGAATAGTTTTGCTTACTTTTATCGCTGAACAATAACAAGATTGGCAAGGCCCTGAATTTTTTTACTGGCCCTGAATTTTTTTTTGGCCCTGAATTTTTTTTACTGGCCCTGAATTTGTTTTGTTGCCCCTTAAAATTGATGAAACTTTTAAAAATTTAAAGAAAAAATTCACAAAAAAGGAAAAAAAAAACATCCTTTTTTCGCCTCTGCAGCTCTGGTTTCTTGAGACCACCTTAAGTAAATGATATTTTTGTGACCGTGAAACAGGAAAAACAAAATCAGGCAGAAACTATAAACTTCAAATAGAGACAGAGCAATGGAGAAGAGGCAAGGCAAGGAGAGAGCGAGAGAGAGAGAGAGAGAGAGAGAGAAAAGAAGGTTTTAACTCGACTTCTGAAGAGGTGGCGAAAAAAATGACTAGATTTTTTGGAGCTCTCCATTGAATCTGAGGTTGGAGCCAAAACGGCGGTGATCCATTTCTGTCAAACAATGCACGCAAAAAACGTCCAATCTTATTTAAGCGGGCTGCGTAGGCAGCAATTTAATCCACCTCAAAGAAGTTCAGATTGATTGATTATTACGAGGCCAAATTGTGCCTTCTGTGCCTTGTAAGCGGAATCCGCAACAGACCAAAATCAGATTCATCATGTTTTCAGGAGCTTTCTATTGAATCTGAGGTTTGAGCCGAAAAGGGGCTGATCGATATCTGTAAAACGATGCACGTAAATGATTGGGCAAAAAATTGGTTAAAAATTACAAACCATTAAACAAGTTTTTTATTTTTCAAAAAGTTTCAAAAGGTTTCTGCTCCTAAAACCTTTCTCTGCGATGAAAAGAATGACTAAATAGACCAGCATTTTACGCGGTAATATATCTGCTGGCGTCTGCTGATATAAGCCTGATTGGGTGTTACTGAGTTTTGTTATGCAATGGTCATTTGACAGTTTTGAAAAGCAATCCGCGTTTTGAAAAAAAATAAAAAAATTAATATCAAAAATTTATTTTTGTTAAGTGAAATATCAAATTTTGAACCTAGATGGATGATTTTTCAGTTTTTGATTGTGATTTTATTACATTTGCCAGAAATAAGAGCTTTCGGTGCGTCTCTGAATAAATCCGATGGGCGAATATAATGTTTAAAGCAAATTGATGGTAGTCTCAATTCGCAGTTGACGAAAAACCTTGTTTTTTTCTCCTAAGCAGAGGAACAACATGTTGTTTTTGCTAACATAAAACCTATCACAACTCAATTGTAGTTTCGCCGCTTCTACTATTGAGTGATGCCAATTTTAGACTCTAATTTTGGTAACAAAAATGAAACAAACGCAATTTTCATTTGAAAATTCAATAAAGATTTAAAAAAATCATAAAAAACTGGTGCTTTCTGCGATTTGCAAATTATCTTGGAAAAAATATTCAGCCCGCATAAGAACAGACTGTTTCGCTTTCATCCCATCAGCCAGGCTAAGTGCGCGAAGCTCCTTTTTAAGTAACTCAAGGCTGTTTTTTTTTTGCGTTTGTAATTATTACGTGGTACCACTATTGCAGTTGATCAATTTTTCAATATAAAAAAACTGTTACCTAATTCATCCTGATAGGAGCTGAAAATAGCCCCAGAAGCACTGAACCATTTAAAAACTGTGTAATGAAAAGATATTGAATGCTTCAGTCAGGACTTTGCGTCAGTTAGACTTGAATTTTTTTAACTTAAGATCATTTTTCTTAAAATTTAGGGGGCTTAACGGTTGCCATTTTGGTCAATTCGGGACAATCAACGCGCAATTTATTTCGCGCTATTAACGCCTAAGCGGAGATATAATCCGTCTTAGAAATCGTTCCAAATTGGCTGAGAAAGAATTACTTGTCATATTTGGTTTGTTTTAAGGAGCAAAAATTATAATTTTGTACTTTATAATGCATGTGGGGAAATGATTTTCACAAAAAAACATCAATTTCTTTGTTTATATTTTTTCAGTTTATTTTATTACATTTAATTTTTCTATCATATTATTGCCCCATAGACCTTAAAAGGCAATCGCAACACTCAGGGCTTTGCCCTGATATGAGCAGTTTTGCTTACATTAATTATTCTTTGTACACTATACAGATGGGTATCATTTGAAGCCTTCTCAGTTGTAACTTTGATTCCTGGAAAGATTTTATTCAGGGGCGGATTTAGGGGGACTCTTCTCCGGAGGGATACGACCCCCTGCCGACCCAAAGGTTCCCTCTTTGTACTATCTTGTGGTATCCATTTTTGGCGACGGACTCTAAAAAGTTTCTAAGGGCGCCTTTGGCACCAAAATGTACCAATTTTGAGGGGGAGCGCGCGCCGAGAAAACACGATTTTTGTCTAAAAACGCCTTTTTTGGCAATTTTTTTTTTTTACAAATTAGGGTTTTCGGCGCCAAATTTTTGGCCAAAATGGGGCCCAATTGGGGCTTTGGGAGTGCTCAGAAAATCAATTGAGCCGATCTAAAAAAAAGGTCGACAAAGTATTTGCAAATCGCCCCCTCAAGAACATTCTAGATCCGCCCCTCTTGTTATTTGTTAATTTTTTGTGAAACAGCTTGGAGAAACATTGTTGAGGATTTTCAGTCTGGAGTTTTAGCATGCGTTCTGTAAGCTATGTAAATCTCGGGCTGAGACGAAATATTTTAGCTTCGAACGTTTTTTGAAATTTAATGGTAAATTTGGCCAATTTGGGAAAAACCAATAGCAAAAAACGTTTGGTCTTCTGTAAGCGGGCTGCTTAGGCGGCATTTTAATCCACCTCAAAAAAGTTTAGATTGATTGTTTATTACGAGGCCAAATTGTGCCTTCTGTGCCTTGTAAGCGGGATCCGCAACAGACCAAAATCAGATTCATCATGTTTTCAGGAGCTCTCTATTGAATCTGAGGTTTAAGCCGAAGAGGTGCTGATCCATATCTGCACAAACGACGCACGTAAATGATTGGGCATAAGATTGGTTTATAATTACTAAACATTAAACAAGTTATTAAGTTTTCAAAAAGTTATAAAAATTTTCTGCTCCTATAACCTTTTTCTGCGATGAAAAGAATGACTAAATATACCAGCATTTTTTGCGCTAATACATTTTGTGGCGTCTGCTGGTATAAGCCCAACTGTCGTTACTGAGTTTTGTTATGCAATGGTCATTTGACAGTTTTGAAAAAAAATTCGCGTTCTGTAAAAAAAAAACAAAAAAAAACGAATAACAAGCGTTTATTTTTGTTAGGTGAAATTTAAAAATTCAACCCTAGATGGCTGATTTTTCAGTTCTTTGTTGTGAATTTAGTACAGTTAGCAGAAATAGTAGTTTTTGGTGCGTCTCTGAACTAATTCGGTGCGTGAGTATAACATTAAAATCAAATTCCTTGTATTCTCAAATCGCAGTTGACGGAAAACTATGTTTTTTCTTCTCCTAAGCAGAGGAAAACATGTTGTTTTTGCTAATACAAAACCCATAGCAACTCAATTGTGGTTACTCGCTTCTACTTTTGAGTGATGCCAACACTAGACTGTAATTGCATCACGTTGTTCTAAGCAAATCGCAAGGGGGGACTTTTTGTAACAAAAAATGAAACAAACGCAGTTTTCATTTTAAAAATAAAAAGAGTTTTAAAAAATCATAATAATAATAATATTAATGATGCTTTCTGCGATTCGCAAAATATCGTGGGAAAACTATTTAGCCCGCATAAGAACAGACTGTTTCGCTTTCTTCCCATAAGCCAGAGTAAATGCGCGAAGCTCCTTTTTAAGTAAGTCAAGGCTGTTATTTTTGCGTCTGGAACTATTACGTGGTACCACTGTTGCAGTTAATTACTTTTTGAATGCAATAAACTGTTCCCTTTTTCATCCTGGTAGAAACTTAAAATAGCCACAGTTGCACGGAACCATTGCAAAACTGTGTACTGAATAGATATCGAATGCTTCAGTCAAGACTTTGTGTCACTTAGACGTGAAAAAATATTTTTAGCTGTGATCAGTTTTCTTAAAGTTTAGGGGGTTTAACGATTGCCATTTTGGCAATTTGGGACAATTAACATGCGATCTATTTCGCGCTATTAACGCGTAAGCGGAGATATAATCCGTCTTAGAAATCGTAACAGATTTTTTGAAAGAAGCTTATTTGCCATAATTGATATGTTAGAAGGAGCCAAATTTATAACTTTGTACTTTATAAGGCATGTGGGGTGGTGATTTTCACAACAAATTATCAAAATTGATAGAACTTTTTTTTTCAGTTTGTTTTATTACATGTAATTGTTGTATGTTATTACTGCTCCATAGACCTTAAAAGGCAGTCGGAACAATCAGGGCTTCCCCCTGATATGAGCAGTCTTGTTTGCATTAAATATTTTTGTTCGCTATACAGCTGGGTATCATTTTGAAACCTTCTCAGCTGTAATATTTTCCCTGGAAAGCGTGTTATTCAGGGGTGGATTTGGGGGGGGGGGGAGGGGGCGGAAGCTTCTCCTCAGGGATTCTACCCCCTGCCGACCCAAAAGGTCCCCCTTTGTACAGTCTTGAGATATCCTTTTTTGACGACGAACCCTAAAATTTTTCTAGGGGCTCCTTTGGCGCCAAAATCTACTAAGTTTGAGAGGGGAGCGCGCGCCAAAAAAAAACGCAATTTTTGCCTAAATGCGCTTTTTTGGCCTGTTTTTTCAAGATATTGCCTGCGGCATGTCTTTTTAGGGCTTTGGTTAAGCTAAAAAAATCAATTTGGTCAATCAAGAAGCAATTCTAGATCCGCCCCTGTTGTTTTTGGTTAATTTTTTGTAAAGTACCTTGGAGAAACAATGCTGGTGAACTTATCAAGCTTTTGGAACGCTTTTTGATTTCTTTAACTCAATTGAGAGTGGAAAAAGCGTTTCAATAGTTAAATTTGAGTTCCGACTTTTGAAAAAATGACGAATGTTTGGTCTCGGTGATGCTTTCTGTCTTTAGACTCTTTTCTGACGTGATAAACAAATAGCAAAAAACGTCCAATTTTCATTAGGCGCGCTGCGTAAGCAGCAATTTAATCCCTCTCAAAAAAGTTACATGCAAAAAAGTGTGCATTGTAAGCTGGATCCGCAACAAGCCAAAATCAGATTTGTCGCAGAATCCGCAGCATTGCTACTTTTTTTGATCTTCTCTGCCGTTTTGGATTCCAACAACAAATACCTAAAACATTGTACTGATCATTGCAACAATTCAAGCTAAATGATCAAAATATTTTGACAGTAGATTTAACCAGTTTATAATTGATCTTGCGTGTGGGGAATCATTTTTTTAAATAAAAAAGAGAAAATCACCAATATTGTTTTTGCTATTTTTATTTGCATTTTTATCTTTTAAGGTTTAGTAACTTTTAAAATGGAATGTCAAATCACTGACCTGCAACAGCGATGGTGGAAACTACCGGGGTAAAAACTCGCCACAGACTAGACAATGACATTTTATATTAAAAGCTCTCCAACTAAATTGTGAAAGGAAGATGTTTAAAACTAATAATGATGAAAAATAATCTACTTTTTGAAGTGAATTGTTTTAATGAATGGTATGGAATAACTTGAATGGCAACATAAGGCTAAATTAATCTTCTAAAACTGATTGTCTATCGATTAGTTTGGGGATTTCAAAATAAAGCAGAACTAAAGTTATTTTTCTGAAACTCAAGACTTGTGAATGCGCCCAAATAGCGGGTAAGAAATAAGAAACTAGCGTTAGAAATAGAATGATAGGCAAACAGGATTTAAACTGCGGAACTAATGTATTTCGCTGGCTTAGTTTGAGAAAGGGTTTCAGGTTGTGCGGCAAACTGAACGTACTTTACCAAACCGCTGGCCGGTCGCAGAGGGTTTTAGAAAACTTAGATTCTAAACTAAGAGTTAGATACATGTAAGCGACACTGGAAGCCATAAAATATCTGAAGGTTTGATCCAATTGAATGAATTTTTATAGAACTTGTTTTATTCTAAATTTAGCAGAGCATGGCCAAATAATTTAAAGCTCTGAAGTTTATTATTTACAAAGAACAGTTTTATTGTCACTGCAGTTTTTAAGTTTGATGTAATTCAGAGAGTAATAAATTTGAATTCCGATTAGGAAAAACTGTGTTGTTCAAAGGGAAAGATAGACTGGTAGACTTTGGCTGGCTCTCAACAAACATCTGTGTTTTTTCTACTATTGTCAATAAAAATAGAAAAGACAAAAGAAACCACAGATTTAATTTGGAATGAACCATAAATGGTCTTCATAAAAAAATTTCAGCACCGTCAACTTTTTATTCTGTTTCATTTGAATCGATTTCTTTCAAATTTTTGTGGTAAAAAACGAAATTCCCGTAAAAGGCTCTTTGTGAAGAAAACTTGAGCAATTGGCAGGCTGCTAATGATTATTTCTCGTTCTGATGTTCAAATGAAAGCAAAAAAAAATTCATTCGAAGATAATTGGTGTGATGGTCACTTTGTTTGTCAATCAATTTATCAATTAACGAAAATTCATCAGAAGTATGCGCTTACTTTGCGATGCCGAAGTTGGTGAAATGTTTTTCATTGGTAACTTTAAATGTCGCGCGATTCAAATGTAAATTGTGAATAAAAGGAGCAGACATTTTTGAGTCAGAAGATAAGGTACAAAGAGTTGGGGGATCTTAGATCTACATCAAGGGCTGTTTCTCTACAGAAGGACGATTAAATTCGATTTAGAAAAAAATTCAGAAAATTTTTTGCATCGTTTACCATATAGTCTTTCAGGGAAATGAAAATAAAGGATGAAAAATGAACGAACATTGAAATGGCAACAGGAGTAGAAACAACCAATTTATTTCAATAAACCCAATTTCTCTATGGCGGAAGCTCTTTCAATCTAAGAACAAAAAACATGTATTCTATTCTGACAGAAAACATTTATATTATTGAAAAAAGTCTACTATTTCAAGGCTACTTTGCTTATGTTTTTACAGGTAACCCATTCTAACTAGAATATTTTTCGAACCATTTTTTTTCATTTTTGAAGAGAGCTAAGTTAGTACATAAGTTAAGGAGTACATTCATAGCATTTATGTAAAATTAAAATACATCAGCTGTGTCGAAAAAAAAGATGCAATCTGATCAATTTTGACGAAGCAAAAATTTGTTAACGGAAAAAATTTAGACCACAAAAAGAAAACTGACAAAATAAAACCTGAAAAAACATCCAGTGGTTTGCAAGGTTTCTGCTAATTGAAATATTTTTTCATATAATTGTGGAAGAAACTAAAATTATAACATATGCGGCTGGCAATTTTGACGGTTGGCAATTTCCTTGTGTGTTTTTTATGCATATGCTGTAAACATTATTGGTTTTCGTGGTTTTTGATTGGAAACCTTTTCATAGGGTGATAATCCAAAGTTTGGGGTTAATTGAGAATTGTCTGCGAGCGGAAATAATTTTACGTCTGTGTACCCTGCATTGTAATTTTTATCATTTCCGTTAATTATACATCGCAAACATTCATGTAGTGATTGGTTTATGGAACATGTGAAGTTCTGGGCTTAGGTTTTATATTATATAAATGACACAATGAAATAATTTCATTATTAATAAATTCTGTGCCATTGTCTGTGACAAGGATTTCGAGTAGACCGATTTTCATTATCCAGTGTTCATAAAGTGCGGATATGTTAGCAAAGCGCGGTTTACGCCTACCTAATGTGTGAATGCGTCTACTATTACCATAATGTATGGATTTCTTTCAGAAAAAGGTGATATAGGGCCTTTCGTGTCAAAAAAGGTTCTCTGGTTATAAACTAACTTTAGTACCTGAAAGTCTTGTTGTTCCGCAATTTGTCTTTGGTTTTTATCCATATTGGTGCGTTTTGAAAATTTAATTTTTGAGTAAGATTGTCGTAGTTTTTTTGTAATCCAATATGTCCTTTGTTATTTGGAAACTGTGCTATGTTAAAAGCGAAGAATTAAACTTAGTGGTAAACAAGGTGCCTTATCATCTGTATGTAATTGTTCTAAAAGCTCTGTGTTTTCATTTTTTGAAGCGCCATTGCGAAAGCCTTGGAGTAAAGTTTTTTGCCTAGGTGGCTGATATCTGTTTGGTTTTATGTTTGTGCCTAGATTTAGTTTGGCGTATCACTTGGTCTAGATTTTGAGTTTCTTGATTAATTCAGCTATGAGTTTAACTGTACATGGCAGGAAAACATTTTGTTTTTCTTGATTTGTTAACGGTATGTTACCACCAGAGTCTTTCAGACCAATGACTTTTTTATTTGAGTACTTCATGTTTGTTTCTAGTGGACCTGCTATTTTTTTGTGTCTACTAAATCTTGTTTTTCTCTTTATGGAAATGTTTTTTTTTGTGGGGTTTGATTCCTTGCTTGCAGTTGTGTAATATTTTTAATCCATGAAAAGTGTGGTAAGGGTTTAAAAATGTACTTTTTTCCTGTTAAAGGAACGTCATTGTGATTCATTTGGCATTCGAAATAAAGTGGGACAATTTTTTATTTGTTTGCTATCTGTATAATTTTTACTGCATATGTGGATACTTATGATGTTTTGTCGTTAGCGAGGACGAATTTTAAATTTTGTGGATTTTCAAAAACTTAGTTTTTTGTATTCGTAATTATGGTAGTGTGTTTCTACTAAGAGTATCTGACAAAGCAAATTTTTTCCTTGTTGTCTAAACTATGTGAATTTTGTGGATTTTGATTAGAGTTAGCTGAAATTTATATAATCAACGATCTGGTTTTGATTTTTGTGTAAGAAGAACAATTATAAGTTTGTGGTATCGTTTGTGAATTGATTTGTTGGATGTTTTGATCCAAGAACTGAAAAATTGTATTCTGTTGATGTTTTATATTATAGCTGTACACTCTTTCATAGTTGAGAAAAATCGTAGTTCTGCTGGCGTCAAAAGCCGCGAATTTGCTGAGGTTAAGTTTATTTGTTTTGATACCTGATGACAAAGTAGGGATGCTGCTCCAACTCCAAAATCGGATGCATCACACATTGCGTAAATTGGTTGATTTGAATCATGGATAGTGTTTGAAATTTGTTTGCTAATGAGTTTTTTAGTTTAATTAATTAGTTTTTGATGTTCGATAGTCCATTCAAAAGTTGTTTTTCGACGTAAAATATATTGTAAAAAGGTCTAAGACGTATTTGGATTTTAGAGTTTTTTTGCTTATCAAATTCAACATTCCTTGTAGTTCTTGAACCTTTTTGTTGAGTGGTAGTTGTATCACTAAAAAAGCATCTATTCGTGAATTTAGAGAAGTTTTTTGTTTGTTATTTGATTATATACCTTGTAAGTTCAACTCGGGTGAGGAAAAAAAGTGATTTATCTCGGATCTCGGTTTACTTTCCTTCTTTTTGTCTTGGTTGATGGTATTTTTCAAAAACTTGAAATTTTCTATTTTTTTTGTGATTGTAATAAAACAGAATCTTAGTATGTGATAACGATGTGACTAAAAATAAAGGGCCAAAAAATTAAATCAGTGCGGAAAAAGCTGCTGGTCCTGTGGAAATTCCTTTGAATAACTCTTTAAAATCATATTCAAATTTCTAGTGACAATAGGTTTTCATCTTCGTTTGATTACATGCGCTGTTCACATCTGCTGTTATTAAATATGGTCCTTTTAACTTCGTATATATTACTTGAAATGAATCTATTGGACAGTAACAATTTGATTAATCAATTAAAGAATTTAAGTATCTTGCGTGGACTTAATTTGCATGTTGCTAGTTGAAAACTGCGTCGGGTTTAAGTGGAGGCTGTAATTTGGAATGTGTTTTTCCAAAAAGAAATTTTGATTTAGCACATACATTTGGGTTTTTCATTTGTAAATTTGCTAATGTTTCAAATTATTCTTGAAAATACACCTTGTTAGAAATTTTTGTTTTTCTAGTGTGTACTTATTCCTGTGTATTTATCATTAATCTGTAATTTACTATTTTTTATTTTGGTTGTTGGTATATAACTAATGTTGAACGTTTTTCCTATTACTTAAAGTTTCATATCTGTAATAAGGAATGTTGGTTAAAAAAGTTTATTTAGATGTTTACTTTGTTCATTTGTTTTCGTTGGTTGCAGAGGTAATTAAATTTTCCATGATTCTTCAAATTTTTACCTTGTGGGGTGGCTAGTTTGTTTATCTATTATGGAACTTCGATAAAAAATCGATAAAGAAATCTCTTTTTCGAGGTCTGGAGTTAAAAATTTTTGCTTTTTGGGCTTTCTAAAAAGGTCGTTTTCTCCAAAGTTTTTCATTAGGCGTAGGCATTTTGCGAACTGTGTTCTGATGTACTTTTTTGTGTTTTGTGGAATTTAATTTAAATATTTTGTTTGATTTTTGCTTGAGAAATCAGGGTTACTGTTGGGACTTTCGTTTTGGTAGTGGACAGATTGAACGGGCGGGGGTTTCGTACTCTTGTTCATTTTTAAACAATTTAAAATCAATGCGTGTTTGGTCTCAGTTTTGTCGGCAGTACTTTCACATTGTATGTGATTTGATTGAAGTGCTGGTGTTTCGTTGTTCTCAATTCCTGGATGATCAGGGGTTGTTTCAGTTGTAGATTGTACTCGATTAGTTTTTCAATGATATTTTAATGTGCTACTTCTATAATTTTTGTGTTGTCTGTTCAAATGTTGTGAATTATTTCTAATTGGCGACTGAGAGTTTTTCATGATCTATAGTATTAGCTATTTTTTCTATACCTGTTATTATTTGATTGAATTTTCACGTGATCCATGACCGTAGTCTTTTAATTTGAGTTATTCCTAAAGAATGCTTAGAACGTTCGTTGTAGTTATATTTTATACGACAGTTTGAATGTGAATGGTTTTTGCGACGATTATGTTAATTACTCCTGTTTGAGTTTGATCTTGAGTAGTATTTTTTATAATGAATATTGTGTCTAAATGAGCCGGTCTGTTTTTTGAACTATAGTTTGAATTTCTTCGATCTGGAGATCTTCCTCGAGAGTTACTTTTATATATGATAATTGTGAACTGTTGTCATTATAGCTGAATGCAAACAGTTTTGCTGAATAATTTTTTTATCAGATAATTTTTGATCTTATTTCATATTTTAATTAAAAGGTATTGATTTTTTTTTTTTTGTGTTTTGGTGGCCTGTATGTCTTCTTTTGTTGTTTTTTTTCTACATCCGGCAATACTGTGTCCGTATATTACACCATTTTCTAAAGCAAGGTTTTTCTTAATATTTGGGTTTTTAGCATATGTTGAGTACTTGAGTCACTTTATCTCCCTATCTGAGTCTTGAATTTTATTTATAAATGAAGTCGTTTTTTGTATATTAGCAGGGAGCGGATAATAGTTGCTTTCAAAAAGGCAAAAAAGTTACTAAGAAGTTGCTCAAAATTGACTGGAAAAGTTGCTCAAAAAGTTTGTAAAAACTTGCAGAAAAACGTTAAATTTACAACGTTTTGTTACAGTAGCAGAACATAAGTTGGCGTACAGTTTTCTCCGTCAGTGCTTGTCTGATATTTGTGTGAACAAAGTACTTCAACAAACAAAACGAAGCACGGATGGCTGAGCTGCCATTGGATAATTAATATTCGCCAGCTGCAGCGCATCTGTGTTCGTTGAATCCGTTAATATGAGCTTCAAACAAAGAAAACTTCCGAAAAAGTTGCTATTGTGAAGTTTATTGGAAAATAGATAGTTAAAGGGAAAAACAACAGAAAAGTTGGAAATAGTTGTTTTTAGTTGCTAAAACTATTATCCGCTCCCTGTATATTAGAAATATATTGAAGTTTCGAACTTTCTTTTGTTTTTATTTTTTTGGTGATTTCTGCTTGGTCTGAATTGTGTACGAGTTTGCGAAAATCTATATCTGATTCACGAATGGATGCTAGATCTGATGATTTTATATTTTGTGGTGTACGAATCATCATTAGGATTTTTGTCGTTTTTTGGGTTTTTGTAATCGTGTGATTTCAGAAAACATGCTTTTCGTACCAGAGCTTCTATTTTCACAGCGAGTCGGTTTTTAGTTTCATTCAGCGGAAGACTTGTATCAATAAAAAAAATGATGTGGTTTATTTCTTTCTTTGTCAAACATTTTTGAGAAATCATTTTGTGAAAAGTTTCCAATCTGAATGAGTTTCTTTAGGTAGGAGTGAAAATCATTTTTGAGCTGCACAGTTGAGCGTGGTTTGTTTTAGTATTAAACGTCTGTGAATCCATTTCTGATGAAAGGGTGTTTTCATAAGTTCTGAGCCTATATTTAATATGTTGGCTAAGACAGCCTTCGAATAGCCTTTAACTGAATATTCAGGATATGTTCCTGTAAAAACAACTAGTGGTTTGTTTGATGAAGAAGATGATCTACCCATAAGATCAAAATTTATCCTCATTTAAAGTGATTCCGCTGTAATGGATAATTATATGAATTTTTTAGGTTGATTTTAACTAATTTCGTGTTATTATAGGTAATATGGCAAGAGGATATCATTTCCCATGGTTTCTGTTTGGTAACCTTGAGTATGCATTTGGTATTTTGTTTGCATGTTTTGACTTGTTGGTGTACAATTTGGTTTTGTAAAAAATTAATTTGCTGTTGCTAGATTTCATGTTGGAATTTTTGAGGGGTTTAAAAGTTTCTGGGTGAAAATTTTCATCTTGTTAATCAAGGTTATTCCATTGGTGTTTTCTTTATTCAGAATTGTGTTGTTGTTGTTGATTTCAATGAAAAAACTCTTCATCTTCTGAGATAATTATTTGAATTCTTTTGAATTGTCCGTTGGGTAGCTAACAATTATTTTTTGTTGAAAAAACGGATATTTTTCAGTGAGATCTGTTCTGGCGATTTTTTTCATAGAAATTTACCGATTGTTTATTTGAATGCTTGGGTGGTTGTTGATTAAAATTGTTTTTCTGAGACTATGTTTGCGTTTTTGAGAGCAGGCGTGCAAGTGGGTGACTAAACTGATTCTTTAAAAAACTCATGGTTGTGATTTGCAAAACCGTTTCCATTTCTTAAATTTGGTTTTATTGAAAGAACGTTTCAAGGTTATTGGCCTATGTATTTGATAATCAATTTGTTGATTTTTAGAGAAAAATGTTGGTTTAACTGTTGATTGCTATGTTGTTTGTGGAAAAGGAGTTATGTTTCTGTTATGTGGTGTTGTAATTGTTGATGTGGCGTTGTAACTGTAATAGATGATATACTTTGTTGTGCTGTTGCTGGTTGTGTTTCAGCAGTTTCTTCGTTAGTGAAATTTGATGATGTTTGAGTAGTTGTTGGTTTTGATTTATTACCTACTGCCCTATCGCGAAACATCGCGTTATAATTTAAAGGTCATGTATCGGTGGTTATTGGAATTCCCCGAAGATAGATATTATTCTCTTTGCTAAATTGAGTTGCTGAGCTGGAAACATTGTTTTGTACATTGGAAAAATTTGTGATACCATTCTGGAACCAATAAAAATCTATTTCATCTGCTAAGATTGTGTTTTTCGCATTATGTGCAAACTTGTTTTCGATACTGCTCTAATAAATCTGGATTATGCTGAAAAAAAATCTATTAAAAAACATGCTTATATGTTTTTAAATCTTTTTTTTTGTTATATGTGAGACTTCTGTGTCGATGCGTTTTTCGCAAATCGAATCCACTAATCTTCAGTAGAAAGTTCTGCCTGCTCATACTGCTCAATATCGAGATTCGAGATGTCTGTGGTGGAGATACAAAGAATGAATGTTTTATTTGTATCTAACAAAGATCTATAGCTCTAGATAATTGAGAAAACATCGTTTGTGAATTTTCAATTTGCTCGTTGTAAAGTTTGCTGTTGGTTTTTAAAATGTATTCTTCAAAAACACGTGAGAAGATGAAGTCTTTGTCATCAGTTTGTGTTTGATGGGGTGTTGTTTTATTGTTTAAATTTGTTGATAGAGTTTCAATCTTGAATATGCCATTTTGTGAGGCTGTGTTACAGGTGCTTGATAGATAGTAATTTAGCATCTGCCTTTTAATGGTGGCTTCTGGACATTCTTTTTGGCATGGGCTATTGCCATTTCGACAACAAAATCTTTTAATTAGATGGTGGAAAAACTGTACTTGTCTTCGTCAAGGGGCACTGGAGTGGTCGAGGACAAATTGAACATTAGAACTGTTGTCGAAAATTTTGTCGTATTGAACCATTTAACTTTCGGTATTAAAAAGTGTGTAATTTTCTACACGTTTTAAAGATTGATTATTTGTTCGTAAGGGTATACGTTTAAAAAAATTCTTTTTAATCTACGTTTTTTTTATAGATGGTGCTGCTGTAGCTTCTGAGTCAGAGAAATATTGTTGATTGCTTACTTGGGAGTCGTATTGATAGGTCTCAAAGGTTTTAAAAGTTTTGTGTAGTTGACAAGTCGGATTCACAAATACCGTTTCGTTTTCTGGAAAATCGAGTTTTTATGTTTTGTTTTTGCTTACAATTACTTTTCTGTTTGCTTTCTTTTGATTGTGCGGTGTTATGACCAGATAGTTGTTTGAATTGAACAATTGTGTAGCGCTTTTGTATGTTTGCTTCTTAAGTTATCACGAGTGTTAGAATTATTGATGCAAAACCCGGCTGTCAATTTTTATTTCGTAAACTGTTAATTCCCACTCTGTTTTCTGAGTTTAACCTAATTTTTGTCGTGGCAAGACGGGTAGGGAGAGATTTTATCAACTCAAAAGAATGATGTTATACTGCTCTCGAATGTATGTGCCGTTTTTTACGTTTAAGTGATCTTAACCTGAATAAAATGTAGATCGATAGATACTATTGTAACTCTTATTAAGCTTAAAGTTTGTAATATGCTTGGTTCAGTTAGGAGGTGGTTTTGAAGAAAAAGGTTGAGTAATCGAACTTCCGAACTGTTTAGCCTATCTTTATTGTTTTTTTTTTGTGGAAAAATTTCAATTATTCCCTGGTCGTTTGTAAAATTTGGAGCATGAATTGACGTTAGACACCTTGATCCAAGAGAAGTCCTGATGATCTCATTAAAATCAAAAAAAATTAGAGTAAAAAAGTTATTAGCAAGGTTAAGCCAGGATAAAAAATTAATGAAAAAAGTTAATGGTTTAGGAATGATAAAAGATCCCAGATAGTTTTTGATGATGTTCTTTTGAAATCAAGTTAGTTGTTTTAAAATTTTATACTGATTTCAGGAAAAAAATTTTTTTTTGGTTTATTTTTCAAAACCAAAATAATTAAAGAAGCTACTGCAGAATTAGGTATCTGTTTTTTCGTCGTTTGAGTTAACTGATTTTGCCTTTAGTATTGGCTTGGCTTGATTAGACTTAACGAGACGTGGGAATAAGCTATTTCTATTTTCGATTTATTTTGACTTTGTTTTTTATTTTTTCTAATTCTCGGTTGTTCGAAATCAAAGTTAGTAAAGGTCTGATCGAGACTCGTTTGGTCGCATCACTTGAGCTTAGGTCCGTGATGGCCTTCTCATAGAGTAATTTTGGATAAGATTTACCGTCTGTTCGTCACGGATTTACCGTCTGTTTGTCATCTTTTTTTCGGCCGGATAGATTCGCGCAAATTTTTACTCTGATACCGATCCTAAACTTACCTTTATTCTTCGTATTCTCAAAATATCTATTAAATACTGGTGTTTTTGCGAGGTTGAAAACGAGAGAAAGAGCAACTGCTTTCTATGTTAAAGTATTTCTTTTTTTATCGAAATTATAAATAGTATCATAAGTTATAGTAATGGATCATGATTGGCTAGTTTTTACAAATTTGGTTAGTTTGTTAATTGGTTTGTTTTTCTAAATATTTTACCGTGATATTCATACTCATCGAGGAATACAATTGGATAAATAAAATAGTTGGTTTGAACTGGTTCCAATTAGAGACTGATGCACTATTTTTAAGCTCTAGATAGTGGCAGAAAAAAAAGCAAAACTCAGGCCCTACTTTAAGATCATAAGTAATAAGCGGCTCGGAATGAGAAAAACGGCCTCATATGTGATAACAAACTGGTCAATTTTTACCGAGAAAAAAACATCCTGAACTTGATGCAGCCGCCAATTATAGAACATCCTAGACCTTAAAAAAACAAATTGGGATACCTTGGTTAGATCGCGAGTTTTTACTGAAAGCTATCAAACGCTGAAACTGCCTAACTTTTAAAGCATTATAAATGTTGAGCTTGAAATTTTTATGCTGAATTAAACGAACCAAACGAAGGTGTTCAAGAAGAATACGAGATCCTGCTGCCGTTGCTCGAAGTTTTATCATTTTTGACCAAAATGTTTTTCCGAGCTCTTCTAAACCGCTATAAGGACCATATTTTGACAACATTGTAAGAAAAACAATTTTTTCTTACATTAAAAACAATGTAAGAAAAAATAGGTCAAAAAGGAATATTTGGAATATATTGGAAATTTTGACCAAAAATTTGCGTGTTTTTGGCGCGTCTTGCCCTTCAAAATTATTATATATTGGTGCCAAAAGCGTCTTTAGAAAAGTTTAGGGTTGGTTCGTAGACTCGTTGATCCTAGAATTTTTTCGCCAAACTCGGATTTGATTGAGAGTTTCAACTTGAGAAATGCAGACGGTGATAATTAATGACTAAAACTTAGCTTCGTATTCGCTAATAAATACGATAAGTATAAAAGCAAACAAATGATCAATCTCAAAAATTGTTCGACTTTGAAAGATTTAGTGCAGTATCTGAGAAAAAATTGTAAGCGGGTACCAGATGTGATAACCTCCCAAAGGAAACTAAAGTAAGCTATTTTTATGAAACTCATTGGACGGACACTAGAGATGATTCGACTTGGACATGAAAACACCTAGACCCTTCGGATAACGGTTCCCGGAAGTACAAAAAGCCCTTTTAGAACTCGGTAGCTAGCGGTTGAAATGGGACTAAATATTTTTATGTTATAGAACTAGTTGGGGGAAATTTAACTTTGGAACCCTAGAGCCCCATGGATTTCTGGTGTTATGCACTAAGCAATTTGTCCCCACCTCGACTTCCGGAAGTCGTTGAACGCAGGTAGCCAAGACCTCGAGATATGATAGGTAGTGACAATGACATCATTTATTATAGCCTGAACCAAACCAGCGGTTGGACCGAAAGTTATTATCAATTGGAAATAAACACCCCTAAGACCGGAAAAACGGAAATTTATGCAAAAAATATGCAAGTCATAACAATTTTGTAGCGGAAGTAGATATTAGACACCAACAACCCCGAATAAGTAGAACTCCTCCATCGACTCCTTCCGGTGTTAATAGCCTTCTCCCGAAAAAGAATAAATTGGGATGTTTTAATGGTATTTGAATGAAACTTTAGGTATGTAGGACTTTCTTGGGATTTTGAACCCAATTATGGGTTAATTGTCTAATGTGATCTTAAGTGGTCTTTAGGAGTTTAGGACCAAAATTGAGAGAAAAATCCTGGGATTAACACCGGAAAGGGGCGCCTTTCACAGCGCCAACTCTCCGGAAATAGCAATCGATCACTTGATTTATAATTGGGAAGGAACTTATCTATTCGGAGCTGAATCTGAAGCTGAAAAGTGTATAGTTTTTTCATTGTAACAATGAAGTAGTGGATCTTCAGTCTAGCTTGGCAAATGGTCTATTAAATGACACTCAATCTAACAAAAGAAAAATAGTCCTAAAGGATGAAGTAAAAAGGCAGTTATAGGAGCATAGCATTTGAGTTAGGTCACCTAACTATTATGAATGGACAAGGATAATTACTTAGCTCCCCGGAGGTAACTTTTTGGCTAAATTTGACCCCTAAACAGCAAATAACGCTCCACTATTAGCAAGAAGGTCGAAATTTAAAAAGAAAAAAGAATGGTGTTTTAGATGCTTAGAATGAACTAGCGACCCATCGAAGGGTCTTCCCCTATCCCGAAAGATCAGAACCTTAACAGGATAAATAAATAAAAACCTTTGAAGACATTTTATTCAAATTTATTTTGATTTTGAGGTGAAATCGGACTTGATAATGCACAACTTAGTTGGAGAAAGCTATAATGAGCTTTGAATTTAAGACTTGTTTATCAGAGGAAGAAGTCAGATAAAACCTTGCAAAAAGGGGACCATAATAATGTCGGGACTTATGGGTAGCCTATTCAAGACAGAACAAAACACGCTAGTAGACTAATAAGGAGAGTAGTCCGGTTCAAGTTGTAAGTCAGAAAACATTTATTGCTTTTGAGTTGAGTAGTTATTTTTCAAATAATTGGAGAACAGAGAATACGACGTTACTAGATAGTTGGCTTTTATCAGAGAGAATCGTTTAGTTGAGTTAGCTGGAACTTAAATAGCATTTAGGCAATTTTGTTGGTTAATCGTGGACACTCTCCTTTTGATTAGATTAATAAGTTTTTTTTCTGGCCACGTAGAGCCTTCTGTATTTGGACGTTTGTATTTTGAAGTCTGGAAGTTCTTGCGATCGTGAGAGCGGACGAGAGAGCCTTGAGAGCGGTACAAAATGGGGCAAGTAACAAATTACAGTCCAGAATAGTTGCCATCATCTGAACCTTTTCGGTACTATGAATTGAAGTGAATCTCAGTCGCCTCAATGATCTCACTGCCCAGGGGAACAAATTGCGCGGCGACTTCAAGCGTTTCTGGGTGGGCCATATTCTAGATTGTAGCTACCAAAACGGGCTATTATTGAACCAGATTTATTTGTCAGAAGTTAAATGACGCAGGGCGAGCATTGATGGCAGCGCAAAGGCTCTGAACAAGCATCAGAGGATTCGGAACATTACGGGTATGCCAACACATTCCAGGGAGGAAGTCGAAGGCTTCCCGAAGCCTACGCTAGGGAGGACGATGTCAGAATTGGATCAAAGATGATAACGTTTAGGGCCGGGCAGCAGCAAAAGCCGACTTCAAGAGACTCATGCAGAGCCGAAAAGAAGATCCCCGAGAGTTCTCGGGGCGAGTCAGGTCGCCATGTGGCGTGGCAAACAGAATCTTGGGCGCGCAAGCGAGAAATGACATGAACTCTGAGCTGCAAAAACTGTTCTGCAAAAACTGCCAGAGCGAGGAACAGGAGACTACCGAAATACTTTCGAGAGTTGCGAGGCGTACCAGAATTGTAGTCTGCGGGAGTCGGAAACACGCAACGAAGGTACGAACTGATTCTAGAAGGCAGGCGATGGACGCTGCACCTTACGGGCAGTTGCGGTTGCTTACGTGGGTGTGACATGTTTAAAGGTGTGACTGGATACTGAGGCCACGACTAAGCTTATCCACAGCAAGGTGGCTCGAAATCTGAAAGTCACGTCCGAGATACTTCCCCACAAAAGCCATTTTGGGACAGCAGTGGACGAGGGTTGAAGGAAGACGGATATATGACATCGAATTTGAAGTTAGAAAAAATCTATGGCATTTTTGAAGCGCTAGGGGTTCCCGAGCTGAAAAATCAGATGACCATGAGATTGCGATAAATCAAACAATTTTGAATTTTGATTTTTGGTGTTTAAAGATTAGGGACCGGAGATACGAAAAATTCTGCAGTTTCGATGCGGTACGTGATTTTCAAACTGGTTCTGACACAGCCGCCAGATCCAGGAGGTCAAAAAGACCCGAGCAGTGCGGCCATTTCCAGAAGTTCAAACAAAGCCGAACAGTATCACGGGTCCACAGCTGTGTGAGAAGCAGAATCAGGAAAGTTCAAGGAACCCTACTTCGACCGAAAGTTGGCCGGGCATTTACGTGGAACAACGTGAGTAGGTGGTTCAAGCGGAAGACGAAAAGCCACAAACTGACTGGGCAACGGACGACGAAGAAGACACCAGTGAAGTTTAACCTGAGAAACTTCCGCTAGAGAAAGCTTTTTAAAGAAAAGGGCGGCCCTGCTTAAGAAGGTAGCCGCGTTCAGTTAGGCGAAGGACAAATAAGGTGAGGTTATCCGCTGAGAAGGAACATCCGCTCAGGTTGCTTCATTGCAGAAACAAGACAAAGCTATCTCCCAAGTGTTTTACTGAGTGGAGTTATCAGACAAATTGGGGCACATGCCTTCACTAGGAACGAACATCATGCCAAAGGAGCAGGCAAAACAGTACGGACCTGAGACACTGGCGTACTGGTCGCGATTGAACGTGAATAAAAGTGGCTGAATTCTCTATAAAAAATGGTTTCAGAGATGATATGTGGAAGACACGAGGCAACTAGAGGAATTTGCCGCTAGGAAGCGACCGACAGCATATGGATCGGCAAACTTCTTTGATGACTTGCCGAAGAAGCAAACGTGTGGGCGAACAATCTAGAGGGATGCAATCATGATCTGGGCCCCAGGAAAAATTGTGCGAAAAATTTGTCACAGAGAAACGAAACGGAGATTGAAGTGCGATGGGAAGATATTCCGAATCTTACAGTTAGGTGGAAGTTAGACCTTTGGGTGAGACGTTGGTGCTTGAAACTACGATGGAAAATGGAAATACAGATGTAGATGGACCAGTTCGAGTAAGAAGGCCACCAGTTGGTTTAGTATCGACGAATATGTGTGTTAAAACTAGTTTGTTAGAAACTTTGACATTCAAAACATCCAGGCTACTTTTTATCTACAGGCGACTTCATCTCAGGAGACTGTGTTATTGTTTAAAACTGACTCTAATTTTAAGAGAGATTGGGTCGTACTGAGAGGAGTAAGGATAGTAGCAGTCAACTTCCTTAGGATGTTCATAACAAATGTTGCTTGCTGGATGAATTACTTGACTTTGCAGGGACTGACTGACGGGACTGCGATTACTTTGTAGGAGAAATAACTCAAAACTAGGAATGATCATTATAAGGTTAGGCATCAGCGTGGAGTTTAATCTGCGGACTGATAAATAGGAACACTAGTTAAGAAGAGGAAATGGTATCTTGTTGTTATTAGACGGACAAGCTTAATGATAACGGTTTTTAGATTCAGTAGAGCGGTTAACTATATGTAAGTTGAGTCGGTGTTGACTTAAGTTATTACATAGAGTTAACTTAGTAGAAGAAAGGCAGTAACTCAAATTTAGTGACTAGCATTTTTTGGGAGAATAACAGACTAGAAATAAAATTGTAGAATAGGTGCTCCTAGCACTTTTCGCCATACTCAAATTTCAATTGAGAGTTTCCCTTTGAGAAAAACATGCAGTACAGTGATGTTCAATGAAAAGTACATAGCTTGGTGTTCACCAATAAAATCGAAATGGTAGAAATGGTAGAAAAGCAAATAACTGATCAATCTCGAAATTTGTTCCACTTTGAAAGAATTAGTCCCTTCATGGCGGAAAAAAATGAAAGGGTATTGGATATGAAAACCCCCCAAAAGGAAACTTAGGAAGATACTTTTATGGATTTCATAGGACGGATACTAGTGATGGTTCGACCCGGACAAGCAAAAACCTAGACTCCTCGGAGCCCCCTGCACCAGGTGATTAGGTTACCAGATGTGCAAAAAGCCATATTAGAACTCGGTAACTTGCGGTTTGAATGGACCAAAGTCTGATATGTTATAGACCTAATTGAGGTATTTTAACTTTGGAATCCTAGATCCCATAGACTCCTTTTCCGATGTTATTCGCTAACCAAATAGTCCCCACACCGACTTCTGGAAAAAGTTCTGTGGCCCCTTTGAACGCAGGGAGCCAAAAATTTGATAGGTATTGACAAGAGACATCATGTTTTTTAACTTGAGCCAAAACCGGCATTTGGACGCAAGTTATTAGCACTTGAGAAAAAAAACCTTCAGCGACTCCTTCCGGTGTTAATAGCTTTTCCCCGAGATAATTGTAAGGAAATTATAAAGGGGATGACCTGAGAATTAATAATGGGAAATTGAAGAAACCTGATTGGTAGGACCCTCATGGGACTCTGAACCCAAATAGAGAACATTTACCCCAGGTGACCCCAGGCTGATGCATAAGTGACCCTCAGGTTTGTAGGACCAAAACTGAAAAGATACCTTGTGATTAACACCCGAAAGGGGCGCCTTCCACAGCCTGAAACTTTTGGAAAAAGAAACCTGGCTTATGATTTGGAGGGAAATTATTTATTGGCAACTGAAGCAGAACCTGAAATATTGCAGCTTTTACCTAGTACTATTGAATCACTGGAACTAATTGAAGTGGACTTGGCAATCACTGGGTTCAACTTAACTGGGCAAATGAGCTATTAATAGAAACTCAATCTGACTAAAACAAATTAGTCCAGAGGAAATTGGCGGTAATAGGAGCATAGCATGTGAACTAGGTCTCCCAAAAATATGAATGGTAAGGTTGTGTGCTTAGCTCCCCGGAAGTGAATTTTCGGCACAACTTGACTCCCAAAAAAGCCAATTAAGTTCCCCTCACATCTAGAAAGTCGGAATTTGAATAGACTAAAGATCGGAGTTTAGATGTTCGGAATGAATTAGCGACCCATAAAAAGGGTCATCCTCTACCCCCAATGATCGCTATGTTAACGGGATATTCATAAAAAAAAACCTTGGCAGACCTCTTCATTAAACAGAAATTGGCTAAGAGGTGAAAACTCAATTTGATTTTTGCACAATTTAAGTAGAGGTACTTCTAATGAACTTGGAATTTAGGACTTGTGTCGTCAGAGGAAGAAGTCACATAAAACCTTTCGAAAAGGGACCATGATATTGAAAGGGTGACCACGGGACTGGGAATGTAACTATAGCTAAAACTCAAAACAAACATGGCGAAAAGCTACGGTTAGCCTACCCTTAAGCAGAACAAAATACGCCAGCAGCGAGATCAGTTCGGTTAACCTTGTTTGTCAGACAACAATTATTGATATTGAGATGAGTAGTTAGTTGTCAAATAGTTGGAGAATAGAGCTTACGAAATTAGTAGTTAGTTGGCTCTAGTTGGCTCAGAGTTGAGAACAGTAGTTCCTGAAATTTGAGGGATCAGTTAAAATAACTCAAAAGTATAGTGATCCGGAGAAACAATTTTAAATTAAGCAGGTCGATTTGAGTGTTGGTGTGAAACTAATCCTTGTAATTCGTAAATTAGACATCTCTAGAGAGAATTTTGTTTAGTTGAGGTAGCTGAAAATTAAATTGCAATTAGGCAATTGTGTTGATTGATCGCGAACCCTTTCCTTTTGATTAGACTTTTAGATTTTATTCTGGCCACGTAGAGCCTTCTGTATTTGGACGTTGGTATTCTTAAGTTTATTGAAACCGGAAATTCTTGCGATCGTGATTGCGGACGAGACAGCCTTGAGAGCAGTGAAAAATGGGGCAAGTAACAAATTACAGTACAGAATGGTCGCCACCAACTGATCCCTTTCGGGATTATGAATTGTAGTGAATCTCGGTCGCCTAGTCGATTTCACTAAACAAGGGACGACGTTGTATCGGTATTTTTAAAAGAGAGTGAGAGAGAACAAAAATAGAAAAATAATCCCCTGAAACCTGGCCGGGAATGAATGGTTGGCCGAAAATGGATGTTATAAAATTATATCAAAGAATAATATCAAATAAAATCCTTTGGTTGGTGAGGGGGTCAAATCTCCGAAAGAAACGCATTTTCCCCCCTCCCTTAATCTGCTCTCGGTCTCTGAGACAAAAAATGCGAGAACAAAAATGCACCTTGAACGGGTCTGCGAAAGCCAGCCAAAAGTTAGCCAATATATTAGAAATTTATCCAAGAAAACATAAACAAAGAGTATCTAGGTAGTTCATGCAGATATGTGAGATGCACTTAGCATAGTAGAAGGCGTTTAACTTAAAGTCGTCAGATCGAGTAATCGATCCCATGCCACGGCAATGATGGCGTATCAGCCCGAGCTCTCACTTGAGCTCTAGCTTCAGGTCTGCCACAGCCTGACCGTTTTCGGCTGCAATAGTGGTACCACGTGAAAAATTTCGACCGAAATAGGACCTTGAGTCACAGTAAAAGAGCTTTGCTCAACAAAAAAAAAACAGTCTGGAATGTGAGGAGATAATACAAATTGACTATCATCGACAAGACCGTTTAAGGCCTAACGATAGTTATTATTATATCTGATGCTGAGAGGAATGAATAAAAAAACCATTCAGAGAGTGAGCAAAAAGCGAGAAAATTTTTAAAGAACGCACAGTGAATGAAAAACCTAAAGCGCACAAAAAATAGGATTTGTTCGAAAAACAATAAAAGCCAGAAAATAATAAACTACTCAAATATTCGCCCCACGTCATTTGAGTCTTATGAAAAAATAGCGCGACTCATTTAAAACTACGGTTCTGCGCTCGTACCAGCCAAGCATACTACTCCAGCCATCAGACTTATTTAGCACACAACAGGCCAAGGTCATATTAATCGGATAAAAAAGCTTCAGTTTTCGTGGAAGCAGAACAGCCGAGAACGAAAAAGTATCGCGGGAAATCACCAGCGTATTAGTTCAAAATCCGCAACAACAAACTGCAGAAACCGGGTCCAAGCACACAATCGCCGACCAATTAGGCCAGCGCACAAGTCAACTGAAAAAAAAACAATTCCATAAAAATTTAGAAAAACCATAACAAAAACAATAAACAGAGAAATAGATCGCAAAGAGTAGAATCAGACAGATGCCAAAGAACTACTGGATCGGATAATACAGAAAAAAACTAGAGGATTAGCAAAAATAAAAATGATTAAATCTTTTAGAAACTCCTCGTATGCAGTAAACTTTAACCAAAAACGAAAAATAGCATCACCACCAGTAGCGTGCCGTGGGGGGGGGGGGGGGTGGGGGTTGCGACTGCTTCTCTTTCAATTCTGGTTGCCAAACTTTTCCAAAGGGTCCTTTGGTATAACTTTTATGACATCCATTTATCGCTTAACAACCTGAAAACTTTTCTAAAGGCGCGTCGCGTTGGGCGCCAATATGACTAATTTTGAGGGGGGACTGCGCGCCGAAAAAAAAGCGCAAAATTTTTCAAAAAGCGCTTATAAACGCCTTTTTTCTTCACAAAATAGGGTCCCTATACTATTTTGAGAGAGCTAGGAAAATCAAATTAATCAACATTAAAAAGTCGACAAAATGTTCTAAGTTTTTCGAAAAAACGCCCCCCCCCCCCCTAGAAAAATTTTTGCGCACGCCACTGATCACCACTTATCCATATGGATATTAAGTGCTGTCTATCTTGTGTCTATCTTGTGTCGTTTAATTTGACTTCTGCTAAAACTTATCATGAGGTTGTTTTAAGCTTTGTTTAAGTTGAGAATGATCATCATCCCTCGAGTGTGAAGCTCTAGCGTATTGTGTTAAAACTCATCGTGAGAAGCAGTAAAAAAACTAATAATAGTTTAAGAAAACATTGTTTTAAAATGAGAAGTCTAAGTATACAACAATTAGCGATATTTAATACATACAGATACTTTCAATTTAAGCTGAGTTCAAATCAGTTCTTAAGCCCGCCAGCCGGGTTGAATTGAGTCCCAAAATTAGTTTTTTTTTCATGAGGTGAGTCAATTAAGCCCACTCAAAAACGAGGCTAATTGAGTATGTTGAGGTAAGGCCCAAAAACTAGCAGACTGACGCCAATCTCCGGTTTCTATGTTTGTAGAAACTTCTCTTTTCAGATATACGAACTCTATCTGTGGAAAAAAAAGAGTGAGCCCAATTTTTTGATAATTGCGCTGATCTATACTCATTTTGTGATTTAATCTGATCGATCGTGGAACATATGGAACAAAAAATTAAACTTAGGGTGGTTTGGTTGCACTTGAGTTATAATAAGTAGTTATTTTTTTGCTGTAGTGAGTTAGATCCTGATGGTTAACTCATAGAGTAATTTCGGATAGGGTACACCGTCTGCTCGTCACGCTATCTTATTTTCGGCCGGATAGATTCGTGCAACTTCTTAGTCTAATACCGATCCTAATCTTACTCTTATATCTACTACTATCAGGGTGTTTAACTAGTCTCTGCTAGGCTCAATAGATCTAGAGTATACTGGCTTATTTCGACTGCTGAAGTTCTCTTGGAGAGGTAACTAATTTCTAAGTTAAATTCAAATCTCTCTGGTGCTGAAATTACAAGTAATTTCAGCACTTACAAATAAGTGGTTTGTTAGTTAGATGGAATATGATTGGTTAATATTAAATATTTTATAGTGATAAAATATCTAATTTATCCAAAATTAAAATGTAGTTTAGATCAGCTTCCACCCATCCGGGGCTTACAAAGTTTTTTAGATTTATCTTTCTTTCTGTAATTGAAGGATGGATGATGAACGTTGGTGTTTGGCGAACATCATTTTCTTATCCGGTTCCTCTTGAAGAAGAACGTTCCAGGACGCTGGAATCAGGGATAGGAAATTGTTATTACGTCATTTGACAACGACTGTGATCCCCAATGAAATCAATCCGATTTCAAAATGGTTTGCTATGTCAGGTTTTTTTTGTATTAGTAGAGAACTGTTTTGTGTGCAGCCTCGTCTGGAAATGGCGTGAGAATTGTGTTTGGAAGGGATGCCTTGGAACTCGGATCTGTACGTATACTTGAACATCGAGGTGGTCATTGGTCTAGTTCAATGAAGTCCTTTTCTGCGAAATCAAGTCGTACTCTAAATCCTTTGAGTCGTGATTGTGGACGGCATGTCGGCTGTGTTTAGCCATTCTTTTGTTCGAGTCTGATGGGATCGTCTAGTCTTTGGATGTTCGCCTTTGCTGTTGTGTATGATCTATATACTGTATATTATGATTTACATTTTATAAATTTCTGTTAATCTGGTTTTTAGTCATGATCTTAGTTAGTTGTTTTCACAAAAGCGTTTTATTTTAGTTCGTTTATTTTGAAGAGTTACTCACCCCATTAGTACCTGTTATTAAAAATTGAAGTGTGGTCACAAAGCGTGGGTGTAGCGCAATGGGTTAGGCCGGCTATAAGCATGCTCAGGTGGGTTAGGCCAGGAATGGGAGTATGATTTCATGCTGTTTCTTTGAGAGGTCCTGTTACGTGCTAACATTTTATGTTGGTTTTTTCCGGTCTTTCTTATGTTACTTTGGTTGTGTCCTTTTTTCAAAAATCAAATTGTTTTTGGTTTGGGTTTGTCTTACAATTTTTTGTGTTTTATTATGTCTTTCTTAGACTTTATAATAGTCTTCAAAAGAATAAATTATCCAGTTTTAAGCTGGGTTAATCCGGTTTGGGTACCGTTGGTTTTTTTTTCTTAGTCATGCTGTTAATTTATGATTTGTGGTGTTTAATAAGCTGCGTTGGTTAGTTTGGTTTAGTATATAATTCCTTTCCAACCGGGTTAAAGAAAAGTTTGAAACTTGTTAATTCTTGTTAGAGTTGTTGTTAGTGAAAACTTGAAACATAAAATCATTATTTAAACATTTCTTCGTGGGCGAGCTGTGCGAGTTTGGATAGAATTCTTGTGCGAATGAATGAAAATATTGAAAAGGTTAGTACTGTTTTCTCATTTTAGTAATTTATTGCATTGAAAGTGAATTTTACAGCTTTTGGGGAAGTTTAAAACTATAAATTTTTATTGTATCTAATTTTACTGCTTCTTGGGGAAATAATTTATAAATGAAATTACTTCATTGGGTATGAATTTTACTACATTTTTAGTGCAAAAAATTTAGGAGTTTTATTGATAAATTAACAAGTTTGTATTTTATTTGTCTTTTTCTGTTTTTTAGATGATTGTGGTGTGAAGACTAAAAGAATAAATTAAACATTGATAGAAAATGGTTAGTACAATTTTGAATTTATTAGTTAAATTTATTGTAATTCATACTTACCTTTTTTATCTGGGAAAAATCCATGTGGGAAGATGTCGTGAATCGAGTCTGATGTTGTTAGTAACTTGGCTAGTATGCGCATGACATTTTTAGTTTGTAGCAGTGGCCAAAGCAATTGAAGTGCGTTGATGGTGTTTAGTTCTTCTGTGCCTACTGCAAATTCATGAGGTGTGTTTTGTATTAGGTTGTAAATTTTATGGTTATATTTAGTATTATGAATAAACTCTAGTATGGGTATTTCGATAGGTTGTATGAATTCATGCGGGTTATTGAAGGTTCTTGATTCTCCATCATTGAAGGTCTTCGTGATGGGACAGAATATATACATTTGGGTGACAGTTGCGGACGATGCCGTGGAGGTTAGTATTTTTAATGCAATATGTAAAATTAAGAAAGAATGGTGACGTGTATTTTGAGTTTATAAAGTGAAAACGATGGTGGGGTTGTCGTGATGGTGCGTGTAAATCAAAATGGTTTTGTATAAAAAGATAATATGTGTAAGTATGCGTTTGTTTAGTGCGTAACATTATATCGTGGGAACAGTGCAAATCGCGTTCCTGTGGTGAAAGAAAGTGAAAGGTTAGTGAAAATAACTGAAATTTATCATAGAAGCTTTTATATGCTTGTATGTCAACTAGTGCTTCTGAAATAATATGATCGTGCTTTTTATCAAAAATATTAAGTGTAAATAAGTATGATGTTTTAATAAAAGACTTTTTGGTTAGTTGCGGTTTTGCAAAGCGATCTTCGTCTAAAAGTTGATCGTGATTAGGGCGGATGATATTATGATCGTAGTATTCTATTGAGAAATCGTTAGCTCGGGGTGCGGTGAATGTTTTTAATAATTTTCTTTATATCCAACTAAGTAAATTGTCGAGGTGTTATAGATGTGGCGAGTCTATATAACATATTTTTGTTTTTCTCTATGTTTTCATTAGTATTAGCTAGTGGTAAATAAAGAGGGTTAGTATAATTGTAGTATGCTGTCCAATGAAGTGTTGGTATTAAAACGTGCTCATCAACAAAATTTCGGGTTTCATTAGGAATAGTAGAAGTATTTAAAGTATATTGTGGAATTGAGGGTAGGGTTGTTTCGAGAAAATTTTCAGTTTTTGTGTGTTCTGGATGGTTGATATATTCTTTGGCTGTTACGGGCTTGGTTGGAAATGGGTGATTTGGGAATTTTCGTTTAAAAGTGCGGTAAGCTCGGTTAGTACTGGTAGGTGTTTCGGTGGACATGGATGATTGAGCTAAAGATGGAGTGTAAGCAGAAGAAGGTGTAGGAGTTGGTGGATTTGATGATGTTACTGTTGATGATAGTTGATGTATCGTAAGAGTGTGGGGGTATGTTAATTGTTGTTGTAGTGTAATAAAATTGTCAATCTCTTTGGAAATTTGGATGTTATCTGGGGAGTTATTATGTGATCTGTCGGAATGAATTGGAGAATAGGTTGGGGTTACTTGGGAAGCGTAAGAAGGAGTGGAAAAGGATGGGAGTGGATGACTGGTTTGGATGGGTTGAAAAGGGGGTTTTGAAAAAACTGAAGAATTGGTCTGGGTATGGGTAAAGGGAGATGGTTCGGAGTCTGTAAATTCTTCGGGGGTTTCTACATTGGAGTTGTTAAATTATGAGATTGTATGAAAAACTGAAATGTCTGAGTTAGTATCAGAATTCATGCTTGATGGTATATTAATAATTGGATAATCGGGTGGCGGGAAAGCAAAAAGTGGGATAATTGGGATTTGATTTTGGAGGTTGGCTGGGTGGGTATTTGAGCGATGGAGGGATCCAATTTGTCGGCTCATCGTGGGCTATAAAAATGATTACTTTGAGACTGAAAAGTGGTGGTATGAGGTTGTTCAATAATTTGTTCAAATGTATTATCCTTTTGTGAATATTTGTCATTATGTGCTGAATGGGACTTTGTGTTGTATTTGGTCTAAAATTTGGGTTATTTGTGATTGCTAGGTTTCGAAAATTTTGGGGAACTAATGATAATGGATGGTTTTGTGGTAGGGTTGGTATCTGTGGTGCTGTAGGTGTTTTATCGACATTATTATATTCTTCGTCATATGTTTTTGGTCTTGTGGATATTTTTGTATTGTATTCTTTTATTTGTGCATCTAGAAGTATTTTATTGATTGGTGATGAGAAAATTCCAAAAAATCCTACAAATAGTATACGTGCTACACTTGCGGTTTACTTGGGTGGGTATAGCGCATGTGTTATAGATTCCTTTTAACAGTGAGAAACGAAATCCTATAAAATTAAACATGGCGTATAAGATAGTTAATTTTTCTAAGATCTAATAGAGCCATCCTAGAAAGGCGAGAATTTCGTTTTTTAAGGTTACAAAAATGAAAATATTTATGGGTGAAATATCTTGTGGTCTGTATTTTTCACCGTTTAAATATATTAAATATATTATATAGTTTTCTTAAATTGTGGTCGATTGATTGTCGTTGTATTGTGTCCATTTGTGTTATTAATACTTGAAATTGTTGTGTTCTAATGTGATGTTGTTTATCAGATTTAGAATATATTCCAATTGATTGTAAATCAATATTTGGGTTACGAGCAATAGCTCTGATGCTTTCGGGTGAAAACTTTTTGAGTGGTTGCATTAATGTAGGATACAGTGTAAGTAGGTAGTATTTATCTTCGTCAGGGTTTAATTGCACGACATTATGGCTATTTTCTGATCCACATGGGACTGCGGTATCCCAAAAATAAGTTCGTCTTGAAAGTGTATCGACAAAATGTACTTTATTTTTATAGAAAATGGGGATTTTTTTATAATAAAGTTTATCTTCGAAAACATATAATGGTGATACTTTTTTTGGTGCAAGTATAAAACCATAAAATGTTTCCTTCGTAATCAAGAAAATTTGATCTATTTCCTGATAATAAATATCCTGCATAGGGTATTTTTAATACTGCTAATGCGAGTGATTGTAAGATTTGTGTTCTTTCTAATTCGCATAGTTGATGAAGTGTTTCTAATTCAGAAAGTGACATTTTTTGGAAAATTCTACTAATTGGGTAGTCTAATTTCATATCTAAGTGAATATCATAATGTATATTACCGAAATAGGTGTTATTCATTAATGATAATTCTTGTAAACGTGTGCTTTTACTATCATATGGTTTTAGTTTTCCATCAGGGTGACCTGTGCTCTTATAAAAGTTCACTGGGACGTATGATGTTCCTTCGTTAATAGGATGACTTGTTGCATAAGGGTCAAGTTTTTTTTTCCAGTAGTCATGTCGAAACCTTTTTCGTATTCGACAAGTATTTCAGAGTATTGTGTTTTATAAAGTGGATTGCTATATTTACATGCAAATTCTGTTTCGTGATAGATTTGAAAACGTGTCAATTTGTTTTCTATATCAGGAATATTTTTGAAATCATTTCTTTGTTTGCGAGATTGGTTCCCTTGTTCGTATGGAATTGATTCAATAAAGTATTTTTCATGAAATTTTATCATTCGAGCGTGTATTTTTGCTACTTGAAAAGTTGTGCATGTATCTTCGGGAAACCAAACAATTGTTGCTTGGGTTTTTGTTGTAGTGTCACAATAACCTTGATCATTTTTGCAAGACAATCGAATTCCTTGATAGATCATGGTGTTATCAGTTAAATCTCGTGTGAGTTGTATTTTTTTAAGTTGTATTTTCCAATCAAAAAACATTATTTCTTGATATCCCATATTTTTTGTGTCTGCTTTGCAGTCTGAAGGATTATTTATTCCAATGTGTGGTATCCAGTGTTTATCGTGTATGTCATAAGTTAATCGTCCATGTGCGCCATTATATGGGTATTTTTCGTCTAATTTAACATATCCATGATATCGTTCAAGTTCTTCGTGATCTACAGAATCGGCAAAGACTTAAGAATTTACTATTTTTCTTGTTAGATTTAGTCTGAGTAATTCGTTTTTACAATCGTCGGGGTTAAGATGTAAAAGTCTTTCAATATTACTCTGGTAAAATGATTCGTGATCAAGTCGGTTTTTATTTCCATTGGAAACTTGTGAACAATGTACTTTCTTTTCGGAAAATGTTGCTGTAAACTTTTATCCCGTGACTGTTGTTGCTCGGGCTTTTGAATACAATGTTGCTATTACATTTGTAGTTTCTATAGCTTGTGGTTCTGTTTCGCATTGTGATACTTGATTTATTGCATATTTGTGTAATGTTTTTTGTTCATTTTCTTCACAATCATAGTGTGTTACTAATAAATCCTGAGGTCCTGTGCGAGGAGATGGATTTGTGTTTTGGTCGGAAAATATTAGAAAAAGGATGTGTTGAAATATTAATATTTTTAGAATATACATGTGTATGATAATCCGGAGTATGGGTTATAAAATGTTATGTATCCAATTGTGTTTTTTGTATATCTATCGTATTTATATATTACTTCAGTTGTTATAAATGGTAGCGATTGAGCTGTTATATTTGGTGGACTTAATGGATAGGGGTGTTCTTCAATATTATTAAATTTGACTGTTATTTCAAACTTTAATTGAAGACTGTTTTGTTGGAGTATTTAAATGTTATGTTGTCGAATATCTTCGTGGATATCTTGTCTATATTGTAATCTATTGAGTGCCCAACTGTGGAGTCGGTGGCTCTCGTGATATTGTCCGAATAATGGGGGAGGTGCTACGAATGTGTTCCAATCTAATCGTAGGGGTATATTCGTTGATTGTTTTCTTTATCGAGCGTCGAGGTTATTTGGGAAATTTAAAGGGAAAAATGTCGGTGAGATTTGACCAAATGATGGTGTTGACGGGAGTGATATTGTTTCTGGTAACGATGATAGTGTTGTATCAGAAGAATTATCTATTGGTTCGTTTACTATGTTCGGTTTTCCTTGTGAGTAAGATTGTGTTGTCCAATATGGTGGTCGTTCGGTGGTGTTTGGGGGTTTAAAAGGATTTTCACGGATTTGTTGTGATGTGGGAGTTGAACCTAGGTAGCCGGAGGATAAACTTGAGGTGCTATGTTGTGAAAGGAGTGTGGGAGTTTCTGGTAGTGTCCTGCTTGAAGTTTCTGAAGTAGTTGGTGCTGGTGATTGGGGTATATCAAAATGAACTCTGGGGGTTTGAAAATTTCTATTTCTTCTTGAATGTATAATTTGTCTATTTATTTCAACTGTATTTTGATTTTGACTAATATGTCTTATTCGATTTAAGTCTTGTGGTAATGTGGGGTACAAATTTTTTGTTGTTTCACTTAGGGATGCTTGTCGCTGAACTGGTTCTAGTGGTTCGGATAAGCGGGCGTGTCGTTCTTCGAAAGTGTACGGGTTATCTTGAAAAGAAATTCGTGTGGATGTTTGGGGGTTTTGGGTAATTGTAGGTATGATTGGGTTTGCTTGGTAAGATGTCGGTGAAGACTGTTTTGGTGGTGGTTGGTTACCAATTTTTGAAATGTGTTTAATTAATCAGTTTCTTAGTGGGAAGATTTATGTTTATTGTAATATTCTTCGATGAAAAAAATTAAAAGGATTATTGCTAAGGCGAATGATTTGGGAATGTTGGAGATATATTTCAAATAGGGAGTTGAAAATTAAAAAAATTTTGCAAAAAGTTATTAAAATGATTATTAGGGCTTCAAAAATTTCAATAAAAAATATTAACAAAAGTTTAAAAAGAATGAAAATTTTTATGAAAAGTATTATGATTATATTTTCTAAGGTATCGACTGTTAAAGAGAGAAGAATTTAAGAAATGATTCGTTCGTCGAATATTTTTTGAACTTCTGGGGCGAAATTCAAGTGTGGTCGGATTATTTATTGATTTTTTGACAAGTGGGTTGAGTTTTGTGAAAAATTGTTGGAGGCTAATTTTATGGTGCTTGGGAGGTCTTTTTTGCTTTGTTTTTATTTGGTGGGTAATATGAAGTATTTTCGAAATATTTGTACTTTAGGCCAAACGATTATGGTCCTCTTTTACTTTAGGCTATTTTGCCATTTTTGGTTGGAGGGTTTTTGAGGTCTAAGTTGGGATAATATTTTTGATCTTTGCGTTATTAGATAGGGGAGGGTTTGTAATATTATGGTGGTATTTATTTTAGTTGTCAAGTTTTAGAAAGTTGCTTATTTTTGACCTGGAGGTTGTAAAGTTATAGTTATAGATATGCCTGGAGATTAATATCTATCGGCTAGTAGGTTTGTGTTGAATTGAGATATTGAAGGTGACGGATTTGAGTGAATCCTATTGGCTGAATTTGAACTAGAACTGTTGCGTATGTTTCAGCATGTTATCTTGAAAATGTGAAAGTTCAAAATTATTTAGAGGTGTACTAATGATTAACTTTAAAATTAAAGTTGTTTTTGAAATTCAACTTTCTTTAATATTTTAGATTGTGGGATGAATGTTTTATATTTTTACGTGTTTGATTTCTAAGTCGTGATGATTCTCTGTGTTCTGATTTTTCTATTTGTTCTTGCGGTAAGATTTTTTCTATCATTTTCTTGTTTTTTTTTCTTTTTGAGATATTTTTGGGTCTGGTGTTTTTGTGTTTTGTTTTTGATTTTATTTGTGATAAATGTCGTCATGTACATTTGTTTCTTGTTCTGTATGTGTATTGTTTTGAATAACCTTTAAACCTGTAAAAGAATATAATTGAGTTAGTTCGTGTAATGCGTATTCTTTCGGGTAGTAAGGTAACAAATTGTTACGATGTTGCACAATTTCATTTTTGGTTGAATCTGTGAGTTTGTATGTTACAGTGGGTTTGGCAATCTGTGAATCAGTGGGTTTGGCAATCTGTGAATCAGTGGGTTTGGCAATTATTTGGTATGGTGTTTTTCGAAGTGGTTGTAATTTTTTGGAGATTCCTTTTTATGTATTAAAGTTAGGTATTAAAATAAATGTTCCAATTTTTAAATCTGTGGCTGGCATAAAACGTGAATTAATTTGGCTGTTAATGTTTTGCCTTTGTAATAATTTCTTTGTTACTTTTTGGTAGATTTCATTGTGCTTTTTATCTCTACTTAAAATCCATTCGGTATGTGTGCCGGAGGCTAATTTGAGAATTTGTGGTTGATGAAAAGTGATTAGGTGATTTGTCCAAGGTGCATGAGATGTACGTGGTTTATGTTTAATGTTGTATAAGTGGCATAGTGTGATAATTTCTTTATTAATAAATTCTGTACCGTTGTCTGTAACTAGGGTTTCGGGTAATCCAAATTTAGCTATCCAGTGTTCGTAAAGTGTTGTGTAGGCATAATAAGCATTACATTGTGGTACTGGGTTAAGTGCTACATAGTGAGTGAATGCATCAACAATGACCATAATGTAAGAATTTCTTTCAGAGGATGGTGAAATTGGTCCTTTTGTGTCGAATGAAATTCTATGGTTGAAATATAAACTTTGTTCTTTAAAATCTTGTTTCTGTGCTATTTGTTTTTGATTTGGATAAGGTTTGTTCAATTGACATATTATAAAATCATTGCATAATACTTTTGTCCATATTGGGGCATTTGGAAAATAAAAATTTTGTGCGATGTTCGAGTATGTCTTTTCTGATCCTGAGTGTCCTTTTGTATTTTGTGTATGGGAGATGTTAAATGCTATCAGTATCATACTTAAAGGAAGACAGGGAACTTTAGAATCATCTAATTGATATTCTAAAAGATCTGTATTTTCATTCATTGTTGTGTCATTAAATTTCGAAAATATCGGAGGAGTGTTTTTTTTCCTAAAATTGTGGTATCAATTTTTGCTGGTTTTGTTTTATATTTGTGCCATGATTTGAGTTGTCTAATTATTGGGTCAAAATTTTGGTATTGTTTCAAAAGTTGAAGTGTAATTTTTTCTGTTGGTGGGAAAAAAATATTATCAATTTCTAGTTTTGATAGGGAAATTGTGTCAAGTGGGTCATGGAGGTTAAAAACTTGATTTATTGTGTATTTTGAATCATTCGTTTGTGGTCCTGATATATTTATTTTATCGGTCAAATTTTCTTTTTCAATTAATGGAAAAAGGTCTTTTTTATGCGGTTATTGTTTGATTTTCTTTTGTTGAGTATTATTTTCTATCCATTGTGAGTATGGAATTGGTTTAAAGGTAGATGTACCTAATAAATCAACTTCATAGTGATTATTTTGGCAATCTAAGTAAAGTGGAAAATGTTGTAAATTATTTATTTGTGATTGATCAATATCAGGTTTTATTGCATACTTGCATTCTAATCGGGGTGATGTTTCATTTTTTGCGAGATAGAATTTAATATTTTTTGGTATTTCAACAGTAGTTTTTCGTGTAAGTAGTTCAAGTGGCGTATTTCTACTTAATTTATCTGGTATTGCAAGGTTTTTTCCTGTTGTCCAAACTACATGTAAGTTGGGGAATTTCATTAAAATTAATTGAAATATATAAACTCTATGATTAGGATTTGATTTTTGTGTGAAAAGAAATATAATTGGTTTATGATCTGTGAATAAAACTGTTGGGTGTTTTGATCCAAGTATCAGAAATTCGTATTCTGTAAAAGTGTAAATTATAGCTGTACATTCTCTCATTAGAGTAGAGAGTCGTAGCTCGGCTTGTGTGAAAAAGCGTGAATTTGCTGATATAAAATTCATTTTATTTGTTCCACTATGTGATTGTAGTAATGCTGCGCCGATGCCAAATTTTGAAGCATCGCACATGGCATAGAATGGTTGGTTTGGATCTGGAACTGTGTTTAAAATTTGTTCTGTCAAAAGTTTTTTTATATTCTTCAAATCGTGTTTGATGTTCAGTGGTCCATTCAAAATTATTTTCCTATCTGAGGACGTTATAGAAAGGTCTTAAGTATAACTGCATTTTGTAAACATATTTACTTAAGAAATTCAACATTCCAAGGAATTCTTGGATTTTCTTTTTATTTGTAGGTGCTTGAAGTTTTTGAATTGCATCATTGCGTGATTTTAATGGGGCAATAGTGTTTTGTTCTATATTATGTCCTAAAAATTTAACGCGTGTTAACGAAAAATGTGATTTATCGGGGGCTGCTTTCAGATTTTTGTTCTGAAGTATTTTGTGATAGTGTTCTAAAACTGTAAATATTTCGTCTTTAGTTAGTGATTGCATGAAAGCATCATCTAAATATGTGATTACATTTTTCTTGAGTATTAGTGGTCTAAAAATTTTACTCATGAAAGCTGAAAAAGCTGCTGGTCCTATGGATATTCCATAGAATAATCGGTTAAATTCGTATTGTTGATTACCAAAAACATATTGTTTTAATCGTCGTGATTGTTCATCTAGTGGCATTTGATTGTAAGCACTATTCATATCTGCGGTTGTGAAGTACTTACCATTTATCTTTGTTAGAATAACTTGTATTGGTTCAATGGGCCAATTACATTTTGATTCGTCAATTAGTGAATTGAGATATCTAGCGTCTAAAACTTTTTTTAGTGATTCACCTTTTGCTAGAATGATAACAGGGTTGATGAAGGTATTACCTTTTGGTTGTTCGTCCTTATTTACTGGTGATATAATTTCGTATTGTTCTAAAATATCAAGTAATCTATTTACCTTGTCGTGTAAGTGAATCGGTACTTTACTTGCTCTTTGTTTTTTGAAAACTGCTTCAGGTTTTAATGGAAGATGTAGTGATGAACAAATTTTTCCAACGTCAAATTTTGATGTTGCGTAGACTGTGGAATGTTTTATCAGTTGTTTAGCTAATTTGTCAATATTCATCGGTTTAAAATATGGTGTTTTTGTGAAGTAATCTGTGTTTCTTTTTTCATTACTTATTATATTATTTATGGATAATTCTTCGTCAAGAAATGTTGATTGACAAATATCTAATAGTTGTAATATTTTATTTACTCGATGTGCTACCTCACTTATAAGTGAAGTTGTAGCATTTGTTTCACAATATCCTAATAGTCCTAAGGGTAGTGTTATTCGATATGGTGTATTATTATATACGTGTAGTGAAATGATATCGGAATTTGTGTTTCTTAGATATTTTTTTTATGGATGAGATTGTAATTTTGAAAAATTTAGGAATGGGTTTAAATTCGAAGTCTGACATGAAAATGTGTTGTTTGTTTTGACTTTTGTCATACTGATGAACTTGTTTGATTAAAAAATTATATATTTTTCCTGATAGCGGTTTCAAGTATTTCCTTTCTTGATTATAAATAGGGTAAAATTTTGAGAAAAATGGTGGTTGTTTGTTCAATCTTTGAAAGAATGTTAAGGCTGTGTTTTTCGTTTTTGCTTTTATCTTTGATTTGGATTTTACTATTTAAGATGTTTATTGTTGGTATATATTTAGTTATTAATGGTATGCCAATGATATTGTGCTTAATATCAGTAATATGAAATGTTTGTTTAAATGGCTTGTTCAAAATCTTGTTTTGTTCCATTGTTCTTGTGGGAACAAGGAATAGTTGGATCTTTCCATAATGTACTAATGTTGATCTTTGTGCTGTTGCCAATTCACTAGATGTTTCAAGAGGTGTTAAATTCGGATGCAGTGTTTTGATTTCATTCCATGTGGAAATGTTAATGATATTTGAATCTGCTCCTGAGTCGAATAAAAAATCAATTTCAAGATCTGGATCTTTACTTCTTGGACTCTCTAAGAGAAATGGGATTGTCCAAATTTTGTCTTTTGGTTATTCTTTTTGTATAATTTGATAAATATGTTTCATGTTTGAGCATTGTACTTCGTCTTTTTTATCAGGTTTAATTACAGTGTTAATTTTGTTTACTTCTTGTGTAGTTCGTGTATCATTATTAATGGGTGTAGTGTAATAATTATGAAGAAGTTCCAATTGATTTTCGTATATGTGTGAACTAAAGGGTTGTTCATATATGATAAGTTCATAGTCGTTTTCGACTGTTATCATATTTACTGAGATAGTGCTATCTGTATCACTTTCAGTATCTGTTGATTCACAATTAATGTAATTTAATTGTAATTCATTATTTGCTGTGTTATCAATACCTGGGGGGTCTGAAGTTGTTTCTCCATTTGTTTGCAGTTTGTTGATGTGTCTTTGATGCTTTGGTGTGTTACTTCTGTATCGATGTTTAGAATCGGGGTAACGGTTATTATTCCTATGGGGTGACTGGGAATAATTTCTGTATCTATTGTTGTAGCTTGAGTTTCGGTTTTGTGAATTATTTCGTGATCGATTATGGTAGTTATCATTTGACCTTTGATAATTTGATCTATTATATGAGTTATTCCTTGATCTGTTGTTTGTATAGTTCTGATTTCGATTGTTGGAGTAACTTCTTTTCCTATTGTTTGAATAGTTTCTATTTCTGTTGTATGATGAGTTTCGTGATCTATTGTTGGAATAGTGTCTATTCCTTGAGTTTAAAGGAGAACTGGATGCAGAAACAAATTCTGTTGGGTTGGAATTTGATCGTGAATAGTTATTTTTATTTGGGTTATTTTGACTATTCGATCGACTGTATATATTTTGTGAGAAATTTCGTGAATTTCTTTGTTCGGGCGATCTACCTCTATAACTGGAGTTATATGGTGATTGATTTCTTGAATAATTTGAGTTGCCTGGAAGTGGTTTTCCAGAGCTATTATTACTGTGTATTTTTTTGTTTAGTAGGTTTTGATCTTTTTTCATATATTGATAGAATGACTTATTTGGTTCTTTATGCTTTTGAGGTTTATTCTGATTGTCTTGTTGTTTTTGTCTACATGCGGCAATACTGTGTCCGTATCGTCGGCAATAGTTACACCATTTCTTGAAAGATGGTTTGCCTTTAAAGTTTGGGTTCTTTTTATAGATAATTAATATTTCGGTGATTTTTTCAATCAGGTCTGTATCTGATCCTTGTATGTTACTTATATGTGTAGTATTTGTTTCAATCCGATTAACATACTGTAGTTTTAGATTTTCTGTTTCTTCAAGTTTCATTGTGATTTCTGCTTGTTCTAGTTTATCTACTAATTTTGTAAATCTAAATCTGGCTCTCGAATTGAGGAAGGATGAGATGCTCTCTTTTTTATAGCTATTTTCCTTAATTGAGGTGTTAAGGTCATCATTAAAATTTCTGTCATTTTTGTGTTTTTGTAATCATGTGTATTAAGTGAATATGTTTTTCGAACTAGTGTTTCAATTCGAACTGCTAATTGTTTAATTGTTTCATTTGGTAATCTGCGAACTTTGTTGCATAAAACTCTTTGATGTTGTTTGTTTCTTTCAGAATCAAACATTTTTGAAAATTCTTGTGTGAATCTTTTCCAATCTGATTTTATGTCTATAGGTAGTACTGAAAACCATTTTTGGGCTGCGCCATCTAGAGATGTTTGTATTAACGCTGTGCATCTATGTATCCAATTTTGATGGATTGGCGTATTAATTGGTTCAGGTCCTATATTTAAAATTAAATTTGCTGTGACTGCGTTTAAATAGTCTTCTACAGAAAATTCAGGGTCTGTGCCTGTGAATACCATCAGTGGTTTATTTGATGTTATTGATGATCCACCCATGAGGTATGGATTCATAGTCATCTGTAGTGATTCTGCGGCATTTGGCATTTGTGAAAAATTTGTCAGTTGATTTTTTGTTATATCATGTTGTTGTAAATAATATGGTAGTGGTATTTCGTTTTGCAATTGAGTTGGTTGGTAAGAATGCATAGTCATTCGGTTTTGTGGTTGTATAGGTTGAAAAGATTGTGCGTTAATTGGGTTTTACATATGCATTGGTTGTTGATTTTGCATATCTGTTGGATTTTGTGGGTAAATCTTCATATTTTGGGATGATTGAGACTGTCGCGGTCTTTGTGTGCAATAGTCTTGCGTATATGGTGCAAAAAGTCTGGTTGATGATAATCATCGTCATCAGATGATAGGTAATTTGTGTAATAAGGTGATTGTTGTTCATTTTTGTTTTGTTGAAAAAATGGGTAATTTTCACTATGATCTTGTGGAGGGCGTGGATTATCTGGGAAATTTACTGAATTGGTCGATGTATTTGGAAGATTCCAATAATGAGAACATACGTGGCTTGGGTTTTGCATATTTTTTCGGGGGGGTTGATTTGTTTTTGATTGATGTACATATTTATAGTTGTATTCTGCAAAAATGTTTTTTGTAAACGTTTTTTGTGTTTTTGACGGTTTTGTCATTGGTCTATATGTCTGATAGTCCATATGTGAATATTTTGGAGCAACCGAAGGTTTAACGGTCGATTGTAAGGTTACTTGTGGTAATGATGTATTTGTATTTTTCGGTGTTGTGAGATTTGGACGTATTGGTGAGATACTTTGTTGTGTAGTTGTTACTGTTGTTTGGACTATTTCTTCATTTATGAAGTGTGATGGTGTTTGAATATCTTGTTGTGTAAGATTTCTAGTTCCATTGAGGTTTTCATTATGTAAACTTTTGAAATTAAGCTGTTGTTTCGTGTATCAGGTAAAAATGTATTATAATTTAAAGGTGTTGTGTCAATCGTTAGTGGTGTTACTTTTACATAATCTTTGTGAAAAGATATTGTATTTATCGCTTGACTTGAGATATCTGCTGGGAAATTTAAAAATGCTGGATGAGACCATTCAGGGTCCCAAACGTAATCTGATTGTTCTGCAATGACATAGTCGTCAGTGGTACTTTGGGGTCTAAAGGTTTTTCTTGCTTGTTCAATTAAGTCGATATTATGTGTAAAATAATCAGTGGTAAACCATGCTAATATTTTTTGTAAATCATGTTTATTGTTTTGTGACACATCATCATTGGTAAAATTTTCACGGATTGCGTTTAAAAATGTGGAAAATGCGGCGATTTTGTTTCTTACTTTTGTATGTTTGGATGTTTGGACTGGGGATGTACTTTGAGTTTCTGTTCTTTCTAATATAGATATATAACTATATATTATTGCAAAAACTTCGTTGGTGAATATTGAGTTTGCTCTCTGTGAATTGTGATATTGTATGTTTTTGATATATTCTGTGAATACTTTTGAAAATTCTAAATCAATATCGTCTGTTTGGATAACATATTTACCATGAAGTGTTCTTGGTGTGCTGAATTCTATGGTGTAGATTCCGCATTGTTGTGTTAGGTTACATATGTCTTTCAAATAATGTTCTATGATTTGTCTTTTGATTTTTATATCTGGGAATTCTGATTTGCATCGGCTGATTCTTGGTTCAAACAAATTTACGAGTAATTTTTTGCAAAATCATGTTTGTCCTCTATCATTGAGTGAATTTATAATAAAGGAAAAAACTGTTTCTTCGTCTGGACTTTCGTCACTTTGAGTGTTGCTCATTTTTTCGTTTGATGACTGTTAATAAATAATTAACAATATGTCTAATTGGTTGATTCCAATTGTATAGATGTACTGGTTTGTGATTTTATAGCTTTTTCATTCTTCTTTTTCCTCTTTTTGATGAGTTTGAAGTTGTTTCTGAATCGGAAAAATATATCTGATCATGGATTGGGCAATTTTTATTTACTGATTCTTTTAATTTGTATAGTGCGTCCAGACTACTGACTGCTGATTCGGAGAATGAATTTCTATTTTTTGAGAATCTTTTTCGTGTTATCTGTATTTGTTTACTTATTTTTTTTTTATTGTTTGTCGTTTTGTTCGAATGTATCCAACTGTTTGTGTATGCGGGGTTATTACAAGATCGTATTTTTGGTTGTCTATTTCACAATTGTGTAATACGATTGTTTGTTTATTTCCTAAATTTTTTAATGACATAAGGTTTAGGATGAAGGATGCAAGAAGTTATTAGTGATTTTAATTTTCCTAGACTGTTAGTCCTTACAATTTTTTGGTTAGATTAACCTGGGTCATTTTTTTTCAGGGTTGGAGAGATAAGTATATTGATTCCGGAGAATGATTTTTACTTTCCCGTGGCTAGTCTAAGTTAAGGTGTTAACTTACTTAATCTTACTTAGGGGTAGTGATTGTGTTCAAGGGTTGGAGAATAGTAAATCGATCCACAAGGTTCAGGTATAATTAGAACGCAAGTAGTTCGTTAGATACTATTTTAAACTTACTAAGTTTAAGATTTATCCGGGGTCAAGTAAGAGGAGGGTTCAAGTGAAGGATGAATAACCGAAGTTCTTCACTGTTTAGCTTAATTTGAATAGTTAGTGTGATTTAAAAAAATCTATTAGTCCTGAGTCTTTTGAAAAAGGTTGGGTAGTGAATCGACGTTTGAGGTCGTTAGACACTTGATAAGTGAGTGGGAGAGAACAAAATTGTTCTTTTTGATCCGAGGATAAGCCTTGATGATCAGAATTTAAAATTTATAAGATAGAAAAGTAATTTAGATCCAAGGAAAGCCTTGATGATCTGGTTTAAGATTAAATAAGATTAAGTTTAATTTAATTTAAATTTTGGTAAAAGGTGTTAGTTTTTGATGATATTAGTTGACTTAGGTTTGCTGTTATGTTTAGGTGATGAAGCTTAAACAACAGGATGATTTATATATACTAACAATTCATTGTCATGCTACTAATTTTTATTTTTGTTTTCAATAAATATTTTTCAAATATGTTTTATATATTACTGCAGAATTGGAGGGAACGATTTGAGATCTTTTTATCAATCGTTATTGTACAATAGTAACTTTATCTAGCGCCTGAAATAATCATTGAAGATTTCCTTCAAGGATTTTATTTCCTTCAAGGAAATAATCCTTGAAGATTTCCTTCAAGGATTTTAGCAAATGAAAATCTAAATTCATTGGTAGTAAGATTCTAAATATAAAAGTTTGTGTTGGCTTTTGTCGTACGACCATGAAACTAAATGGTAAGTTTCTATGTAGTCGTATGTCGTCTCTTGTCCGATGTCTTTTTCCAATACCGGGTAGTTCTCGTATTGTGCGGAATAGCGGCTCTGATCTATTGAGTCGTAGAGACATTTCAATTAAGTTATTGTCGTGTAACATTTTGAAAATGTTTTGTCTATTTTCTAATCTATTTTTGGTTAATTCTAAGCTATTAAGGTCTTTATTCGAGACTTATGGTCGCACCAGATGAGTTAGATCCTGATGGTTAACTCATAAAGTAATTTCGGGTAAGGTACACCGTCTGCTCGTCACGCTATCTTATTTTCGGCCGGATAGATTCGTGCAACTTCTTAGTCTAATACCGATCCTAATCTTACTCTTATATCTACTAGTCTCAGGGTGTTTAACTAGTCTCGGCTAGGCTCAATAGATCTAGAGTATACTGGCTTATTTCGACTGCTGAAGTTCTCTTGGAGAGGTAACTAATTTCTAAGTTAAATTCAAATCTCTCTGGTGCTGAAATTACAAGTCATTTCAGCACTTACAAATAAGTGGTTTGTTAGTTAGATGGAATATGATTGGTTAATATTAAATATTTTATAGTGATAAAATATCTAATTTATCCAATAATAAAATGTAGTTTAGATCAGTTTCCAGTAGGGGACAATTAGATTTGACTGGTTTTGTGGCGAGGGAGACTGGTGCTAAATGGGCCTTCCTTCCGATACTATATAGCCAGTCGAACTGGTTAGATAAACTGAGTAATTAAAAAAATGAAATCAAATGATAAATCAAATTCTATAAAAACTTTAGACAGGCTGAAAATGGACGTAGGTCTTACGACAAAAGAGCAATTTTAAAGCGTAGATTCGCTTTGAGCGCTACGAAATTCACAAATAGTTTATCAAAATGTCTGAAATTGAATGGAGCAAAACTGGAAATGCTACAGAAATCCATATGATATAGCAGAATTGTATAATTAGTAGCAAAAAATTCGGACAGACGAAAAAAAACTAAAAAGAGCAAATGACCTTTTTCAGACAACTGTTGCATGCAAACGCTTATTTTTCAGACAGAAAGTATGTCACCTAAAAATTCAAATTTGCATGCAAAAATTGCTCAAAATTGGCAGATTGCTCTTTTTAATTATTTCTGTCTGTCCGAACTTTTTGCAACTCTCTATAACTCGTATGTAATCAGGTGCCTATCTGGCTGGTGACGTACTCCAAACACCTGCTTTAAAAGTGTTTCTAAATTTGGAAGTTTTCGTTATACACTTCATCGTTCTCACTTGCTTTTCATCTGGCAGTGTCTGCAATTTTTCTCTTTCAGACGGATTGTCTACTATGAGTCCCCTTTTCGCCGCTTGAATAGCCGCTCTCGAAACTATCGATGCTCTCCTGGGCTGAATCGTAATTCGATGTTAACCTCGCCTCCACGGCCCTTTCTTCCCCTCGAATACCCTCATGGCTTGCTACTGTTCGATCTGTTCCTGCTTCTGTTCGCAACGCTCGTCCGCTATTCTTGATGCTTATGGCATTCCGTTTGCGATTTGTAGCTGTCTAAGGTCAATTATGTAACCGCGTCCCCATTGGTATTATTTCTTCAAATTTTTCTCTCAATAAACTGTGAAAAGTGCAGGTTCAATATCTTTAATTCACTGAATTAAGACCGACTCGTTTATTCTTAAATGGTTAACAACAATGACTCAAAACATCGCAGACTAAACTTAAGGTTGGCAGGTATTAATTAATTGATAGCCGCACCAAACACATAGCTAAACCAATGGCGCCAACACGTAATATATGGTTAGATACTAGGAATACTATATATGACATTCCCTCAACAATCATTTTTCAAACAAATGTTTTAAAAATTATCCAACGGAAAATGTTTGAGTTTTGGACCAGCAGTAGTCCGCCCTCTCCCTGGGCATAAGTTTTAGTTTAACAAGTTTTCTTTAGTTTCCTTTTTCACTCCCTCTTTCAAGTGTGTCTTCCTGCTTAATTAGTGTCCCGCTCTCTGTCTTCCTCTCCTTTGGTTGTTCTCGCTTTCAATATACTGTCTATCATAACCCCGCCGAATTTGGATACCGCCGTCCGTTTCCTGGTACTTTTCCTTGATCCTGTCCCATCTTCTGATTCTTGACTAGAGTATGATACGAGACGTAAGCGTCGTACTCGTTCCCCTTTCTTTTTAGGTTGTTTCTCCCCTTGTCCTTCGTTACGCAAATTTGGGGCACTTCCCCCTTGTTCGGTGCTCATAGTTTGGACCTCCGTGTCCACCCCCTTGGATTTTTCAGCTCCGCTTCCTTCGGATACGTTTGGTGTTCCAATTCCGTCTTCTACATCTTTAGGCACCTTTGGTTCATTTCCTTCCCCATTTCGCCCTGGTGCTGTTGTTGAGTTCCCTGCGTATTTAGAAATTGTTATCGGCTCGTACTCCGAATCCGAATCTGCCTCCTCCGCTGGTGAAAATTCTCGCGTTCTGTTATCAGCCTTATTCTGTGCGCTTGCTTTACTCTGTGTGCTTGTCCCCGCCGCCTGTTCGTTTGCTGCTCGTTTCAATTCCGCCCGACTCCTTGCACTTATGGCTGGGGGTGATAGTGTTTGCTTGCTCGCAGTATGTGGCGCGTTGGTCTTGATGACTTTCTCGGCAACCCCACTTTTCCTAAGTACAGAGCCATTTGCTAGAGTTAGGGTGTGCTTAGATTCGCTAATTACTTTTTGGTTTATGGGTCTATACCTTTTATTGCTATCCTTAAGTCGTTGGAACAACAGCTCGGTCCGTTTACTTGGCTGCTTAAACTTTTTCCCAGAAGCCTGTTTCCCGTCCCCGTCAGCCATTGGTGTTCCATCCGCCGCCGAAACTAGTTGATTCTGTGTCAGTCGCCTAGCGTGATTCATATGATCGACATCGAAATCCACGTCGGATCGTTCTTCCCAATCCGTTGCCATGGGTTGGAGGTTTTTCTGAGTTCTGGGGTCAGTAGAATCTAAATAGGCAGATTTTTGTTTCAACACTCTGGCCCAATTTAGGTTTTGCAGAGTTGGCTTTTTCGTAAGATTTCGAAGTACCGTATTTGCTTCCCTGCCGTGATGAGCTTCAAACGGCGATAATTTTAGAGTAGCATTCGGAGCAAATCTTAGAGCACTCAAGGCTCGTTCTATCATTGATTCTAAGTTTCCACTATCTTTTTCTTTAGCGTAAGTTAAGACGAAGTTTTTCAGGCTACCAATGGTACGTTCAACACACCCGGTTGCACGGTGATCATTTACGGGCGAATAAATTATTTCTATTCCTTCGGAATTGCAAAATGATTTAACTGCATTCGATGTGAAACTTGTTCCTTGATCCATGAAAATTTTCCTAGGGACACCATGTTGAGATATGTATTGTTTAATGAACTTAAGGACCTTGTCGTTTTTATTATTTCCGCAGATCATTGCAGAGGGCCAACGTGAGAATCGGTCAACCGCTACCAAGACATATTTACTCGATTCATTTAAGTATCTAATCGGACCCCAAAAATCTAGCTGTAGGCATTCATTCGGCTCCCGTGGTTCATAGACTTTCCCAACGTCACCTTTAGCGCATAATGGTTTAAGGCTTTTACCTGCATCCGTGCATTCCTTGCACCCATCCGCAGCTGCGACTAAACTCCGGTGGAGATAGGGAAACCAGACATCCCTCGCAGCGTCGAACATATTCGAGCGCCCATGGTGAAACGCATGTATACGATTGACCACAGCCTTTCTGAGTGGTATGGGGATGACGAGTCGTTCGTCCATCCACAGACAATTTTCCCGCACGTGGAAATCATGTGTGTGCTGTCCGAGGTAGGCACCCATTGCTCTGACCTTCTTTTCCAGTTCCGGGTCCTTATTCTCCACCAGTTCTTCTATCGCGCGCATCTGGGGGTCCCCTTTATAATTCGCTTCAACTAGTTTCAGGTTGAATAGCTCCGGCAATGCACTACTTTTTCGGATGATCTTACAGTCCCGGGGGATTACTGACATAATGACGTTTCCTCCTGCTGGGTATGCCGCCGGAAAGAGTTCGCCTCCGAATGCCGAAGGAATGGAGATGACCGTGTTGCATCGGATGTCCCGAGTGTGATGTGTCTCCGCCTCCAATCGTGCGTCCACTATTTCCACCTCGCTGCTGCTGCCGCTTGTTATTTCTGGATGTTTCAACAGTAATTTATTTAGTTTCTTCAAATTAAGTGATGTCATTGTAGATATATGTATTTTGTTAGATCGATAACTTGATTTGTTAAATGGAGGACTACTGTTTACTGTGGAATTAATATCAGACTCACGTAGTTTACATTCGGTGATTGACTTTACTACTTTTGCGCTTTCCCGGTCATTACACTCAGCTATTCGTTTTACTGGCTTTTGATTGGTTGGCCGACAGTCACGCGTTTTGACGCCCTCTTCCGGTGGAATGTTAACTTTATCGTTTCCAAATTGTATATCTTTAGCTGAAACAATTGATTTCTTTGATGCTTTAATGATCCCTTTATTGGTATCAATATATCCGAGTGAATTGGTGATTGATTGCAATTTTGCAACTGTGAAAGTGTTATCATAAAGACTAACTTTCGTTGCTTCCCCCACCGGATGCCTTGATAGATAATCCGCCAGGCCAATTTTAGCCCCAGGCATGTGTTCAATGACAAAATCAAAGGGAATAATTCTATCGATCCAACGAGTTAACCGACTGAACATAGTCTTGTTTTTCTTATTGTTCCCATTCAATAAAGATACCAAAGCCTTATGATCTGTCACCACAGTAAATTTCCGCCCGAAAATATAATTTCTGAAATATTCGGAACCCCAAACTACGGCCAGCATTTCTAGCTCATTTGTCGAATATTTCTTTTCGGCCGCATTTAGAAAACGGGACGCAAATGATATTGGTCGCCAACCCTCGGCGCCTAGTTGTTCGAGTACCGCCCCCAAACCGTTATGGCTTGCGCCGCACACGATACGTATGTCCTTATGTACATCGAAATGCTTAAGTTCGACAATGTTCGCGACTTGTTTCTTAAGCGATTCGAACGCTGTTTGGCAGTCAATTGTCCAGAGGAATTCGTTTTTCTTACTTAGAAGTGGACGTAGAGGCGCCGAAGTTTCTGCTAACGCCGGTAAGTATTTGTGAAGGCTATGGATTGACCCCATGAACGATTTCAATTGTGAGAGCGTTTTCGGGATGGTTAATTTGTCAATTGGGTCTGTTTTTCGCACCATTGGTGTAATCCCTGATTTCGTAATCCGGTGGCCTAACCACTCGCAAGTATTTTTCGCAAATTGACATTTTTCTAGTTTCAAAGCCATATTTTCTTTATCTAATTTCGTTAAAATCTTCTCCACTAAGGCGATATGTTCGATCTTGGTACCTTTTGAAATTACTAATATATCATCAATGAAAGCATGCGCGCACGGAAATTCAGCCAGAATGGCATCCATGACCCGTTGGAATTCCGCCGGCATGGTTGTCAATCCGTAGAATCCTGTTTTGAATCGATATGTACCGGTACAGCGGCCTCCCACCAACGAAAAATTGCAATGTTTACTAGTATTTTCATTTAAAGGAAGTTGACCGTATGCGTACGTGAGGTCCATCGTTGTAAAAAAAACATCCCCCTGTTTGCGTTCGCTGATAGTTTGCCCTACAATGTCCATTAGTTCTTCAATATTGGGCATTTGGTATTTATTCTTATGCACTTGCTTGTTCAGTTCTCTAGATTCCAGTGCAAGTTTTACAGAACCGTCCTTTTTCACTGTGATGACAATAGGTGAAACAAAATATTTATCTGAACATTCTTCCAACTTTTGGATATGACCTTGTTCCAACAGTTTTTCAATCTCCTTATCGACTTTTTCCTGTAATGTTATGGGTACTCGCCTACCCTTTTGTTGAATTGGAGTTAGATTCTTGAAGAATTCTGCCTGCACCTTATAATTTCGAATGCGCCCTACCCTGCGAAAAAGATGTTGAAATTGCTTACAGAAATGTGTCTGCCACTCATCCAAGTCATTGTCCGTCGCCACAGTTCCTTCCTTGGAATGTATGCTTTTCACCCCTTCTGTCGATGGTGCTTGTACCAGCATCAGTCCTAGTGAGGGCATTAAATCCCTGCCAATAATAGACGGTCGGCACCCTCCGATGACGTTGATATCCGACGAACAAGTCCATCCATTGGAATGAAGCGTGACTTGCATCTTCCCCAGAAATTTTAACGGATTGTTTCCGTAGTCGCGGAATTGGTCGTCCTGTGGATTCAGCGGTTTCAATTGTACGTTGACTGTCCCCAGGGTACGTTTTAGTTCCCCAATAGTGAAGATGGATATTGGCGACCCACTCTCAATCCAGGCTTGGGTTGCTTTGCCGTTGATTCTTAAGGCTAGCTTGGCCCCCGCGACTTTTAATTCTGTTTCCTCCTTCCGCCGAATTGACATAACTACATACTCCGTCGAGCTATCCGAATCCCATCCATGTGCCGGTGCCTTTGAATCAGTCACCCATCCGACGGAACTTCCGTAATTGGATGCACTCTCCTCCGGATATTCTTCTGCAATCCCGCCATTGGTGTCATCCTCATTTATCATGCCTACGCGACCCCTATTCGCCGATCGACGTCCTCTACAAGTTCGCTCATTATGTCCAGTTTTCTTGCAAAAGTTGCAGGTTACATTTCTTGCTGGGCACTTTGGAATGTGGTCCGGGGTAAAACCACTCTGGTCGCAATTGTAGCACTTGCGATCTGCTGCTCCTCCGCGGCCCCTTGTGCCGCCCCTGCCAAATCCACGTCCGCCTCTTTGGAATGGTCGGCGGTACCCTCCTCTGATTGCGCTTATGGGCTCCGCTTTAATTTGTAGTGAGCCCGCTGGTGCCGCGGTAAGTCCCCCACCGGATACTTTATACGACTTTCCGTATTTGTCTCCCCGTTCATATGACAAAGCAATCCGGTAGACCTCATCTGGTGTCTTAGTTGAACGGCATAGCTCCGTTTGGGCTTCTTTGTTGGACATATTTACTATGAATACGTCACGTAACACCCGTCGTTCTAATGCTCCCAATGAGCATCTAGCGGCCAGTCCACTCAAAACGGAGTGAAATTCTTCTAGCGTTTCCCCGTCACGTTGTTTCCGAGATAGTAGCTGATACGTCTCGAATGTTTCGTTTCTTTCCTTCCGGAAGACACTCTCAAATTCATCCAAAACCCGTGGATATCGGGTAGTCGCCAGGTCCAAATGGGGTTTCCGGTTATGTAATTCGTCCTGTCCACGTTCCCCCAAACACAAGTAGAGGTTAGAAATTAGTATCTGCTCTGCTTCCACTCGATTTTTCCCATTCACCTCCTCTGGCAGATCTGTAATTTGCGCCGCGGTTAGCGTCCCATCAAAATAAAATGCCGTCGGATTGAATGAATGTTTTGCTATTACACCCCAGGTAAATCGTGTAATCCAATGCTCCCACAACATTGGTGCTTCCGTACATTTACTCGGCCAAAATGCCGTAATCCCCAGTGGATTTTTCCCTGATCCTGCGCTTTGTCCTGCTTGCTGCGCCATGTGAAAAGTGCAGGTTCAATATCTTTAATTCACTGAATTAAGACCGACTCGTTTATTCTTAAATGGTTAACAACAATGACTCAAAACATCGCAGACTAAACTTAAGGTTGGCAGGTATTAATTAATTGATAGCCGCACCAAACACATAGCTAAACCAATGGCGCCAACACGTAATATATGGTTAGATACTAGGAATACTATATATGACATTCCCTCAACAATCATTTTTCAAACAAATGTTTTAAAAATTATCCAACGGAAAATGTTTGAGTTTTGGACCAGCAGTAGTCCGCCCTCTCCCTGGGCATAAGTTTTAGTTTAACAAGTTTTCTTTAGTTTCCTTTTTCACTCCCTCTTTCAAGTGTGTCTTCCTGCTTAATTAGTGTCCCGCTCTCTGTCTTCCTCTCCTTTGGTTGTTCTCGCTTTCAATATACTGTCTATCATAACCCCGCCGAATTTGGATACCGCCGTCCGTTTCCTGGTACTTTTCCTTGATCCTGTCCCATCTTCTGATTCTTGACTAGAGTATGATACGAGACGTAAGCGTCGTACTCGTTCCCCTTTCTTTTTAGGTTGTTTTCTCCCCTTGTCCTTCGTTACGCAAATTTGGGGCACTTCCCCCTTGTTCGGTGCTCATAGTTTGGACCTCCGTGTCCACCCCCTTGGATTTTTCAGCTCCGCTTCCTTCGGATACGTTTGGTGTTCCAATTCCGTCTTCTACATCTTTAGGCACCTTTGGTTCATTTCCTTCCCCATTTCGCCCTGGTGCTGTTGTAGAGCTGGTGGTGAGATGGTTTTAGCCGTTTTATCCGTTTCTAGCGTATGATATGGTGTAGCAATCTCTGCTGTTTAGTTATTTCGTTAGGCTTTTCGTTGTCGTCTTCTTCTTTCGTCAACTTTTGATTGTTTGTGTCATTCCTTGTTGCCAAACTATTGTTGACAAAAAACAGTACCTACCCTACAGCCTTGACAATAGTAGTGCATAGTACCCTGTGTGAAATTGATAGGTGTTGGTTGCCTCCCCCATGATGCTGAAGTTTATGTGGAATTTGATTGCTGGGTCCAG